>NC_071511.1:7580000-7885714 GCF_027887155.1 Malaclemys terrapin pileata | reverse complement strand
ATCTCTCTCCCAGCCCCCTGCCCACCGATGGTGTATATATAATGCATACACATATGTATAATTTGTAAACCTTGTATGGTGAGGTTGGGAAGTTGTTTCTTCTGCTGCTATTCCTGGACTCCTATGGCCACACTGGTCATTTGCTAGTTCCTTTAACAAAAGGTCATTAAACCAGAGCCAATCGGGAATAGATACCAAACCTTTTAAAATGTGTTGGGATTTATTATTACTTTGAAAATTTAACCCTTAATTAAAATAATTTTTTTTCCTACTCAGATATACAGTGTGTGTATATAGTGTCTGAGAAACTTATTGTATGTAAGACAACTATTTAATATTTAGTATGTTGTGGAATTTAAAATAAAGCAAAGAATATTTTTATTAATGTAACAATTTTATAATAGTATTTTTAGGTAGCACAGAAATGCATAAAACCATAAATATACTGTAGAAATCAAACCCAGTAAATTTGCAAACCTGTGTTGATTTAAATAAGACATACACATCAAGCCAAGATCACCCTGTGAGCCTTGTGCAGCATTTTAGTATCTTTGATAGGTTTCAGAATGTTTTAGCCACACATTTGAAATGGCATTTCCCTAAAATGATGCCTAAATAATTTCCATTTCTCCTAAATAATTTTGTTTATTGTTAGTTTGAGGTGACCATGAGGCTTAATAGTGCAGTTGACTGTTGCATGAACTGTTCATAATGAGCATTTTGTTATTTCTCTTTCTTTCTGTAGGCTGTTCAATTAACCTCGAGACGATGGCTGAACCTGCAGGAATACCAGAGTAAAAAACTGATGGCAGACCATGGGGTTACAGTTCAGAGATTCTTCGTGGCTGACTCTGTGAATGATGCCTTGGCGGCTGCTAAGAGACTAAGTAAGTTGACTAGTAATGGGTGATATCTCCTTTGCTAGATACCACCCTGGAAAATAAATTGCCTTGTAATAAGTTATATTAGTTGCACACGATCTTAAATTTGATGTTTATTGTAGAAGTTTGAAATATCATCCAGTCAATAAGTGCTTGTTTCATTGCACATGTGAAGCAAGCTTTATAACAGCAATATTTTTCAGAGCGTGGTTTTATTTCCACCATAATGTTATTTTGTAAACAGCATATAACATGGAGTCTTTAACATTGCTTATGTCAGTTTTAATACATTCAGAATCAAGACTGCAACATTATGAGGGTCTGCTATAGAAATCATTGTGATGTCATGAGCAGGGTCATGACTTCGGGAGCAAGGGACAGAAACAGATGAACGTCTTTTAAAAAACAACAACCTTGTTTTCAAACAAAACTCTGTTCTAACAAAGGAAGAAAACAAGTATAAATAAAATTACTTTTAAACAGATTTATATTTGTGTATAGTGGGTTTATTCATATGAAGAATTTGAGCCACATAAAGGTGAGTGACAAAAAGTGTGTGACAAAAGCCAGGAAAGGAACCCAGATGTGCTAAATCCAAATTCTATGCTTTGTTCATGTTCCGTATCAACATTGTGGTGTACCTGCAGGAAGAATTTGGCACAGAGTATTGAAATACACAGTGTTCCTGTGTCACGGGGACTTTGGTTCAAACATGACAGAGTAGCTGTGCTATTCAAAGAGAATGTGGTTTGGTAAATCACCCTGCTTTTAAGCATTTAAAAAAAAATCTGATTAGTAGATATTTCTATTTGATAGCAGCTTGCCCTTTTTTCCCCACTCACCGTTCTTAATCAGAACAGGTTGGCACTACAGCCATCATATTACTCGTGGATAGTCTATCTTCCAGCAATTGTCTGTTTAACAATAAAAAAGCTGTTTTTTGTCTGATGTTTCTTATCTTTATAAGCTATTTAAATATACCGTTTAGTTAAATATTCTCAAATCTTGCACACAAGAAAGTAAATTAACATGGTTATATCAGAGACCTGAACTGACCTCCAGGAGCTAAAGGGTATTAATATAATGGTGTGGTGAATCACTTAACATCATTAGAATTGTGGACTTTTCAGTAATTGAAACTAATTTAAACCTTTTGATGTTGACAGAAGTATTAAACCCTATTTTTCAAAATCATTTCAAACGAACATTAAATGTTTCCATTTTGGTCATTATGTAACTTAAAATGACAATGATGTGACCTATTAGGTGTCTGATATATATATATGATTTGTAAAAAATTGTCTGAATAAGAAGCCCTTTTGTAATACCCGTATATGTTTGTTGTTGAAACCAGTTTAAAACATGGCTTGTCTCAAAGTGCAGATATTATCGTGATTTGTTGTGCAGTATTTTAGCTTGCTGATTATGTGCTTGAGATTCTTACTGTCAGCAATCTCTGTACAAAAAGTGCACCTTAATATTAGAAAAGCATGGAACATGACAATGCAAATGTTAAGGCAGAATACTTCTGTATGCATTCATTTTAAGAATTTTTCAGTGTATTTCAATACAGTAGTCTCATATTAACATGTTAGGGAAAGAAATGCCAGTGGGAAGTACCTAAAATATTAATCTGCCCAATGAAATACTGGAATAATCGAAATAACTTTTTTCAAGATTTGTTCATTGAAATGACCATGCATCCTTTTAGTTTGAATGGACCTCTGGATAGTAAAAATAACTTTGTATATTAAAAGAAAAACTTAAACTATCGTGAGACCAGATTCTGCCTTGAGTTATTTGTATACAGCTTCACTGGGTGCATTGGAATTGGGTCTCAAGTTTGTAATCCAAGTCAATGTCAGTAAATGTGAAGTTTACCTTCCTTGAATTTGTGGAATTCTGATCATAGATTCTTCTCTGGAGTCTCTTACTATTGACTATTCTGAGTCAGAATTAGACTGACCGCAGTGGAGTGAGAAGTATTCCTTTTTGGACACTTTCTCAGATCATTGTCTCCATGACATATGGGAATGAGGATATGGAGGTAGCTATTACCACATCCGAGGTAGAAGCCAAACTCGAACAGCTTAATGGGACTAAATCGGGGGGCCTAGATAATCTTCATCCAAGAATATTAAAGGAACTGGCACATGAAATTGCAAGCCCATTAGCAAGAATTTTTAATGAATCTGTAAACTCGGGTTGTACCTTATGACTGGTGAATTGCTAACATAGTTCCTATTTTTAAGAAAGGAAAAAAAGGTGATCCGGGTAACTACAGGCTTGTTAGTTTGACATCTGTAGTATGCAAGGTCTTGGGAAAATTTTTGAAGGAGAAAGTAGTTATTACTATTGACCTCAATGTCCTTTGGGACAAAATACAACATGGTTTTACAAAAGGTAGATTGTGCCAAACCAACCTGATCTCCTCCTCTGAGAAGGTAACCGATTTTTTTAGACAAAGGAAATGCTGCGGAGCTAATTTATCTCGATTTCAGTAAGGCATTTGATATGGTTCCACATGGAAAAGATGGGGATCAATATGAAAATTGAAAGGTGCATAAAGAACTGGTTACAGGGGAGACTACAACAGGTCGTACTGAAAGGTGAACTGTCAGGCTGGAGGAAGATTACTAGTGGAGTTCCTCAGGGATCGGTTTTGGGACCAATCTTATTTAATCTTTTTATTACTGACCTTGGCACAAAAAGTGGGAATGTGCTAATAAAGTTTGTGGATGACACAAAGCTGGGAGGTATTGCCAATACAGAGAAGGACTGGGGTATCATACAGGAAGATCTGGATGACCTTGTAAACTGGAGTAATAGTTATAGGATGAAATTTAATAGTGAAAAGTGCAAGGTCATGCATTTAGGGATTAATAACAAACATTTTTGTTCTAAGCTGGGGACGCATCAGTTGGAAGTAACAAAGGAGAAGGACCTCAGAGTATTGGTTGATCACAGGATGACTATGAGCCATCAATGTGATATGGCCATGAGAAAAGCTAATGCAGTCTTGGGATGCATCAGGCAAGGTATTTCGGGTAGAGATAAGGAGGTGTTAATAGCATTATACAAGGCATGGGTGAGACCTCATCTGGAATCTGTGTGCAGTTCTGGTCTCCCATGTTTAAGAAGGATTAATTCAAACTGGAACAGGTACAGAGAAGGGCTACTAGGATGATCCGAGGAATGGAAAACCTGTCTTATGAAAGGAGACTCAAAGAGCTTGGCATGTTTAGCCTAACCAAAAGAAGGCTGAGGGGGGAGATATGATTGCTCTCTCTAAATATATCAGAGGAATAAATACCGCCCTCCCCGGCCGGGAGACAGCGGCGAGCCCAGCTGCGGCCCCGCTCTCCCCGGGTGAGCGCCGCCCCCCTCCAGGTGCCGCTCCAAGCATATGCTTGGAGGGCTGGTGCCTGGAGCCGGCCCCAGGAACAGCCTTCCTGAGTGTTTGGCTGGTGAGTCTTGCCCACATGCTCAGGATTTAGCTGATCCCCATATTTGGGGTCGGGAAGGAATTTTCCTCCAGGGCAGATTGGCAGAGGCCCTGGGGGTTTTTCGTCTTCCTCTGCAGCGTGGGGCACGGGTCACCTGCTGGAGGATTCTCTGCACCTTGAAGTCTTTAAACCACGATTTGAGGACTTCAGTAACTCAGATATAGGTTAGGGGTTTGATACAGGAGTGGGTGGGTGAGATTCTGTGGCCTGTGTTGTGCAGGAGGTCAGACTAGACGATCATAATGGTTCCTTCTGACCTTAGTCTATGATTCTATGATTTCCCCAATTAATCCTTCTGAAGGCTGCTTTATATTTCATGCTTATTTTGAAAAACACGACTGAAGCTTTATAAATGGATAGTCAAGGCCAGCAAGTTGTTTGGTATCCTAATTGCAGTCATTTTCATAGAGATTACCCATACTCCTTTTGTTTAATAAGGTAGCAGTGCAAATGCATACAAACATTCTATCCCATACTGCTTCTGCCCTTCTTGTTCTAGGCAGCTGGATAGAGATATTTAACCCCTAATGGAAATTTTAATTTTTTTTTGCTCTGGAGTTCTAGGGATTTTTGTTCTAAATGCAAATCTAGGATACTGTTTTGTAATCCCAAATCCATCCATCCTTTTTACCTCTCCTCAACTAACAGTCATGATAGTGACAGGTTCCCCAGGTAACACAGGCAAAAATCTGTGCTGTGGTAGTTTTATCAGATAAGACAGAAATTCAGCATCCCTGAGACACTCTGTCTGCTATTTCTTAAACTCTTTCTCTCTCACAAGTTCACTTTCTATAGTATTGGTTCCAGTGGAGCTATTATAATATAGCCACCTTCCTGCATTTAACTTGAGAAGAGGTGCTATGTGGGTGAAAATCAGGAAAGAGAAAATGGGGGAAAAGAAAAGGATTTATAATAGAGACAAAAATAAAAGCTTGTCTAAGTAAGACAACTCCCACCTGTTCATGCTCTCTGTATGTGTGTATATATATCTCCTCATTATATGTTCCATTCTATATGCATCCGAAGAAGTGGGCTGTAGTCCACGAAAGCTTATGCTCTAATAAATTTGTTAGTCTCTAAGGTGCCACAAGTACTCCTGTTCTTCTTTTTGTCTAAGCTTACTTGCTTATAAAAATAGATAGGAGTTCATTTGAATAACAGTCTTATTTTTTGGCATATTCACAATATATTAATGATGTCATTGACGGTGGCATGTAAATCACAGGAATATTGATCTAGGGAGAAAACTGTATTGAAAATATTTTTTATCATGGAAAGAAAAATAAAATATAAAAGCAGAAACTAATTCTCTGCCACCTGCAGAATGTGAACTGTATGCAGTGCTTTTACTGAACTTGGCTAGCTTGTCAACACTTTCAGCTACCTAAATGTTTCCATCAGTCAGTGATAATTTACTCTTTTGTCATTTTGCATCAGAAGAATAGACAGTTACTGTGCAGTAAGGGAATTGTGCTTTATAATATGAAGAACAGTTGCATGTTGAAATGATTGACATACTCATCGATCCATTAAGTAATTAACAATATCCTCCTCATCATTCTGCATGTTGTGCTGTCATTTTGTCATAAGGTGTGGTTTGAAAATCCAGCAGCAAGAACATAAGTTCTGATGATGGTATATTGATCATTACATTACAGTTGCAGATCAGTTTCACATTTATCTGTTTTATGTTTAGTCACTTCACTAGCATCACTTGGGGTCATTCCACAAAGGGCACAATAAAAAAGATTTACCTAACTGAAAAAGAATGGGCCAAATGGTCCGCCAAAAACTGCCTGCAAATCAAAAAGGAAGAATCTACAAGAGACACCAAAAAGTTCAAAAATGAAGTGACCTGATTAGAAAGGTATCACATTGAAAGCTTGAATGCAGCTTTGGAAGGTCTTTGATAGAGATATACAGGGAGGTATTCCATAGATGGAATTTCTGAACTGAGTAGCTCCTAACCCCAAACCTGGTCCTTGTTCAGACTTCTGGCTAGAGAACAAAGGCATTGTACTCTGATAACCAACTTTTTATGATTACTACACAGGTATATGAAGAGTAATGATAAGTATTATATCATAATGTGACATATGGTAACTACCCTCAACTTAATGTGCTGGGTCTTTTATCAAAAATTGGATTATTTTCAGTTTTTCAAACAAAATACACAGTCAACACTTACTCACACATTTCCAGGTGAAAAATAAAAGCTAATTGCCATAGCACAAAATATCCATTTACAGACTCTTTAACCTCTGTTGAAGTGGAAGGACGACAGATCAATAGCATGAACCCAGGAGAAGCATGTTCTCTTAGATGCTCTGACAGGATTAATAGTATATGAGTAAGGAAGGGTTCGAATCTGATCCTGTATTAACAATTAGTAGGAGACTATTGCACTTTATTCAAAGAAAAATGACATGACTTGACCAAATACTGTGTGCTGGAAAGACTGCAATTCCCCCATGCCATACTGCTGCAGCTACTGCCAACAAGCAAACTCCAGCTGGATTCCTCTGTTTATTATAGGGGGCTGGCAACAGAGCCCCTTGTGGAACAGGCTTTCACCCTTGTTTCAAAAATAGTCAGGGACTGTTGACCTTCAGAGATTGTGGCCATGCTCACCTTTTCTCTTGGGCAGCTGAAGAGAGTGGGTCCTGATGAGGGTGATGTTTAAGGGAGATGGAGGCTTGATGGGGGTTTTCATAATATGGCTTTATTTTTGTCACAATGTTTAAAAAAAAAAGTCAATGTAGCAATTGGGCCACGGATGTATGTATTACAAAATTGTAGGAAATAAATGAAAAACTGAAATCGTGTAATATTACACCACTGGCTTACAAGTCCCACAAAAGAATGGCATAAGAAATACCTTTGTCAGGTAACATCTCTAGATCCTATGTCATGTTTTTTTTTTTTTTTTTTTCATGTGTTTTGAACTGGACAGTAAAGACAGTTATTTCAATCGAATATCCATGTTAATACTTAGTGAATGTGTAAGAACTATAGTAATTACTGGAGCTGTTTTTTTCCTCCTTTACTGGCCATGAGGACACTTAGGTTTGTTCGTAGATGTCTGTTATTGCTGACATGTTGCATCTCCTTTTCATTTAACCTAGAAACTGCTTTAGTTTAATAAGAAAAACTGACAAGGTAATGTGACGTCTTCTTTTTTAATGATATATCTTATGAAACAAGAGAAGATAGGTGAAGTAACTTAAAATTTAGTTCACTCCAAGTCCTAGTCTACACTTAAAGTTTTACTTGTACAGCAGTGTCGGTTAGGAGTGTGACTTTTTTGGGGGGTGGGGGGGCGCAAAATTTCTGTAGTGGCGAAAGATCTAGTGACAAATAATTATACTGGCAAAAAAAGTCATTCTTTCACTCAGAGAACGGTTTGTAAGCTATACTGACAAGTGGACTTCTTTGCTGGTATAAGCTTGTCTACACTGGATTTTGCTGGCCTACCTGCATGGCAAACTCTTAAGTGTAGACAAGGCCTCAGTTCTCAATGAAATTGAAGTAGTGTGACCAAATTCCTCTGATATACAGGATAATTCTGTAAGGCACTGAGCCATGAAACTTTAATCTTTCAGCTTCCTCTTTTGTTTTATGGCTGTATTTCAAACCCTAATAAAGCACTTAGACAAAGGCATTATACACACATACGTAAAAAGATAAGTCTTTATACAATAATTGGGTATCAGCAGTTCTATTGTAAAATGTTTAGTACCTCTGTTATGGTAAACACTCTCTAACATGAACAGTGAATAGTAATTTCCTTGGAAAGATTTTGAAAACATATTAATAATACAGAAGGCAATCTAGAAGGGATTTTTAAATAAGTTAAAAGATCGGTAGTTTTTTCCAGCAAGATAAGTGTGACAGATGTCAAGAAAATTTAAGTGACTTCCATTAAGTGACTATCATTCATATTGACTTCCAAGGGAGTTTTGCATGGTAAGGAACACAGAACTGGGCTCAAAAGATTTCGTTGCTTTTTCATACTATACAATTCTCAGGTGTAACTGTTGTAGAGGCACTATTTGCAGAATGCCAGAAAGTTCAGCATTATGTAATTTTATGTTTCAAGTCAAGATTTCTAAGTTTCCAAAGGAAACAGATTGTAGTATTTTCACATATACCACAGTCTTGCTTGGTCTGCCTTGTAAAGAAACTCAATGGATAAACAAACTATCTCAATTAAGCACCTCTCTTCAACACAGAACAAGCTGAGGGATTTCAGAGTCTGTTGTTTGTCTGAAATACTATATATGATCCAAATATTAAAATACAGACTTTGTGTTTTCATGCTTTTCTATATATTGGGGACAAGTCTCTGCTTCTGAAAAGGAAGGAGGAGATGGATGTGCTGTGGATGATAAGCTAAAAATAGCATTATTAAAAATATTTGATATGTAAAAATCAAACCGTTTCCAAGGATCTTCAGGAATTAGATGCTGCAGTCATAATAAGAAACTTGTAAGAAACATAATAAGATCCATTGTAAGAAACTTTACTTAATGGTAGATTCTGCATTTGATTTTACTGGGTGTAAGCTGTCATTGCTTCATGAACACCAACTTGCCACTTGCAGAACAAGATAAAAGTCCTCTGTACTGGTTCAGCATGCTCAATCTAAGTGTCCCAGGAGTGGACTGTCTTTATTATTCCTTTGAGCGATAGTAACGTATTGATGTCATGTAATGCTTGCTGACCAATAGTATTCAATACTGCAAATTCAGAATGGTGCACCATCTATGCTATGTATGGATTAGAGCAGTGATACTCAGACTTCAGTGGTTCAGGAGCCAAATTAGCTATCAACATTACCCTAAAGAGCAACACTACTGTGAATTCATTTTTTCATTTATTCTCTTTATATATACACACACTATAATATATAATATATATAATATTATTCTCACAGCAAAATGACTGATCAAGTATTATTTTCTCAACTACAGTTGGTTAATAGCATGGTAAAAGCATCCTTACCGGTGGTTAATTAAATCACAGTATTTTGAAATCATGTGCAGCAAAGAGCCGCAGGAGACGGATTAAAAGAACCAATTCCGGCTTATGAGTCTGTCTGAGCATTGCTGGATTAGACTATCTAAAATATAAATATATAGAAGCATCATTTTAAATCACTAAAAATCTATTGCTTTTGTGCCATGTGTTAGGTAGAGTGTATGTCTGAGATGTTTGTGCAGAAGATATGTTATAGGGTACAGGAGGAAATTTCACAGGAGTTGTGCCACCCAGTATTTGTAGTGCATATAGAGTGAAAAACATAGGTAATACTTATCGGAGAAAATGCTGTGCTGAAGTGACTCTGAATACCACATGATAACTGGCTGATCCGAAGGTGTCCCATTCTTAGTATTAAAAGGATGGAGTTGTTAAGGCACAAGATTGTGAAGCTTGGAAACTGGATTCCGTTCTGTACTGAACCATAGACTTTCCTCTGACGATGATGACAATATTAAGTTGTCCTAAGGCATAAAATTCATCTTTGTGCAAAAGGCATCACTTAAATCCTTCAAACGGGGCTCAGGTGGGCTGTATGTGGTGCATAGGCCAGCGTGGAGTTGATTTAAATCATCACTGATTTTAATCATGGTTTAAATCAGCGAGCAGGGAAACTTCGTTTTGCATATGTATATTTTAGCTATATTCCTGTAGAAAGGTTGATTCTCCTTAGTTGGTAAACATTAAAAAGATTGATTTGCAACTAAATGCAGTCTTTATACTAGAGTAAATTTGGGTTTTCGATTTTGCTAATAAGGCTATACTATATTTCTACGTATTTTAAGTTATTACCTAAATTACTATACATTTATTCAGATTCTTAATTTTTGTATTTTTTGATGTTGGAAAATGGTGAAAAAGGCATTTCTTCTTTACTTATGATTTGTGTCAAACAGCATTTGGATGGAGATTCGACTTCTGTTAAAAATGCACAAAATATTTTATTAGTTAAACAATACCGAACAGTTGGTGGATAAATAAGGGGGGGGGAAGTAAGTTAATCAAAATGTGTTTTGCATTTAAACCTTTCTGATTTATTAAATAAAGGAAGTACCTGTAGTTAGTGAATTGAACTGATTGCTTCTGTTATCATGTCCTTCAAGATTTTAGAACTAGTAGAGCTCATCCTTTCACATCTCATTTTTGTTTATATATTGGGAGACAGAAACAAGCTTTCCTGCTTTTTTCAACTCCCAGTCATTGTCTTAGCTATTGAACTAAGCTAGTTGTGGAAACTGAAATGAAGAAAATATTCTCTCTGCATCTACTGCTGTCAGAAACTGCTTTAGCATTTCAGAGAGGTGAATTTTGCCCATCGTGAGCTATTCCTACATTCTCTCAAGTCTTTTTGTCTGGATCTCAGTTTAGTATAACAATACTTCTGGTACTTCTATACCAAGAGAAGATATTCTTTATCTCCATTTCATTATACATGTTCTTCCATGTATTTATGATTCAAGATAACAAAACAAAACAAAAAACCCCCCCAAACAAACCCCATCTCTGTTTATATAACTCTCTCTCTCTTTCTCTCTCTCTCTCACATGCATATATGCACACATGTTCTTTGTAGCTTCTGTAGGCCAGCCATATTGCAGGCACCAGAGGCTCCTTACATTCCTCCATTGCGGCCTTCCCCCCAGCTCCCCGTAGTCTGCTACCATCTCATCCCATTTTATTTCAGGGATGCCTGCAATCCTCCGCATCCTTCCTCATACTAGGGTTATGTTCTATGCCCCCATTTCGTCCTTTCCCCCATGCCCGGGTCTCTTTGTGCCCCCTTATTCACACCTTCAGTATATGCCAGGGATTCTGTGCGACCTTCATATCCTGTTCCCTCTGCATTCTAGGATCCCCAATTTCCGCCCCTCTCCCCCCCACAACCACCACCACCAGGAGTTCTGTGTGCTCTTCATTCTCCCCTTTCCCTCATCCCTCCTTCTGCACCATGGCAGGGTCTTTGTGGCCCCCCTTCCCCCACACACACTTTCCCTCTCTGCTATATGACAGGGTCTGAGAGTCCCTGCATCTGAAGATTTATCCTCTTGGAGACCAAGGAACCACTAGCCAATATCTTAAACAAAATTTCTCTCTTCAAGGAGTGTTTCAGAAATCCATATTTTAGGTCAAATATTGAGAGGAACTCTATGAAAGATTGTTTTCCCCTCAACTGGGATTGGTCCTTTTCTGATAGGGCCATAGAAAATTATTTTAAGTATTTATTATCTGTATTTCCTGACACCTCCAGAGCAACGCAACCGTGAAACCCCAGCGGCTTTTACTATATATAAATAATAGTAATTTTTACTGTAGAGTACATAACTTACTTTTCTTTGGGGACTGTTCACTATACAAGGAAAGAAGAAAGTTCTGTTTAAAGTTTATTGAATCATGAAGGAAGTGGAAGGTAATTTCTATCAAGAAGCAGGGGGGGGGGGGAAGGGGAAGCACAGTCTCCTGCCATATTTTAATTCTTCTCCAACACTTCCTTTCCTTCTTTAGCACGATATTGGCAGACCTGACACAGTAGTTCAGGTTAAAAAGAGAAAAGAAAAAGGAATGAAGTTGTACAGGGAAGGCAGACTACAACATGTAAAACAGATCAAACTGTACAGCCAGCTGAGTAGATGACAGAACAGTGGAAGAGAACAAGCTGTTTAAAGAGAACTTTAATGACATATGGATAGTCTCTATTGTAGGATACTCACAAAGGAGCTCTTCATAATATAACACAGCTTTCACCTGAAATTAATCTGAAACCAAATGATCACATTCTTTCAGATAGCTGAATAGAAACAACGCTCTTGATTGCCTCAGAAATTTCAAATTACATTATCTGTTTCCTTTGCATTAATAGATTAGAAGAAATGTTTGGAGTAAATGCAGATACTTTATTTACCATATTTCTTCAGAAGTCACCCAAGATGACACATGACCAAACTGAAGGCCAACTTCTGACTTCATATGCACACACAGCACCCACTGACTTCAAATGGATTTGCCCACTTGTATCAGAGAGATGCATTTTGTCTTTAGGGCACTAGGGATCTAAAAGATCATTTAAAGAATTTTCAGCCCTCTAGCTACATTTTTGTAACCCCAAATTCAGATATTAAAGAAAACAGTGCAGGATCATTGAGATTAGTCATCTGATACTAGACTAACTTTAAATATTGTTTCACATAGAATGTGGTTCAAACATCATCTTCAAAAATGTGGACTGAATACTCTTGTGGAAAGAAAAAGTTATACTAAGAGCCTCAGTTCTGTTCTTTGAGAGGTATATCCTTTTATCTTGACATGAGTACAGAAAGCATGCCTTGGGTCTACAGCTGAAAGATTTGCTGAGTTCTAACTCATGCAAAAGCTTCAGAGATGGAATACAGCGGAGACTGTATTTTCTAATAGATTTGTGGCCAAACAAAATGAGGCCTTATGCTCAACTCAATGGCATTTCTTAGTCTGTCTGTCTAATGCAATTACCCAAGGTGGATAAAAATTGATGATTAAAAAAATTGTTTTTTATTTAAATCGGTTGTTTTGATTTTAATCAGATTTTTATTTGAATTAGTTTAAAGAAAACAAACATTAGTACTTATTTGCTGCCACCTTTAAAAAAGTCAGACCACTAAACTGCTGGAAGTCACTGGCTAAGGACCGGGAATGAGGGTGTGTGGAAGTGCTAAATAATTTTCTGACAGCAAAAGCCTCTTCTGCAGGTGCAGAGAGAATATTTTCTTCATTTCCGTTTATTCAAGTAATTCATTTTAATGACCAGTTCATTCAAAGTTAAGAAACCAGTTGGAAGCTGAAAATGTAGGAAAACTTATTTTCCTTTTAAAAAGCAACAAAAAGTCCTGTGGCACCTTATAGACTAACAGACGTATTGGACCATAAGCTTTCGTGGGTGACTATCCACTTCCCACAGAGGCATGTGTCTGATGTATTCACCCACGAAAGCTTATGCTCCAATACGTCTGTTAGTCTATAAGGTGCCACAGGACTCTTAGTCTGGATCTGTAAAAAGCAAACAAACACGGCTACCCCTCTGATACTTGTTTTCCTTTTGTAATCTATGAATGAAAACAAGATCATGAGAGGATGAGATCTACTAATTCTAACATCTTGAAGGGCATGGTATAACCAGAAACAATCAGTTCCATTTGCTAGCAGAGAATACTTCCTTTGTTTAATAAATCAGTTTTAAATGCAAAACATGTTTAGATAAACTTTTTATAAATGTATCAAGCACATTTAAGGTAGTTTTATTTATTAAAAAATTAAAATGCTATTTTTGCGTATTTTAATTGAATTCAAATGTCAGCCAAACAGAGTTTGACACAAATTTACTCCTGAGGGAATTCTGCACCAAAAAAATTAAAATTATGTGCACAATATTTTAAAATTCTGCAAATTTTGTCAAATAAATGTGGCTCCAGTATGGCACACTCTCCTGGCTGCATTGAGGTGGGAGATCACCCCGAAGCTTTCCCCCCAACCCCCAGTACAGGGACTCAGCAGTGAGACTGCACCTGGCTGTGACACAGTGCAAGGGGTTGGGCCTGCCCCAGAAACACCCCGGGGCCCTGCCCCCCTGTGCCAGACCCTCAAGGTGTGGGTGGGCAAGCTCAGCCCAGCAGGGTCCAAGTGTGGAGGGGCTTAGTGTGTGGGGGATCCCAAGTGTGGGGTGAGAGGTTTCTGTGTGGGGCAGTCTGGGCTGCAGGTGGCTCAGTGGGAGATCTGGATGCACAAGGGCTCGTTGGGGGGTTCCGGGTGCAGGGACAATGGGACTCTGCAGGGGGTGCAGGTGGTTGGCGTTCGTCACGGTGAGGGGATGCTGCATGCTGGGCTCCCGCTTCTCCCCACGATTCCCCTATCCCCTTTTCTTCCCCATCTCATTCCCCTCCCCCCCCACCTTAAAAACATGGAAATCAGAAATGAAAGGGGAAGTCTTCAATATTCATTGCTATTTTCACATTGCCATTAATGCAGTTGGGTAACACTCCATAAAGCATTCATTTTAATTTCCAACGAATACTGAAAAGCAATACACCCTTCAGTTTCAAATACAAAAGAATCAGATTATATATATATAAAAAAAAAACATTGCAGTACATTTTAATGTACACAGGCCTTCCAATCTGGGTTTTTACTTCCATGGGCCAAATTGGGGGGGGGGAGGAGGGAGGAGTTGTACTCTTTCAAACATGATCAACTAATTGTATCAAAATGAGATGCTACTCTTTTTTTAAATACATCCCTTGATATTCGTGGAATAGTTAAATGTTGAAAATTAACTTATTGCCATTGGACATCTGAGTTGCCTACCATCAGGCATTGATAGGAGTGGGTCATTTTTAACCTCTCAGATCTGTTGTTTCAGGCTCACTACATACTGAGACAGAAATTACTTGCATTGATTTTGTTTCATGGTTGTATGGTTTTCTTCCAAACTAGCGTTTGAGGCGTGGGCTACACTTAAAACTTAGATCAACATAGCTAGTGTGCTCAGGGGTGTGAAAAATCCACACACCTGAGTGCCATAGCTATGTTGATCTAACTCCTGGAGTAGACTCAGCTAGGTTGATGGAAGAATGCTTCCATCATCGACTTAGTCTAGGTCCACACTACCCGCCTGATTCGGCAGGTAGAGATCGATTTTCTGGGATCTATTTATCGCGTCTCATCTGGACGTGATAAATCGATCCCAGAAGCGCTCCCCCATCGACTGCGGAACTCCTGCTCGCCAAGGGGAGCTTGCCTGCACCGTGTAGACCCGCAGTAAGTAAACTTAATTCGATCTAGGAAACGTCGACTTCAGCTACGCTATTCTCGTAGCTGAAGTTGCGTTTCCTAGAGCGATCCCCCGCCCAAGTGTGGACCAAGCCCTAGTTACCAACACTTGGGGCAGTGGAGTATCAGAAACCCTTTCTGTCATTGTAGTCTGCGTCTATGCATAATGGGGTCACAAGTGTGGCTACAGTGCCGTAGCTATGCTGCTGTAGCACCTCTAGTGTAGATATGACCTTTTTCTTCAAATGAAAGCTGAGTTTCTGCAGAAAAAGATGGGACCCAGGAAAAAAGAAGTGCTGGGTCATTGACCTTCTGTGGTCTGGTCCATTTTGAGCCCTGTATCTAATCCTTCCATTACCGTGCTGCTTTGCCATTTAATTTAAACATGGATGAAAGCAGCTTCCAGAAGCTTCATTGAACGATTGAGTGATTTAATTAAGAGAAAGTAGGTAGCTGAAGAGTTCAAAGCAGGTAAGTCCAATACTAATTCAAAGCATGTCTGCTCAGTCAGTGGTCATCTTATCCCTAATAGAATACACTATTCTGACCAATCTTGAATATTGTTGAATTAGTTTTGTTTGGAAAAGACACTGGTATGTGTGTAGGTATTCCTAATGCTTTGAATTCTCATTAACCTTTTGGTTAACAGTATTGATAATATCCAATAGCTACACTTCGTACAAGAAGAGAAGCGTTTCCACAAATGTGGGGCCTACTTCTCAATAAAGAACATTGCTGTTATGATTCATTGCTTCTTAACTGCAGTCTTTAATATAAGATCCCTTTTAAACTCAAAATACTGTGAAGTTCCCAAAGAATCTGGATAGCTAGAATTTTCCGCATGGCTGAGAACATCTCCCTGTAACGAATTATATAGAATGATTGCTCCACTGTTGCTATTTAACCCGTGTAACAAACTGCATACAACTCACATAAGGTTGGACAATTCTTGTTTGATTCAATGTTCAAATTCTTGCAGTTTGGTGTGAAACAGTTAGGCATGAAATAACCTGGGACTGTTCTTCCTGTGAAATGTGATCAGTTTTGATAATATTGAGAGTACTGCTGGAGCATCTGGTTTTCCAGTTAAAATATTCACCACCACACATTTAGCAGGTATTTTGGGCATTTCTGTGTAGTAACCTTTTTCATGGGCAAAACTTTTTGAATAAATAGTTTATTTGGCAAAAAATGAAGTTTTGGCCAACCTAAAACTCTTCCCGAATTTGACATGAGAAATTTCAGCCATTCACAAAACAGCCAGGTGCCCAGAAGGGGATGATGGTGCTGTTGCTGCCACATTATAACCTTTAGCCATTCATCTGGGATGTGAGAGATCCAGATTCAAATCCTTGTGCTGGAACAAACCCCAAATGGACTTTCCAGTTCATGAAGAATTCCAAAAGTGTTTTAGATTTGGTTTGATCTGAACCAATTTTTTTGCTGATTCTTCCCCCATGCCCTCCAGAACTGCCACGGAACTGGAAAAATCGGCTATTTTCCCCAGCTATAATTCCATTAAATAAAAAAACAAAATATTAAATATATGGAGATATACCTATGTCATAGAACTGGAAAGGACCCTGAAAGGTCATTGAGTTCAGCCCCCTGCCTTCACTAGCAGGACCAAATACTGATTTTTGCCCCAGATCCCTAAGTGGCCCCCTCAAGTATTGAACTCAGAACCCTGGGTTTAGTAGGCCAATGCTCAAACCACTGAGCTATCCTTCCCCCCCCTCCAATTTATTTTATAGTTCATTTTTAAAACCAAGTATTTGTTTTCCCCACAACTCTGGATTTCATGTTCTGTGGGTGGTGAAACCAGGGAGCAACTCAAGTGGTTCTATAGTTCTCCTGCCCCTCCTCAGTAATCTAATCCTCTTCCTTTGCAGTCACTCTGTTACCTCAACTCTTCCTTTGAATACTAGCTCTCCCTGCATCTCGTTCAGGTGATTCATCCTCTGTTTCTGGGCTCCACAGTTTGCCTCTGCCTGTATCTCTGTTCTCATTTCCTCTTGCTCCCTTCCGCATTCCCTTTGCTTGGTCCAAGCCCGCTCCATTACACCCCTTTTGTAGTCTTCTCACCTCTGGTGTTTGTTGCTTTCTTCATCACCCCTATACTTGGGAAAGTCTCGTCCCTTTTTAGTGCTAAACGACTTACCCCTGCCCCTTCATATCCTTCTTCTTACTGATCCTGCAATAATTCTACACCATCTCCAGATCATGCTGCCACCAAACAGTCTGTCTGTCTGACTGAGCTGCTTCCTACACGTTTGAGCTACACTACACGTTGCTCGAGGCAGAGGTGTAAAGTTTCATGCCCGCTGCTGGCACTTGATTACCAGTAGTTGTTGTTACTAAGGAAAATAGTCTTCTCTTTACATGTTCTCCTTACAATAGCTTGCTGTTGGGCAGCTTTTCCAGAATAAGAAAGTGTTTTGCTACCCGTGATACATGGAGCAGAAAAAGGATTAACATGTCCCCTGTCTCCCTACTACTTTCATCATTTAGTGCCACTTTTAAACTGGAATAAGAGTAATGAAAGTAACAACCTGCATGATACTGTTATTTACTCTAATGTAATTTTTCGAGGGCGGCTGAGTAATCAATATGTCTGTGATCCAATTTATTTACCCCATCTACTGGGAAAACCTCAATCATGGAGATTCAAAGGAATTACGAAAGGTGTTTAAAGGTTGTTTTTACTGAAGTCTGCTTTACTGAAATGTTGCCACTCCCCCCTTCCCTTTTACAGACTGTGACGGGGTTTTCTGTGTTGGTGTCGCTTCTGTCAACTTTTTGGAATGTTGCGTTTCTGCTGCCCCTATTTTCCCCCTTTTTTCCTCCACGTCCTCCTTTTGCCTCCTTCAGCTGACCATTTTATGCTGTTGGGCATTGTTTCACAGAGGTAGAGCTGATTAATACGGGACATTGGTCACGAGCGAATTAAGGCATTGTGGTGTCCTTGGCGCATGCTGCACAGAGCCTCCCTTTGCTTTTCTTTATGCAGTGGCTCCACTCCTGCTGCTGCTTGAGGTGGCTAGATAGATCTTCGGATATCTGAGCATGAAAAAATGCTTGTACGTGTGTGTGCAAAATTTCTGTGGGCTCGGGCCGTTGCTCTAACTGCACATGAAAATGACCAATTGAAAGTTGAAATGGCCACTTCTGAGCACAAAAGTGGATGCATTTGCACAGCTAAATTCTGAAAATCTGCCCCTGAACTTTGTTACTTAATTGCAATGTGTTTATTTTAAAAGGAGTACAAAAAAACCCACAAGTGTTTAGAAGGATTCAGTCTACATTTTGTTGCCAGGCTTTACATCTGTCTTTCTTTTAACTTTAAAGTTAAATATTTTAGCATTTAATATTTTAAATATAAGATTCTTCAAAGGCTGATAGAAATGGAGTTAATTTTTAAATGCTTGATTAAAAGTAAAACAGAACAACCATTTGTACTTTTTGTTAGAAAATGACATGCGAGGCAACAGTAAGCAAAGTTCAAGTATGCTTTTGGTGTTTGGTGTTTTATAACTATTTTTAGTCATCAAATGTCTTCATATTCAATAGATTTATAGTAATATGAGTTATAGGTAGGGGGCTAACAAATCAAAATCTCATTTCAGATGTTTGACACTAATGTTGTGCTGACTTATTGTTTTCTGTGTTGGATTTCTGATCAAATTATCAAAACTGCTTGGAAGTAACAAAACAAAGAAAAAAAATCAGTTAGAAATGGGATACTCAATTTCATATTTTATGTGTCATAGAAAGGATTCTTAGCTGTTAAACACAACTCCTTTAAATATATTTATTAAAAAAACAAAAAACAAAGTTACCGAAAGCATAGTTCTCAACATAAAAGTTTAAAAAGGCATGTAAGAAATGCAACATGTTACTAAAAGAAGTCAGGTACAAAATGATTTTATTCCTAACTTGTCCTGCCATATTTTACTGTTCAGGATAGTCCTGCAGCTGCAACAATAACCAGATGCAGAATTGAGAAGCAGCTGCATAAAATTTTCATTTTTTTATGCATAAAATTAGAAGCATTAAACAAGCTTTATGTATAATATGGAAAACTAAAACCATTGTTTTCTGTGCACTCTTAGCAGCTGTTTAGGAGAGAGAAATTGCACCTTCTACATTTCTCAGTAGCCATCTGTTTTAAATTAATAATAATCAGCCCCCAAATCAAAGTAAGAAAATGCCTATTTTTGGCAGGGAGGGGTTTTATTTTGGCTTAATTTGGAAAATGT
Organism: Malaclemys terrapin pileata; assembly: GCF_027887155.1. NCBI lineage: Eukaryota > Metazoa > Chordata > Testudines > Emydidae > Malaclemys > Malaclemys terrapin. The sequence goes on along the minus strand of NC_071511.1, from coordinate 7,866,235 downwards.
ACAGGTATTAGTTTTGTTTTCTTTGTAGTTTGTAAAGTCTTATTGTAATACCTGTTTGTCACATTGGGGAAAATTTCTGAACCCTCTCCCAGCTTCCCACCCACCCAGACTCATAGGGTACGTCTATACTTACCCGCTAGTTCGGCGGCAAGCAATCGATCTTCTGGGATCGATTTATCACGTCTTGTCTAGACGCGATAAATTGATCCCGGAAGTGCTCGCCGTCGACGCTGGTAATCCTGCTCCGTGAGAGGAGTAGGCGGAGTCGATGGTGGAGCCTGCCTGCTGCGTGTGGACCCACGGTAAGTACCTTTAAGTTCGAACTAAGATACTTCGACTTCAGCTACATTATTCACGTAGCTGAAGTTGCGTATCTTAGTTTGAACTGGGGGCTTAGTGTGGTCCAGCCCATAGTGACCACATTTTAGCAGTGTACTTTAAGCAGAGTACTCTCTCTCAAGCTGTGTGGTTCCTCAAAGTTGTGACATAAATGAGTCTTGGTCTGTTTTTTTAAAACTCGGTGTTCTTTATCTCCTAGCTGACTGTGTACGTTCCCAGGTGTACATGGATAAGAAGTTTCCTAATGGCATGAACTACAACAGTACTGAGAGAGATGTCAGATTGTTTTGACATTCATTTCATTGACACTTTTATTTTACTGAATGATATAGACAAGATGTAAAGTAACGGTTATTGTCCAGAAGCCAGCCTTTAACTTTTGAGTGCTCTCTCCTTTAAGACAGCTCTATTTATTTCATGTTAAGCCTGATCTTTGTATTTGTACCTTTTTTCCCCCAAATAAAAATATTTTTGGCAGCATGCCTCAGTTTTTTTAAAGCAGTTCACTACTGAACAGTGTCAGAAAAATGCATCTCCAACCCCCAATCACATCAGTCAAATGGTAAAGGTTAGATCCGTCAAAACGTTACTCATGGGCCTGATTCTGTGCCAATGTAACTCCTATGATGGCAAGGGAGTTGCACTGCTATAAAATCAGAGAATAGTTGCATTGAATGTATTGGGACTGCTTGTAGAAGGTAGGCCTCTAGGGTCGATGAGTCTTACACCACCCCATGAAGGTCACCAGAGTTCTTTTGAACTCAGGTACTGTGATGTAAAAACGGATTAATTGAAATGAGAATCTGGAGTGAAAATTTTGATTAATTGAAGTCAATGACGGATATCTCAGTGACTTCGCTGGGGCAAGGATTTCACTCTTAGCCCTCAAGGGGTGTTGAACCAGTGGGGTTAATTCCAGAGGCACGGGTCCTCCAATAACAACTCCCTGCCACCAGGGTGTGTGTGTGTGAGAGAGAGAGTGAGTAACTTTGCTAGTTTGATACCGCTTGGCCTCCTTTTGTTATTTCTAGCACAAGTACAGTAGACTGGTTGCTTTGGAGGGGCTGGTGTTAGAGTATTATCTTGAGCGCTGGACTAGGAATGAAGAGATCTCAAAGTTTTTCCAGCTCTGCCATATGTTCACTTTGTGACCTTGAGCAAATCACTTAGGCCAAAACTTTGATCTCATGGGGTTTAACACAGCCATTATTTTACAGATAATGAAATTTCAGCACAAAGAGGCTGAAGGCCAGATTATCAGAAGCGTCAGCTAACTTTGAGTACCTCAATGTTTGGATCCCCAACTTGAAACACGTATGACCTGATTTTTCAGTGGTTACTAAGCACCCACAGCTCCCAGTGACTACAATTGAGTGTCTGAAATTAGTGGACACTTCTGAAAATTTGGCTTTTGGTCTCTTTGTGCTTCAGCTTCTTCCTCTGCAAAATATCTGTGTTTAAACCCCATCTGAACAAAACTTTAACACTCAGTGCTTCATTACTAAGAACAGTCTTGTGGTGAGGATGGATGCATTCTGTTGTTCAGTATCTAGTCACTAACCTACTGCATTTTAGTGGTTTCCTGTGGTCTTAATTTATACACCATGTAAGCTCTGGAATTCCATATCCTTGAACTTTGAAAAACCCCCAGCAAACTCTGGACCTAATTTCTCCCTTCCCGGGGAAAATATCCATTGCAGGGCTCCTAAGGCCAGAAACTGAGCTGGGGCCCTCTTTTTAAAGCCCTGATTCAGAAAAGAACTTAAGCACATACTTGCGTCTATCCCTATTCAGGACATCATTTAAGCACATGCTTAACTTTCATTAAAATTGGACTTAAGCATGTTCTTTAGATAAAGTCCATGCTTAAGTGCTGTCTTGAATAGGGATGTTTTCCTGAGTTGGGGCCTAAAGTAGTAGATCCCAGTTGGAGAGATAAATAGGAAATACAGTACCTGCTGAAACTGTATTATCTTCCTGCCCTGGTCATCAAGACCAGTGGAAAATGAGACGCATCCCCTTATCCTTGGCACAAACCCTCTTTGCCACACCGATCTGGGACCCACAGAGTGCTGTCTGTGGGAATGCTGCTATAGAAACAGCTGATTCTCCTGCTGTGACATGTAGAGATGCTCACGCTAAAGTGTCCCTTCTCTGTACACCTAAGGCAATGGTCTCCAAAGTGGGGTGCGCGGCAGGAAGAGCACCTTTTTTTTTTTTTTTTTTTTGCTTCAGCAAAAATGGTAGAGCCCGCGTGGCAGGGGGTGCATGCTCAAAATTTTTTTACTGATAGGGGTGTGCGATCAAAAAAGTTTGGAGACCGCTGATCTAGGGGATGCATTCAGAAAATTCGGCAGAAAGGTAACATACTTAGCATTGGCTCTGAATGATGAAGTGCGGACGGTGCATGCAAAAAATTGGCTTCTACGTGTTTTCCCCATTTGCAGTAAAGGTATCAATTTTTTTGATGAAACAGTGTATAATAGTTAATTCTGTGTCCTGACAGATACAGGCTGTCCTTTTCAAAAGCTTGCAAATAATTTCGGAGCCCAGTCTCCCTGAAAAGCAATTGGACTTGAGCAGTTTTGGAAATGTTACTTATATTTAATTAAAGATGTAGGAAGGTATTCGGCCAACATGCACAACTCCTCGACGGTCACACACCTTTCTTTAAAAAAGGAAAAAATAAAACTTCAGCTCTCTTTTAAACAATTTTGGATGGCTAAGAGTTTGGAGAAAGTAATTGATCAGTGACAGATACTCTATTCTTTTTGACAAGCAAGTGTTGCAGAAGACACTACTCAACACTGAATATAGGTCAGGGTGAGCTGTATCTGGTGGCTGTTATTTGTTTGTCATGAGGCAGATAGAATCTGTCTTTGCTGCCCTTGAAGCTGTATTTTGTGCCCTTTTACTCTCATGATTTATCTGAATGTGGCTTCTTTTGGAGTTCTTGGGTGGGGGGACCCTGGAAAAGAACAAACTTTTGTGATTAATATGTGGGGAAAGTTCTCCCAGCTTAAGGGTCTGTTTCAGCACCCATTGAAATCAGTTGGAGGCTTTCCATTGACTTCGGTGGACTTTGGAACAGACTCCTAATGCATTCTGTCATGACTGCTTGTATTCAGATTCTATGTCTTAGAACTTCTGTTTAGGGAAGAAAAGTGGTTATTACTGCCACATATTTACTGCATTATGGAGTAAATATCCAGTCGAGAGGAGCCTGTGATTCTGTTTCCGAAGGTAAATTGGTCCTGGATAGGTGGCAGTTGTGTTCTGGTACTGGTAAAGAATTTCAGGTAAAAATCAAAGTGCCTGTAAGTACCTGATTTTTATTTGTATTCAGGTAGTTAGAGATGCAATGAACGAGGTTTGTGCCTGCAGTTCCGTCTATCCTTATGTATATTTAAATTTTCCATTGCTTGAGCAAAGTGCACTGTGGAATAAAAATGTAGTGCACAACTAAACATTTTATATAATTGTAGAACAAACACTGGCATTACTGCTTTTTAGTTAGCAGCCTTAAACATGTGGTGGGAAGACCTGACACCCCAGGAAGCAGAATTCTCTTTGTAGTTCTCTACAGGAGCGTCGTTACTATGGTTGTGTTGATTCAGTCGCTGAGCTGACTTGGCATCACAGTAATCAGAAAATCTATCTACTTACAAGTGCCATAATATAGTCCCTCAATAGAAGATGTATATCTGATATTGAACTTCGAATACACTTTATCGAGCAGATTTCTGAGTAACATAAGTAAAACTTGCAATAAGCTGAATAAACCAAGTTATTCAGGTAGCTAGGTCCACAATGATAATTGAATATGGCATCTCCCAGTTGTCCTTTCTCTATATGTCATCTGCACATTTGACCTTGTATTAGGTGGCCTGTAAAAGATGCTGTATATGAGAATGCCAGTAGTAAGAATTATGTTGAGTTGGCTCGGTAGAAACACACAGAGATTTTTTTCAAGTGTGGCTTGGTGGAAGTGAGGAAAGTTTCTGTTCTGCACTGTAGCAGTGTCTACGAAGTCTCTTCCAGCAGAACTCTTCCAGATGGTTAACAGCTTGGTGAATCCAGGCTGCCTCTCTTGGAAACTGTTTTCTTTTTCTTGTGAAATTTTCTATTTTTGTGGATAAGACTGCCTGTCTTCATAGTAATATAACCTACTGGTGTTGTATTACAGGTCCCCTCTGTGCTGATCTACTTACGGTATGAGTTGCTGTAGCTTCCAGATGCAGAACTTTGTCTCTTTAGCTCAAGCGGTAGCAGCTCATGCTTTTAGCTCTGGAGGTCTCCTATTCAATCCCCGGCATGTTGGCCAGAATGGTGGCCAATGCAGTAGTAAGTTCATCTGTGGAGAAGACAAATGCAACCTCCACATCCACTCTGATTTTGATGCCGTTTTTCTCATTGGGGCTCTAGGGGAGTTTTGAGTTGGAGCCTCGTATGGCTAGCACGAGGTGGGGAGAGCTTGAATACCTACAAACAGCATGGTATGACTACTAGATTCCTTCATCAAATAGTTAAAACCCATGGTGCAGAAACCACCATATGACTGGAGGCTAGCTAACATTGGATCTATATTTAAGAAAGGCAAAAAAGTGATTTGGGCAATTATAGATCAGTTTAGTCTAACCTCTGTGGCATGCAAGATTTTAGCACAAATTGTGAAGGAAAGAATAATTCAATTCATGAAAGTAAATGGTAAAGAGGATGCAATGCAACTTGGGTTTACCAAAGTAGATCATGTCAGACTAACCTGATTTCCTTCACTGAAAAAATAATGGATCTTTGGTAGATAAGGGAAGTGCAGTAGATTTATACACTTAAACTTCAGTAAAGCATTTAACATGGAAAGTTCTTAGTTAAATCAGGGAGGATGGGGGATCAGTACAAGAATTGTAAGGTGATTAAGGAATTGGCTAAAGGCAAGATGGTGACTGGTTGGGCTGAAAGGTGGATTTTAGGACTGCAGAGAGTTTACTAGTGGAGTTCCTCAAGGGTCAGTTTTGGGATCACCCTTAGTCAATATTTTTATTCATGACCTTGGCATAAAAAGTAGGAGTGTGCTAATAAATACGAAGTTTGGAGGCATTGTCAATACAGAGAAGGACCGTAATATTATACAGGAAGATCTGGGTGGCCTTGAAGACGGGAGTGATAGAAATAGGATGAAATTCAGTAGTACAAAGGTCAAGATCATGTACTTCAGGTCTAATAATAATTTCTGCTACTACATGGGGTCTCATCCGTTGAAAGTGACAGAGTGGGGAGAGATCTAATATGTGGGTTAATCACAGAATGACTATAAGCCACTAATGCGGTGATGCTCTGAAAAAGGCAAATGTGATCCTAGGGCCAGACTGTTTTAGGCAAGGTATTGCCATAGAGAGAGAGAAGTATTAATGCCATTATACAAGGCACCTCATTTGGAATACTGTGTATAATTCTGGTCACACCTGTTCAAGAAAAATGAATTTAAACTGGAATAGGTTCAGAGAAGTACAACTAGGATGATCAGAGGACAGGAGGACCTGTTTATCAGAGGAGACTGGAAGAGCTTGGCATGTGTGCCCAGCTCTGTCTGTCTCCCCCCCCATCCAGTGCCTCCTCACCTGGTCCTGCAAGCAAGATGCTGTGAGGAAGACAGCCTCTTCTCTTCCCTCTCCTTGGCTGGCTGCCCTGTCCTCTGGTGCCACAGCTGTCCCTGGTGGGTGAAAGGTGTAATTACAGTGCTTTCACATTGAAATGTATTTTCTGCGGGGGGAGAGGAGGGAGGAAATCTGCGGAGGAAATGAATTCTGTGCGTGTGCACTGGTGCAGAATTCCCCCCTTTGAGTAACTGGTGCACCTTGGTCCTGCTTATTCTCTGCATGTGGTACATATCTAGTCTACCCCTGAGCTGTAATATTTTGGTCTAATTTTGGTTGTTGGGTTTAGTGTGTGGGTGCTGGGCAGTTTCAGACTAGATGAACCTGGTGGTCTCTTCTAACCTTAGATTTTGTGACTCTGACTCTGTCACTTGATTTTTGGCAATTTCAGTCTATTATCACCCTTTCTGTAGTCTTCCTTTTCTTTTGGTGATTGTTAATGGTGACAACTTTGGTGTTATCTGGAGTTCTCCGGTTTTCTTGGTCTTGATCTGTCTGCCATTTGGACTGATTGTGTCAGGAAGACAGCACTGGTGTCATTGGTTGATGACCACCTCCTAGGAGTAGATAAAGTTCAACTGTCTAAGTTGAGTTTTTCAGATTTGTCAGCAGCTTTTGGTAAGGTTGATCTGGCCTGCAGACTCCATCTGGGATAGATGATGTTGGGTGGTTCTGTTTGTTGTTCTCTAAGACGTTTAAGAGGGTAGCGTTGGCCAATTTCTCGTCTGCGTTGCCACTAGGTGGGTGGAGATTCTGCAGAATTTGGTTCTGTTGCCCTTTTTGCTCAACACGTGGATGAATTTTCTGTAGAAGATACTGAGAGGTTTTGAGTCGTGACACCATCAGTATGCAAATGGCATGCAGATCTATTTCTCTTTTCTTTTTATTGAACACAGATGTGTGTTTTGTCTGCATTCCCAGTGCCTGGATTGAGAGCAAGTCGTCAGAAACCCAGTGAAGACAATAAGAAAGAAGTGATAGAAGGTTGGGAAGGTGGTGCCTACCATCTCTCTGAAGAATATTCAATCACCCTTTGTTCGAAGGCTTTGGAATTTGAGAGTGATTTTGGGCAAGTCCCAACACCACTTGAAAAACACTTCTTATAGTATATCATCTTTGCATTTGATTAGTAAGATAATGGTGAGATCAATATTTTACAGAAAAGCTGCGGTCAGTCTTTCTTCCCCCACAACCAAGTATAGAACAGACTCTGTCCCTGATCTTGCAATCGGATCCATGCCATGGACCCTTTTTTCTTGTGTGGACCCCCATTAACTTCAGTGGGGCTTTGCATGGATACAAGGGTCCACCCACATGGTTCCGATTGTATGATTGGGGCCTTGAACAGCAGCCTAAGCATTGCGCTTGATACTGTAAATTGCTAGTATTTTTGCTACTCTCTGTGACAGCGCATGCAGAAAGAGTGTTGTTACTATTTTTTTTACCTTTGTGTCCATTTTTATGAAACTTGGGCACTATCAATGGAAGAATAAAATGTAAATAAGAACCAATGCTAGGGCTGTCCGGAAGGTTGGTGAGTTCATGTGCAGAATGTTATCTGCAATTCTGGATGCCACGTAACTGTTGGAAACCGTACAGGATGGGTCAGCTGGAATGAAGGTATTTTAGTTCTGTGAGGAGGTTAGGAAAATTAGGTTAATTATTCATCAGACAAGAGGAGATCAAGAAGAGCCATGATTGACATGCAAGACTCTTGGCTGTTGTGTTTGGGATTGTCATTTACTTGCTGTAAAAACCTATGGTTTCAAACCAGGCAAGATGTGCCTTTCTGAGTGCTGACCTTCTGGTTCTTATGCAGCTGAGAAAACTTCCGTGCTTCGTGTGGGATCACTACCTCCTTGTCACCCACACTGTAAAGTAATCTTAACTGGTATTTTACAAAGGTTGGTATGACTTAGGAAGGCTGCTTTAGCTCTAAAGATAGGAGCAATTGGAGTTGATATTCTGAAAACATCAGCAGTTGAGAAATGTGATCAGCCATAAGAAGCTGTGATTTTATTTTATTTATTTTTTTTAGCTAAACTCTACCTAAAATGCTAAAGCAGTTTTTAAAGTTAAGGATGTTCTGACATTTCCTTAATCTGCTGCTTCATATTTGAGAAGGCGCTGTGAATTTAAAATGTTTATCTATATTACTTCAAATATTTACAGTTGAAAAAAAGTAAAACATTTCAACACTTTGAATATAAAATGTCTCTTCATAACCCCGGTGGATTCAATTGGGAGGTTCTTGGCTCTCTGTGAGCTGAGGGGTGAAAACATTATCTAACTGCCTCCATTACAGTGTATTTTAAATGAGACTATAACCCTCAAGAATATCTTCATGCAATGTCCAGCAAAATATTTTTTGAAAAATATATCCAGAATAGTTTACAAAATTTGATTTTTTTTTAAATAAATGTAAATAGATTTTGTATTGTTACAACAAATATGGTGGTGAAAATGTTACATAGCTTTGTTCTGTATCCTGTACATTCTGCTACAGCTTAGGTCAACCATTGTTTCTGGTGTCATTGTTAAGGGGTGAAAACTTTTTCATAATTTCTGAACGTAGTCAGAATTTTTTTTCCTTGTGGAAAATTTTGATTTTTTTTTGCCAAAAATTCAAAATCACAAAAAAAAAGTGATGCGGAAATGCTGCTTGTGCTTCATGGGAGTTGTACTTTGGGTCCCTCGTGCCCTATTCTCCTCTATAGGTAAGCCTCCCTGGTTGGACTACATCTCCCACCATGGTCTCCCCTCATGGCAGTGCACCATGGGAGATTGTGGGTGTGGTGCATCATGGAGGATGTAATATGGTCAGGGAGCCTGACCCATAAAGAGGAATGGGGACATGAGAAGACTGAACTACTGCATCCCTGAGGCACTGTAGCATAATCCAAATAAAAATATTTTGGTTTTAGGAGTTTTGGATTTTCAATTAAAAATTCAGACTTTCTATGGAAAGCGGACACATTTTGAGAAAAACTTCGTTAATTTGAAAACCTAACCGAAATTTTTTGATAAGCCTTAATGGTTACTCATAATAGGCATGTGCACTTCATGGTGGGACCTTTAAAGTTTTTGACATATGTTATAAAATGAGGGGAAGAGTGAGTGATTTGATTCATTTAGAGCAGGGGTTCTCTCAACAAATGTTTTGGTGGCCTCAAAGTGCAGGCAGTACCTCTTGCTCATGGTCGCTCTGACAATTTTTTCTAAAATACTTAATTATTAACGTTAGGAAAAACAAACAAATATGCACATACACATGTCCAAGACGTAATTTATTTATATAGATGTTTGGTTTTTTGGCAGACTCAGTAATAAAAATAACGTACAATTGTCTTTATTCTTTACTGGACCTAAACAGAATAGAAACACAAATAAGGTGCTTTGCCCATTGTAGTTTTTGTTTCTTTTGCTTTTTTTTTGGTTGCGTTTTTTTTTTTTTAAAAGGACTTGCTAGCTGGTAAGTCTGCTGCTATGAAAAGTGATACTTGTATGTTAATATCACTTTTCACAGCCATCCAGCTAGCTACTAAGTCTGCTGTGAAAAGTGATATTAACAAACATACAACTATCACTTTTCACAGCAAGACCAGGGACAAATTAAGCCCTGAACGGGGAGATGGGTAGGAAGGCCAGAAGTGATGGAGGGGATGAGCCCCAGGGCTGGAGCCTGAAGCCCTGTGTCTCGGGGCGGGAGCTTGCCACCGTGCATCTGGAGCCCAAAGTCTGGTGGCCTGAGCCTGATGCCCACCACCCCAGGGTTGAAGTTTGACCCCACCGTCTCCGGGAACTCTGCCTGCTCCTCCAGTGTTTGTGTCTCGAGAAGGTGCTGGTGGCCCCGGGGCTAGAGGCCACTGGTTTGCCCTCCCGCCCTCCCCCAATCACCACCCAGGAGGCTATGGCTGCAAGAAAAGCCTCTGGCGGCTGCATGAGAAACGCTGATTTTGAGAGCTTAACTCTTATCCATTGAAGTCACTGGAAAGATTCCCATTGACTTTAATGGGCTTTGGGTCAGACCCATAGTGACCATTTTCCCCCTCCATCCCTCTTTATCTACTTTATTTTCCTAGTAATTGTTTTCCTACATTTCATGTGTATTAGGTTTGTGTGATATGCTACACTAGAGATTAATGGACAGACAAGCAGAAATATCATCTAAATTAGGATTGTTGTGACAACATCCAGCATCTTGTTACCATAGATAAAGATTTTCCAAAGGCTTTTATTTTGGGTCACTTTAAGATGAAATACAGTCAGTTTTCTTTTGATTGGTTGCATTTCCACTATTTGTCTCTAGTACATTGTTGCATTTGTTTTGTATTTGTTGGAGTAAAATAGCCAGAGGAATATGAGATTGACTAGTACAAATGTAACTGTCTTAGAAAATGTTATTCCTCCTTGTCAAATTCTGTTTGTTTTTTCTTCTATGCTGTCAGGTTCATCACTGCTTCCAGTTTCATTTGTCTTTCTTTCAAAGTATCACCTGGTTTCAATATTTATAAATATGTAAAAAAAAAAAAATCTGATTTTTGTCTTTTTATTTTTTCTGATGACTTTTCCCATTTGAGGCCCAAGTTCTGGTAGTTAGGTACATATCTAACTTTAAGCATATAAATAGTCCCATTGCCAGCAAAGGGACTACTCATGTACTTAGACATGCTTAAGTTACTTGCTGAGTTGTAGCCTAACTCTATATATACCATAGTACTTTTCAGTATGTTTCCTTGTGTCTGTCTCTGTAATGTGAATTTTTTGAACATCTTAGAGAGGAAATAAAGTTTAACTTACACTTACTGTATGTCTCTCACTCCTGTATCCTTCCAGTTTTAGTTTTGTGCAGCTTTTTCATCTGGTTGGAAGTTTTAGACACTTCCAGAAAGATATGAATAAAGATTTATCACTAGCCTATCTCTTTTCAGTCTGTGTTCTTGCAGTTTACTATCCAGCATATAATCTTAAGTACATAGCATCATACAGAACTTTAAATGGTCCTTTAAAATACCATAGTCGAATGAAAAAAGAAAAGCTAAAATCAGCAATGTTGAATATAAAGGTAGAAACTTTCAGGACTAAGTTCTTAGATAATGTGTAAGCAGGGAGTGAGTGCTGCACTTTAGAAGTACACCTCTACCTCGATATAACGCTGTCCTCGGGAGCCAAAAATCTTACCGCGTTATAGGTGAAACCGCATTATATCGAACTTGCTTTGATCCGCCGGAGTGTGCAGCCCCGCCTCCCAGGAGAGCTGCTTTACCGTGTTATATCCAATTTTGTGTTCTATCGGGTCGCGTTATATCGGGGTAGAGGTATACTGTAAGATGCCATTCCGGCTCCTCCAAAAAAGTTCTGGCAGGATTTGAGCACTGTGTGTAAGGTGCAGTATGTTATGTATCATTGTAAATTGCTGTGACACACGAGTTAATGGTCTAGAAAAGGATTTAATCAGATGTAGGTTAAAGAATGTATGGTGCAGTGTTAATTTACATGATTTGTCTTCCTGTGAGTTGTTTTACTTATAATCGTCTCTTGGGACATCTCATTAGCTAGATACCACCACCACTTTAATTCCTTTACGGTCACTTGCAGCCACTTACCAAGAAGTAATGAATTCCACCTCTCACACAACTTTTGAACTTGACCTCAAAAATGGGAAAGTTAGAGTGGAAGAGAAGGCAGCAAAATGAACAAAACATCGTGCAAAAATGTTGCCTGTTAGAGAAAAATGGGCCTATGCTATACCTGACACTTCAACAAAATCTGAAACTGTTTCTTGCTCAAGAGAAAAGTAATAATAAACTAACTGTAGCATTCTTTTCAGCAGTTACCCCTTCCAATTTATAAACCCCAGGCAGACACAGTTAAACGACTCAGGACAGGACTTGAGAAGTGGTTGTTTTTTTTTTCCCTAGTGTGCTAAAATAACTTGCTGACCTATAGCTAATAAAATATTAACTACTTTTGTAATTTTTGTTGGAATGTCAGGGAGGGCATAAGCTTTTGAGGATTAATAACAGCTGACTTTAGGGTTACATTCAGTTCACATGTCACTTAAGCAGTAGCATATCTGAACCTAGAAATGTGTTACTGGACCACAGTCATAAAACTGGTGTATAGCTCTCTGCTGCTGACAAATGTAACATCCATTTGATTGGGTCTTGCTTTCTTTCAGCTGATTGGTATTCTAACCACTCTACACATAATAAAAATGGACATTTGGGACATAACAGATGGGTGAATGCAAGACCTGTAATGTGCCTAAGCACCCTTCCACTTTACTGATCCAGAAACATCTGAATTGACTCTCTGCTCTTTCTGTATCCACAGTTGTTGTTTATTCCCTGTTTTCAAATTTCTCTTGAGCAAGGAAGTGAAATTTCCTTCACATATCGTCCCTTGCAGAAAGCTGGAAGTTCTATGCTTACATTGTGGATGGATGGTCAGTAAATGACTCTCTATCTCTGCAGTTTGGAGTGGGTATTTTAAAAACCCTCAGGGATATTGATTCCCAGTGTAGTGGCTAGTACTGCAAAGATAAGCAAAAACAGAGCTGTATTTCCTGAGCTAGACCTGAATAAAACTGACCTTTGCTGATCTTCACTTTATTTCCAGCCATCATAGCTGCTCATGCTATCTCAGCTGCCAAGTTGAAGGGTAGTGGGGCACATATTTAATGCTGGCTTTTCATTTCTTTGACTTTCACCATCACTGTTATTTAGAAACGGTTGGACCTGTCTATCCTCCTTCCAGTAGCAAAATAGCATCTACAGCTTCTGCCACCAACAGCAAAGGAGCTGTTTGAATTTTATTGCTGCCTAGGATTCACCAGAGCATTGCCAGCAATATTAAAGGAACCACTTCATCAGTGAGAAAAGCACAAGTCTTCCTTCTCTAATACCAGGATGAATGGCCCCAGTATCTCCTACTTGATTCAGTGTCGAAAGGTCAGCTACTGTCACTATGATGCCAAGAGCAGCTCTGTTGTATTAACTTAGATGAATAAATGTGCCCAAAGAGTTAAAGATGTTAACATAGCCCAGTCAGTGTCCAACATTAAACAATTTTAAACAAGGTTTAGTGTTTGATATCCAGAGACTTCAGCCTGCATAGCATGATGGTGCAAACACCTATACAAAAAAGAAGGAAAAAAGCTTTTGAAATATTAAGAATTAAGTAAGGCTTTAATTTTAACAACATTCCTCATTCACGTTCCTTTTCTGAAGGGAAAAAAACCCTTTTATGGCAGTCTCTTAGATGGGGTTAAAGATGCTAATAAGTGTTCTTTTGGGGAAAAGAGAAGTGAGCTGAGAAGGGCTGAACTTGTCATTTTTGTTCAAGTCAATCCCATTTCACAGAAGACAAAACAAGACACACACACACAAAGGGGAAAGAAAAGAACAGCAAAGATAGATAGCTACTCTCTCACTCCTAGAAAAAAAAAACCAGGCACAGCACAGTCATCAGCCACTCTGGGATTTGGCAAACTTATACCGACATTGGGCTGTTTAGGGCATTGCTTTTATGTCCTTCTCTCTGTTCACAGGTTTACAGCAGTGTTCCAAAACATACAGTGCTGGCTGGCTGACCCAGACTCTTACTAGACTGAAGGCAAAGGAAGAGAGATAGGAAAGGAAAAGAACATGCGGGGTGGGGGAAGAGATAACAATCTGACCTCCTAGGTGGCAGGGATTCAGCCAGTGAAGTCCCTGTCTCATCTGGGTCCCTTTCTCTGGCCCAGTCTGACCAGAACATTTCTCAAGATGACATAGGCCTGTGTCCCAGTAGATGTTGGGGGTGTTAGCCATGATGGTGAAGCTCAATCCAGTAGCCAATTTTTCTCCCATATTCTCTTTCTTTGAGGACTCCAAAAGGGAGTGATGATGGAATAGCCGATTCCCTCATTTATTTTGTCTACCAATAGATGTAATTTCCAGCACACCTATTTTGGTTCATTGATTTCCAGTGCTGTACTCCTCTTGTTTACCAATCATAATCTTAACACAGTCCTCTAATTGTATCAGTAGGTCTTTTGGTTTGAACTAATTCAATCTTGATCTTTTTTTAGCACCTTTTCTCATTTACATTTGTTACAGGTTATTGTGACATCTTATGAACTTACACTTACTTTGTACAATTGAGCACACAATTAGGATAAATTTGTAGGTCCAATTAATACAATAACTCAGTAGGTTAGAAACTAAAATATCTTCCGGTGCTAAAAGAACATGATAGAAGAGACTCCTGGGAGAGTCTGCAGTTCACTGATATCTTCAGTAATGTTTGAGATAAAGGATGAAATTGTTTCTTATAAGGATTTCGCCCTTCCCCAAAATATCCAACACTTTATTCTGAATGTGATTTTTTTAACCTGTATTAAGGCATATCTGCATGTGCCTGGCTAGCTCGGCTGTAAATCTACAGCACACTAGCATGCTGTGCACTAAATCACCATGTGTACCTTTGTACAATGCACTAAGAGTTCTAAAGTTTCACACTGTAATAGATCAAAGTATACTATGGAACTTCTGAAGCACGGTAGTAACAGGATCCACACATCCAGTTAGTGCGTGACAGAGCTCAAGTGTGCAGACTTGCATCCCGGCTTGGAGCTCACTATCTCTGTGTAGATATACTCTGAGAGTAATTGTGTTCTGGCGTGATGCTAGTGCTTGTCTAGTATTTGGAAATCCATGTAATGATGTAATTAGCCTATAATTTATACAATGTTTCTTGCCTTACGAATAAGCATTACTTTCATACATGGTGGTAGATGGCTTGTTTTATGGAATACTGTAAGATATCTAAGAGCCCACTGATATCAGTGAAAGGAGTTAATAACATTTGTTTAGGGTCAAAGCCTCCTCCTTTGGTACTTCATTATTTGGAAAGAATTGAATGGAGTCCATGAGCCCTGATGGAAATAGTGGCTCTGAAGACCTTGCTCTGAAAAGATATTTTTATGCAAATGTTCTCTCACTGAATATCTTCCTATTACTGTAAATTAGGCATGGGGAAATTTTGTGGCATTTGAGGTTTTGTGAGCCCTACAAATTGTTACACCAAGCCTGCAGAACTAGTTAATTAGTTAATCCTTTTCACTAGGACTGTAAACCCATATTATCTTTAGAGTGTGATTTTAAAATCATGGGATAAAATGCTGACCCCACTGAAATCAAAGGGAGTTTTGCCATTGACTGCAACAGAGCCAGGATTTCATTCATGTTTTCATCGCTAAAGGAATCAGTGCTACAATTATATCCTAAGGATAAGAGAATCCCCTCGAAGTCTTTATGAAGTCTACAATACACCTCTACCCCGATATGACGCTGTCCTCGGGAGCCAAAAAATCTTACCGTGTTATAGATGAAACCGTGTTATATCGAACTTGCTTTGATCCACCGGAGTGCGCAGCCCTCCCCCCCCCCCCCCCCCCCCCCGGAGCACTGCTTTATCGCGTTCTATCCAAATTCGTATTATATCGGGTCGCGTTATATCAGCGTTGAGGTGTATTTGGAATGATCATCTTTTCTCCTTTCCTGTTTTTAAATTACACACAGTATATTGAATTAACATGTCAGAGCACTCCTTTCTTGAAAACATTTTTTCACATGAACAAAAAGACAGAATTTCTTTCTATATAAATAAAGAAATAGTCTTATGCGGGGAAACGAAGAATCTTTAATAAAACATTGTTCCTTTTCTACTTTAGCTCAACTGGGAAAATCAATTTTTGGTTCTTCAAGTGCAAAGGAAGATCAAAAGGAAAAACTGACAATCTAAACAAAGGGCAAGGTGTGATGCTCTGCTTGCACTCCTATTCCCTGGTGTGCTTTATACAGGCACTTTTCCAAGTAGAATACATTTACAGAAGAGTAAAGTTTTTTCCCTCTGAATCAACTGTGTTGGGAGTAAGTGACTTGAATGTAAAAACTGTAAAATAGCGCTTTAGATGAATTTTGTGCATTTTTTAGGTGCCTAGGTATAAGCAAACATTATTCAGATATGTCTGGTTCCTTAGTGCAGTATACTCATGTTTCAAAGAATCGTCATTGATTTTACCTGTGTAGAACTGGTCTAAGTTATCAGCTTGTAAGCACCTTATGTGATACAAGGGGAAAATATTCAGTAGCATGTACAGTTAAGAGACTATTATTCTTTCTCAAATGCATGGCAAGATACACATTTTGAATCTTCATCTAAAAACTAATTTAAGTCACTGAGGGAAACCTTCTAGAGATTGGGTTTTCTGCTTTTTAGTGAATCATATTTTTCCTTTAATAAATAAAATGTGATTTGCTTTTATGGGAGCATATTTATAAGAGGAGATTAAAGTGTCAGCAGAAAAAATGAGGAAGGAAAGGGACTGTGCAAACTTTCTGAAGAGCAACAAAATTTGTGTGTTCATTGTCTTATTCATACGTAAACTTTTTTAAAATATTAACCTTGGAGAGTTGATCTTGTTTAACATACGAGTTCTGAAGGCAGATTTTATATCTCACCCATACTGTGGACACAATTTATCCCATTACATTTAAATCAAGGTTGAATTATTTTTTTTAAATGCCCTAGTTCAAAAGGAATTGTATTTTGGGAGTTCTATGGCCTGTTATGCAAGAGGTCGGACTTGATGATCACAGTAGTCCCTTCTGGCCTTGGAATCTATGAATCTCTCAGATAGGCATGGGACGCAGGAGTGCCTGAGAACAGAACTGAAGAAGTGAGGTTTTTACCCACGAAAGCTTATGCCCAGATAAATCTGTTAGTCTTTAAGGTGCCACCAGACTCCTTGTTGTTTTTGAGGACAGAACTGGGCTCTGTAGCCCCGATACAGCAAACCACCTAAGCATGTTGAATTTTAATCGTATAAGTACTTTGTTGAACAGCGATGGCCTTAAACACGTGCTTAAGGGCTGATCCAAAGCCTAGTGAAGTCAATGAAAGGATTCCCTTTCATTTCAGTGGGGTTTGAATCATGACTTCAGTGCTTTGTTGAATCAGGGCCTGTATTAACGACGTTATGATTGAGAATTTAAATGTAAAAAGCACAAACTGAAATTTATGACTGAATAAACCTTCTTTAACTTTGTTTTAACATTAAATTGCCATGGTTTAAAAAAGCTATAATTTAAATAACATTCATAAATGTACAGTATATTAATTCGAAGTTTAAATGTGAGCTTCAAATAGACCAATAACTAATCTGAGTGTGCTCACATGTGCAGTACTCTATAGGACCATACATTTGAAATAAACAGGCCACTTTCTGCATTAAGGGAATGTTCATTTCAGTATGTTTGTTTGGAGCTGTAAATATCATATGTTGCATGGATATATCTGGAGGTCAGTACTTTGGTATGTCTTAAGGAAGTGGGGAGAAAGAAAAAGGAAAAATTACATGTATGTACAGAATGTTATTTTCAAATAAGAGAGCCTACATTTTCAAAAATAATTAATAATTGTAAGGTGTCAAGCTTTGAGACCCTTTAAAAGGGTCTAATTTTTTTCAAAGGGTGGATGCTAGTCCCTTTTGAAAATTAGGCATCTAAAAGATGTTTCAAGATAGACACGGACGTAACTTATCAGTTATGAAAATTTAGGTCTTACCACTGTGATTTTTAAACAAGAGCTTTTCATGTTTGAAGAAGTTTGTCATAGTTGAGGGCTAATATGGTAATGAAAATATAAAATTAAACAAAAACAAAACTAATTATAAGAATGAAAAGTATATGAGCATTTTCACAGATATTGTAGAAATGCTTTTTATATCATACTTGACTGAGTCAAAAGTATCTAAACAGAATTTTTGAAGTTAAGGGTACTACTTCCACGTTTAAAAGCTAAGCATGTGCTTAAGTGCTTTGCTGATCAAGGTCAATACTACATAATATGAATTTGGCTTTGTGTCTTGTGATGTGCATGGAATTTAAGCCACTGGCATCAAACTACCATTTTTGTTCTAGAACATTCTCATTTACTTTTAATCTTTAAGTCTTAGTAACAAGGTCTTGTTCCTGCTAATGAAAATTACACTGGTTTGCTATACTTGGTAAATCTTAATTCCTGACACCAAACCATATTTTAATTTATGCAAATGGTCAAATTGCTTAGAAAAATGATTGCATTGGTAATGGACAACCCAGAGCTTAATTTCAGTGTCTGCAAAGATAGTTGAGTAAATAATCAATCAGTTTGTAAGCACCTAGAAAATCATTGGGTGATAAATAATAACCAACCTGGATTTGTCAAAAACAGATCGTGTGAAATCAACCAAATATCCTTCTTTGACAGGGTGACAAGCCTTGTGGTTAGGGGGCAGCAGTAGCTGTGATATATCTCGACTTCAGTAAGACTTTTGATACAGTTTCACATGACCTTCTCATAAGCACAGTAAGGAAATGTACCCTAGGCAAACCTACTAGAAAGCACAACTGGCTGGAAAACTGTACTTGGAGTAGTTATGAATGGTTCACAATGAAGCAGGAAGGACATATAGAGTTGGGTCCCACAGGGATCTGTCCTGCTTCTGGTTCTATTCAATATCTTCATAAATGATTTGAATAATGACATAGAGTATACACTTAAAGTTTGTGGACCAAGCGGAGAGGGGATGCAAGCTCTTTGGAGGACAGGATTAGCATTCAAAATGATCTTGACAAACTGGAGAAATGGTCTGAAATAAATGGGATGAAATTCAATAAGGACAAATGCAAAGAGCCATACTTAGGAAGGAATAATCAGTTGCACGAATACAAAATGGGAAATGTCTGCCTAAGGAAGGAGTACTGCAAAAAAGGATCTGGGTGTTATAATGATCACAAAGTAAATATGAGTCAACAATATAATACTGTTGCGACAGAGAGAACATCATACTGGAACATATTAGTGGGATTATTGTAAGCAAGACTCATGAACTAATTCTTCCATTCTACTCCGTGCTGACAAAGCCTCAGCTGGAGTAATGTGTCCATTTTGGGACACAAGAATGAGGTGGACAAATTAGAGAGAGCCTAGAGGAGAACAACAAAAATGATTAAAGGTCTCAAAAACATGACCTATGGGAAAAGATTGAAAAAACTGAGTTTGTTTAAAGTTGAGAAGAGAAGACTGAGTGAGGACATAATGGTCATCAAGTATGTAAAAAGTTGTTAAAAAGAGGAGGGTGATAAATTGTTCTCCTTAACCACTAAGGACAGCACAAGAAGAAATAGGCTTAAATTGCAGCAAGAGTGATTTAGCTTAGGAAGTTTTTCCTAATGTCTATCTTTTGTTTCTCTATCCATTCAATTAATTTATAGCATAATGGGATAGATCCTTGGAGATGTCAACAGAAAATTGCCTACTTTGCCTTCTTAGTTTATGTTGTCAAGGAAATGACCTTGCAAACTAAGTTCCCTCTAAGCTGGGTGGCCGCAAAACAGGCTATTAAGTGCTACGCAGGCAGTAAGAGGTGCTTCTCGTCCGGCCCCAGCTTCAGAGCTGCAGCAGCCAGGGAGAGGCACCTTTCGCCTGACCCCACCCTAAATCCCGCACCTCCCCCACCCCAACCCTCTGCCTTAGCCCTCAGCCCCCTACCAAACCCCAAACCCCTCATCTGCAGCCCCACGCCAGAGCCTTCACCCCCTCACACTCCAACCATCTGTCCCAGCCCTGAGCCCCCTCTCACACTCCGAACCCCTCAGCCCCAGCCCCACCACACATAACAAAATTCATTCCACACATGGATGTAAAAAATTAGAGAGAACATTGCTTGCAAAGCTTAATCACTTTGTCTTTTGGGCAGGATAACAATGTGTGCTACAGCTCTTTTTGAAAGTAATCCACTCTTCATTTTCTTTTTACCTGTTCCCTTGTCTCTTTGTTCATTATCCCAGGGTAGTGGAAGGCTTTGTGAAATGCTTACTGAATGGAGCAGACTTTACTAATTTGGATGCCCAAGGTCAGAGCCTCACATGTCTTTTTCTCTCCATCAACACCTTTTCTGTACAGGTGGCTAAAGCTTTTCTCTAGAGCTCCACTATCCAGGGCTAGGAAACATCTCTTGCTCCTGAGAGAAATTACTTTACTTCACAAGGTGGTTCAGGGTCATCACCTTTCGACTTGTTTCTCTTTCCCACCATCCCTCTCTTGCCTTTCTTCCCTGTTTTCCGGGTTACAAATATATAGAAAACGTTCTGTCTCTCTGGACAATGGATCTTATTCTTTGTTGTGTTCTTGCCCTGCTTTGACCTTTTTAGGATACCAAATGGCCTTCTCTGGAGGGTGGAGCTTTTTACTTTACAGAGGCCATTAATCCTTGACACCCCCTGGTTTTGTTTTTACCGGAGTAGTCATCCATTTTCCTTTGACTACAACTCCCTATGTTCAAAACCAGAAAAATCTGTTGATACTTCAACTTTGCTTCAGGCTGCAGCTAAGAAGCTAACCTCACTTTAATTCATGCTGCTTAAAAGTTCCATAGGCAGATGCAAACCAGGCTTTGCAAGTGTCCACTGAGCTAATATTAGAAAAACAGGTTAGCGTTAAAATCATCGGCTCAAGAAAATGACTTGATTGTAGATGTTCAGTTTCAGATGAGTGGCAATGAAGTAGAAGAAAATTATTGTGCACATTATCTGATTTCATTTCTTATTTATCCAATACAATTGGCTTTAAAAGTGAAGTCCTAGAGCATGCTTTGAAGAAAAATCTGTCAATACCTAACCAAGACTCTTAATGTTGTCACAATCTATGGAATAGACTTTCATTATATGTGTATAACCGTAGCAATTTCAGTTTTATAAAAATGAGGTGAAGCAGCTTAGCTCTAAAAATATTATGTTCTCGAGTTAGTCCTTAATAGGAAATAGACTCTTGTGATACTTTGGAAAATGTTTTCAAATGACACTTATATTTGAAAAATACCTGACGAGCATGTTCAGTAGTTCAGTAGATCTTTTATTTAATATAGCTAGCATTCACGTGGAAGGGAAATTTGTTTAAAAAATGCCAGTTTGGGGGGAAATATGAATTATTTTATGTCACAAAATAATCCGAGTACAGTTGAGAAATGCATATAATTTTACTGCACAAATGATAGTTGAAATACCACGGTTTCCATTATATTTACGTAAAGAAATACTCCTATTGACCTTGTGGTTCCTGTTGGTAAACATTGGTAAAAAATTTGACTTTTTAAAAACCGAATACTTTTTATTTCTATTATGATGTTGCCAAAAGGCGTGAATCAGGATGAGCACTGTTTTTTGCCCTGTGCTGTACAAGCACTTAGGAAGAGGGGGTTTCTGTTTGAGTTTACAATCTAAGGAACCAGTCCTGCAATCTGATCTCTGTGGGCAGACCTCTCAGTTGTACTTCCGTGTGACTCATACAGGTGTGCAAGTTTGCCATGGGACCTTGAATGACACCATATGCAGAGGAGGGGAGGGGAATACTATGAAAATATGGGTAGATTTTATATACATTTTTAAAACGTATGTGGATCAACACCACCTGCCTCTCTGTATAGCCTTCATTAATCACCTAATTAGTTATAGGCATCATGGAAAGATTTCAAGATCTCTCCCTTTAATTACTGAAAACAAGACCTTCTGTATGTGACTATTTAGAAAATTGTCTTCGCTGAGCCCTCAGTTTTTAGTAGAGATTGGATGATGATTAATTTAAGCATTTGTCATTCCTGTTTGATTTTTCAGATTTGCTTTTAAAAGCAAAATGGGCAAACTTGAAGTGCTGGGGTGTGTGTCTGTGAAATCATGTTTTACAACAAGGTGTTGGAGATGCTTTTGGCCTCTTCTTATGACGATGATGATTCTATGTAATGTCATTCTGAATTTTGGTTCCTGTCATATTTCAGCAACGTAACATGTCATGTCAGCACTTTCCTTACACTGCATCATGTAGTCCACCTTGCAAGTTGTTGAAAATCTAAAACAAATGCTGGTATGAAATAAACATTCAACAGAATACCAGAGAGAGAAAAGGCAGGCAGTGAACCATATAAATTGACTCTGCCAAATATGTGCTCCTGCATCAAGCATGTCAAATACTGTATAGCCTTCCAGGGAAAAAAAAAAATTCCAGATACAGGACTTACTTTCCTACGTCTCCAACAAAGTGGTCTACAAGATGCAGTGTCAGAAATGTGTTGACTTATGTTACAATGATTCAACTGAACTGCCACAAAAATGCAGGATGACTGTTCAGGGGTTCACAATAACAGTGGAAAAGAAACACACATCAGTATAATAAGGTAATTTTTCACAGAAGGAACACTCCCTCTCTGATATTGTAATTTATTGGCTCTCTGTGTGTATGGAGATGATTGTTGTGCTCTAGAACGGAACCAAAGGGAGAATAAAGCACCTACCAGGAGCAGTAGCTGCCAGAATCCTCCTTTAGTTCAGGAGCCAAAGACCTTTAGTTGGGAACTGATTGACAATAGTTCTAGGCTCATCTCCCCTATTGTGTGTGATTTATAAAACAGTCTCTGACCATTCTTTGTCCAGCACAGGGAGGTCCGTTATAATACAAATAATAATAATTTCCACTTAAAGTAGACTTCTAAGGAAATATTTGTTTAGATTTTCTACACTGGCAGATTGTACCTGACCTGTAGATGTTTGAGCGGGGATGAGAGATTTACAGAGACTGGGTAAGGCTGGGTGGCTGTAGTGGCATTCGCCTGCCCAGAGGGCACAGTCTGCAGAGCTATTATACCTGGATCAAATGAAATTATAAAAGTGAGAATAGAATAAATTTACATTCAAATACAGATTCCATATTCTCTTAAATTCCAGTGGGTGACATTTCAAGGTGCCGCCTTCTTCACTCCCAAAGCGGCAGAGCCAACCGATTCCTTATCTTCCCTCCATCTCTGTCTCTGCTGAGTGCAGAGGTTGAGAAGCAGGGTCAGAACATATGAGAGAGTGTCAGCTGATCTAGCAGCTTAGAAAGAGATTTGGCCCTAGCTACACGAATGTGTAGACGCTTTAAAACTGAGTCCGTCTCCTCCCCTCCCCCTGCCCTGTCTTCCCCTTCCTACCGGTCTAGGAGGAAACCTGAACCCTGCGTTTGGTTGTTTCTTGAGCCAGTGTCAGGAAATGAGTAAATTTTGGTGGTACTTAAATATTTCCCTGTGCCTAATCAGTGCCAGGCTTGTGCATACCTGAGGCATCATAGGAAAAGCCTCATGACACCAGAATGGTATGGTATTTGCAGTCCTTTGTTGATATCCATGGTTTGCACAAAACCACAGCTGGCCTCACTTACAGTCAGGAGACATGCTTATGGCATACAGAGACTATAAATACTAAAGGGCTGTTTCATATCTCCTTTACAGAGAGAGTGTGTTTTGGAAGAACTTTTATGTTTGCCTTCAAAACATAATTATTTTCAACATCTGTTGTGCTGGAAAAGAGAGTGCTCAGGATTGACAGAAGTGTACAACTGTGTCAATATTTCCCCACAGTTGGACTTGTTTTGTCCTATAGGAGCTGCCTTCTTCAACAAATGTCTGTTGTATATCTGTTCGTGTAGGCTGTCCCTTTTTGTCCCAATAGAGCCATTATACCCCTTTGCTGTGTGTGGAAAATACACAGGAGGGTTAAAATCTAGCCTCAACAGAAATTGTTTACAGTACATCATTTCTAGTGTTTGTCTTCTTTCAGAGCTCTTTTAAATCTATCTGGCTGACTGCGGCATGTTCTCACCAACCTGCTCCAAATATTAGAATTTGTAAAGTAGTCACTAAACACTATTCTTGGTATTTGAACCACATCAGAACTTTTTCTTCTTCTATCTTTTAACATCTCTATTGATATGAATAAGATCATGTACAATAATAGAGTTCTGTGCATGTGCTCCTCTTGCTGTATATTTAGATTGCATTAGTATTAACCGGAATTAAAAGATGGAAATAATGGACTATTCCTCTATTTTTAAACAAACCACAACAAAAACAAACAAAAAACTAAGTTGATGAAGAAGCTTGTAATAAAATAAAACAGACAATACAAGGAAAATAAAATTGTTCACTGCACATTTTATACACAGTGAAAAACTATTCTTGAAATTTTGAATTGATTCTACATGTTTTATAGATTAGTGAATTCCTTGCATTGATATTTTTAAGTTGAGAGTTTAACTTGGGTGGGAGTAGGAAAAATAGCTGGTGGTTAAGGGGAAAAAAATGGAGCCACATGAGTGTGAATTTTGAAAGGGTATTATAGATTTTTCTTCTCGTTGGCTTATCTTGCATACTTGCCTTGAAATGTCTTCTCATGAAAGATAAATTTGACAAAATTGCACCTTTGAGAATTGACAAAATTATAGTTTACAATATTTTTGAATGCAAGAAATTCTATGTGACAAACTTACAAATGGGCCTGCTTTGGAAAGGAGCACAGTTCCCTATACCTTAAAAATAACCTCGTTTGCTGGTTGATATTTTTTTCTGTCTCTTTTTGTTTAGAAACATCTCATGTCTCTATTGTCCCCATGACACGATAAGGTGATAAATGCCCTTTTGTGTGACCCCCTGATGATGGTGAAGCACCTCATAATCTTTTGATATATTTAATAATTTTCCCAACATTCCTGTGAGGTAGGGAAATACTATTTTCCCCACTTTACAGATGGGATGTAGGGTACAGAGAGAGTGCCTAAGGTCACACAGGAAGTCTGTGGTAGAGCAAAGCATTGAACCCGAGTTTCCCAAGTCCCAGCCTAGCATCTGAACCTCTGGACCATCCTTTCTTTTTGGACAGCGTGTGCTCTATGCGTACCTGTTACAGGGTCAAGACAGGGATGTTACCAAATCCAGAACAGTATTGAGCTCAAGAGTATAACAGTATTGACTGACCTTCAAGTTGTTTGGCATAGGTGGATCCCCCTACACCATTGTGGGGTACCATGTGCAGGACAGGGGCATTAAGACTGGTCTGGATGATCAGTTTGTGTGGGAGCAAGTTGGGGTGCAAATCTACAGTGCTCCAACATGCAGCACGCCGTCTGTGTGGACCCTACTGCTCTTCACAAAAAGTTTTGTGGGGTGTTTTGCGTAACAGCTGGAGGTCTTAGTGCTCAGCAACAGGGTCCACATGGACAGTTAATATGTGGCATGGATGCACTACAGATTTGTGCCCCAATTTGCCGCACACTAACTCATCATACAGACATTCTGTTTGATAGTTGTGATTCTAGATTTTGGCTAGCATTACGGTTGACTGTTTGACCCTTAGGCTAACATGGAGAGGAAGTGGCTATATTACTAGATATCAATAGACACTGCTTAAGTTTTTAATTTCCTCCATGGCATTGTAACCATATGTATTTTTTATAATTCTTATTATATTTTTTTTAGTGCACGCAAATTAGAAAATGACTTTTAATTGTTAGTTATTTTGCACCATATGGCTACTCTGTAATTTTGGCTTCCCATGGATCTTCATATGCATATTGAAAATGAAATTAATTGGAAATCACACCCTGAAATCTATTATTAAGTTAATAAAGCTAACAGCTTGTGGGGTGTCCTCATACACAGCATGATGTAATTGTGTATAATAACAAGCAACTATTTATAAATCCATAAAGAAAACTTAAAGGGGTACAGAAATGTCAGGAAAGGACAGGGAAGAGGGTAAAAGTTGGTACAATTTTAATCAAGCCACAGTTTGAAATTAAACACACAAGACATGTTGTTCTGAAAATGGCTTCTGTACATTTAAATTAATTGAATATGTACTGTGATATTTCACAAATAAAAGGCTTTATTTATTCTTGCCATTGTAAACTACCTGAACCCTCCTTGTCCAGCATTCCAGAATGATTGAAGGATTATAGCATGGTTTTTATATCGGGGCCTATGTTTCTGTGTGATGTGCAGTAACTGAATTTAAACCTCTCATTGTTTTATCCTAAACATCTCTAAATATTTGAAAAATCTTTGCAACTGAGTCCATAAGGTGTTGAGTATTTTTATTCATTATTTTGCATTCTGTAGCTTCAAGTCTTCCTTTAAAATAAATTCAAGATATTAAATGATGTCTCTATTTTGTAAAATCAAGTCAGCTGTGAGTGCGATTTTCAGTGATGTTAAATAGTTCTTAAACATGAAAAACTCCAAAATTATTATACCTTAAAAGTGCAGTGGGACTGATTTTTTTCATCGGAGTGCCATTTTTTGCATGTAGCTATTGGGCCTACATTTTTTGCACCTTTAGTTTAATGTGGGTGAACATATTAATTGTCACATGATAAATAAAGTGATTTGTACCTGTCGGCATGTAACTACGGGGGGAGGGATAGCTCAGTGGTTTGAGCATTGGCCTGCTAAACCCAGGGTTATGAGTTCAATCCTTGAGGGGGCCACTTAGGGGGATCTGGGGCAAAATCAGTACTAGTGAAGGCAGGGGGCTGGACTCGATGACCTTTCAGGGTCCCTTCCAGTTCTATGAGATAGGCATATCTCCATATAATTAAATAAAAAAATACTACTAATAATTGTGCCGGTGATGAAAAAACTGCCAGCACATTGTATGGTTGCAGAAAGGGAGGTTGCCCTTTAAAATTATAGCCTACTTTGGATAACTGTATATTTTTAATTCCTTCTGTAACTTTTTAAAAGTCATTTAAAAATCTCATTCTGAGTGTTAGTGCTTGTGAGAAGGGTCAGACTTAATGCCCTGGAGAGTGAAGTCCTGGGCTTATTCACAGAACAGGTACAGCAATGGCAGCAGTAGTGCAAACTAATTCATACTCTCACACCACTGTACCTGAACCTTTGTTAAAGTGCAAAGGAAAATACTGAAGTTTGCCTGGTATCTAATATTGAGCTCCCACTACTGTTTCCCAGTATTGACTGCAGTGTTGGAAGTGATATTCGTGCTTCTGTATGTTGTCATGTCAAGCTCCGCAGTATCTCTTGTAGATCAGGAAGGAGAAACCTAGTTACAGGGAGCATTGTAGGACTTCATGTAAAGAAATATGAATAATACTGTATACTGTGCAGACAGAACTGGGGAAAAACAGAGAAGAATGCCAGTCATATCTGTCAAAGGTGTGAGTGCTGTTACTTATAAAATGCAGTATTTTAAATTCAAGTGTACATTTTAAATTTGAATTTTGATTTTTTACTACATTTTACGTACAGCACTTACACCGTCCATCGGACTTAACGCGTTTAAGAGTTTTCTTCTATTTGTTAATACTGCTTACATTTAAGCATCAGTCTTAAATGACATTATGTGTGTACAGCATGTGAAAACATATCTTAAGCTATTGAAGATGCTGTGTTTTATGGAGAGCTGAAAATGATTTTCAATTTATACTTGAACCAGGGATGTATTCCAAATAATTATGTTCTGAACGGCTGGCATAATCTCCACAAAGAGTGAAGGGGTTGTATAAATTGGTAGCTCTAAAAAAAAAAAAAAAAAACCCACCAAAAACAACCCTTTCGGGCCATGCACATTCAGCAATTAGGATAATCTAAAAGCAGGTTATAAGATTTGAATTTATTTTCACCAGTGTATCATCATAATGAGTGAGATGTCCCTTTTTCTTGAACATTAAAGTTTTAAATGACATAGCATACACACGGACTTAAATATTGACTAATAAACATCAGCTAATTCCTGCTCCAAGTGTCTTTTATGAGCTATTCTCTATTATTATTTAGGCCATTGCTTTTACTTCACATCTGTAACAAGAGTAAACAAAACCAGGATGATAAATCATCTAAAACAGTGGTGCATACTGCATATGAAACTTCATCTCCTTACAGTAGTTAAAATATACCATTTCCTTGAGGGGCAAAACATTTCTTTTTGAACTGCTTAACGCAGTAGTTGTGAGTTAAATGAAAAGCTAGGTGCCATGAAAACTTAACATCAGTAATCCTTGGAAGGATTTCTTTCGCCGGCAAACCATGCAATACGCTATATTCCAAAATAAATCTACCTTCAGTATTCAGGTTTCAGTATTTCTGCCTTTAATTAAATAGTCTACATTTAATTCTCTGTTTCACATACACAATCTCTCATTTAAATCTAGAAAACTGCCTTTATGCAATGGGTTTTCTCTGTCCACTTCAAACTTGGATGCACCTTGCTATCTAGATTTTTGGTGGCATTAGACATGAATATGAGCTGTTCACCAGAAATCTCAAATTACTCAGCCTCTGCTAGACAAGAAAGAAACATCATAACCAATTGACATCAGATGTTTCTTCTCTTTTATTCCCTTTTTTATTTTCACTCTCTTTGGATGAAATTCACCCACTGAGCAGCGGGCCAGTATAATGCCCATGCATCACTTGTATCCTCAAAATAGGACTTAAGTGCTGCATAGGTCTTTTGCTAGCCCTCTGCACAGGAATGAATTTCATTCTTTGCTTCTCCTTTTCCACTCAGGATTTATGCTCAGCCTCAGATGTCTAATAGGTACAATAGGCCCTACTAAAAAATCGACGTTTATTACAATGTAGTATTTATTTTCATTATGGTATCTGTGATATTTGCAGCTCTCCAAATGGGAAATACAGCAGTAAATTTCACTATTGCAAGTGGTAAATGTCCAGGTCTTAACACCCATTATATTTTCTTTTTTATTTCTTCCTGCTTGAGACTTTCTAGCACTTTCCATATTGTGGCTGCTTTGCTGTCTCCATATGGTCACAGGTTGGCAAGTTTTGCTAGCATGCAGCACCCAAGTTTAGAGAGATCTAAAATGCAGCGTTTGTACTAGCTCTGTGGTGTTTGATTTTTAAGGGACATTTATTCTGTTATGTCAGGATCCGGGCCAAGAAGCAAGGACCACAAGTGCTATATGTGGAGATGAGTAGCATCTGTAATGTAAATCCATTGCCATCTCCATACTTTCTTTCTTGGTTTCTGCCCTTGGGTCTGTTAAGCCACCATAGTTTAACATGGAGATAATTTTAGCACCCACATGTTCCCAGGAGAATGACCCAGCTCAGTAGTACACAATACTGAACCAGAGACACTCAAAAGAAACGGTGAAGAAAGATCTCCATTCTGTGACATACTGAGCCGCCTCAGTTTGCCCTCTGAAGGTGATGGAATTGAGTCTACTAAGCACCATGCAAGGTGGAGCAAGCCAGATGTGCTATGAAAATGGTGTGGCAGGGTTAAATTAGGAATCTCTGTTTGTATTTGGCTGTCATGCTATGTGTATCAATTTGTTAAAACGTCTTGATTTGGCAGTAATCTTGTAGACTCTCTTTGCGTATTGATTTGACATAGGACTTCTCTGAGTAGCTGCACAGATTTCTTACACTTTCTGTATGCTGCACGTAAGGATTTCTTGCTATTTTTTAAAATAATGTTTATGCCTAAAAGTGAAGTATGCACAAAGCAATGTTAATTCCCTGGTTTTTGAATTTGCTTCACTAGGCACAAGTTCCCCAACATCAGCTCTGCAGTTCAGTAATGCATAAAGAAGTCAGAATCAAAACTCCAGAAAGAGAGATTTTTTTTTAGCTCCAGAGCTCTGCACATAATCACAAAGGATGAAATTTTGAAAACATTCCAGGAAAACAGGTGTACATATTGCAGCTAGGGGCAAGAGTGGTATTTGTTCTTAATGACTGCTTGACTTCAGCACTACAGATTGCATAAAATCTGTTCTCTCAACTGCATATAATGAAGGCTGCTGTGATATTCAGTCAGGATTTTAGGATGCAGTTGAGCTGCCTGACTCTACTAACCACTTTTGCATTAAAACAAAATCATGTGTAACAAAAAAAAAAAGTTTTCAGATATTTGGGTAATGGCAATCTTATAAGTTTTGAGAACTTTAAAAGACACCGCTACAAAGAGAAAACTGGCAATTCACACATCCTAATATATCCCCCGTATTCCCCTTCCTTCCTCAAAAATAGAAAAAGTCATGTTCAGCACAAATACCTGCTGAAAATCTACTAACCTCCCCTCACCTTTAAATCAACACTACATCAAATCTTCAGGTTTATTAAATCACATCAGGCTTCAAATAGTTATATTTTTCTTTTTGAATATTCAGCTAATGTGCCTATATATTATATATTCACATGGGAAATAGACAAGTTTCAAATGTACATTTGAAGAATAGAAGATCAAGAGATGCAGGAAGAGTTTTATAACCAGCGGAGATGCCAGTTTTAAAACATCTGCAGTTTAGAATATGTCCTAAATCTCAATGGTTCTCTGTGCATATGCACCAATTAAGTCTGAGATGGGTCAGCTTCTCAGTTTGTGATGGAGATGCTGAAACGTGTCCTGGGATTGCCCCCCCAAAAGCGGTATTAAGGTGGTTTTCTTTTACTCGTCAATGAGATCACAAAAGGAAAAATTTCAACATTAGTTGTGTATACGTTATCAGAGTTTTCAGTCTTAAAGGTGTTCTAATGGCTGAAAATAAAAGATATAATAAAGTAAGAAAATCGTAGGGCATGAGTCAACTGAACAACAGAAATAAAATTAGTGGGGGAATTTATGTATCTCTTCATTCTCATAGTGTATCGCTTAATTTATCAGTATATTTGGTTAAACAAACTGATTTTAATTTATCCAGTTGCATACACACAACCACAAAATGAGGAAATTTTGGCTAGACAAGGTAGGTGATATATCTTCTATTGGAACAATTCCTATTGGTGAGAGACGCAGGCTTTTGAGCTTACACAGAGCTCTTTTTCAGATCTGGGAAAGATACTCGGAGTGTGATAACTAAATACAAGGTGGAACAGGTTGTTTAGCTACACAGCACATTTCAAGGGACCATTCCAGGTGAAATGGCCTGTTAACCTCTCTCCAATCATAGTGTGTGTGTGTGTGTGTGTGTGGGGGGGAAATAGAGGGCGATGGCTAGTGGGTTATAGATTTTTTTTTAATAAGCCATAAATCCAGTGTCTTTATTCAATCTGTGACTTTTAATTTCTAGCAACGTTATGAATTTAAGCTCCCAGGCTCATCGTCAGGTGTTTGTGCAGGTTTCCTTTGAGGATGAGAACTGAGAGGTCAGATATAGAGTGATCACTTTGTGAAAAGTGTACATCCCACAGGTGATGTGGTATTTTTGTCTTTGTCATTTTCCTGTGCGTGTTCATTCAGGAATGTAGTGATTGTCTGATTTTACCCACATAGTTGTAGTGGCATTTAATGCACTGTATAAGGTACACTAAATATTGTGATAGGCATGTATAGGACCCATGGATCTTGAAAGGTGTGTTATGGGGGATGTCGATCATTGTAGTAGTGGAGAGAAGTCTATAGGTTTTGCATTTGTTGGTCTGGCAGGGTCTGAAGCCACTTTGAGTTGGTGTATCCTGGTCTGTGGGGAGCTTGCTTCTGATGATGAGGTCGTTTGAAGGCCAGAAGAGGAAGTGCAGGAAAGATTTCTTTCGAGATATGGTCCCCATTGAGTATGGGTTGTAATTGTTTGATTAGATTCCATATGGGTTGCCGTGTGGGGTGGCAGGTGACATCTAGGGGTGTGTGTGTACAGAGGGGTTTTATTTCTGTATTGTATTATATGTCCTGTTGTATTTTGGCTACACATGGTCACAAAGGTATCGTTATATTTGAGTACAGTTTAACACAGAACAAAAGGAATGTTTTAAAAGGTAGCAGTGGGTAGTTTGTGTTAAGATGATCCCTGACAGGATACAGTGGGAAGTGGCCAGTATAATCAGCGTTTGCATAACCTTTCAAACAAATTTAGATTAAATGCTTGGTCCTGCAAGGTGCCAGGTTGACAACACTAGACACTGAACTTTATTTATTACAGAACAGATGCGGCATGAGAGCTGGCAGGGCAAGCTTTCCTGCACTGCATCATCAATGTACTTCAGCCCTGTTTCACAGGGACCTCATTTAGGCGTAAAAGGAGATTTCCTTTTTCATGCCCTTCCAATCCATGTCACTTCAACTGAGTTTGTCAGTAGGGGTGACAATTAGTTGCTTTGTTTGTTTAATCCAAGTATATTACTACCAAAAGGTACATTGAAACAAGTTAATGTTGCAAAGTCAAGCACTCAAAAGTTAGAGAATGCCCAAATCAATACAGCCTGTGCAGCCTTTACTCCTGAGGGAATTCTGTGCCCAAACAAAGAAATAAAAATAAATTCTGCACACAATATTTTAAAATTCTGCACATTTTATTTGTCAGTAAATAAATGTAGAAGCTCCAGCATGGCAGTGGGAAGCACAGGCCACTGGCAGCAGAGAAGTGAGAGATCATCCTACAGTACCCCTCCCACCCCCCTCGCCCCCCCAGACCTCCAGCAGTGAGGCTGCACCTCATCCTGACAGTGCAAGGGCTGGGCCTGCCCCAGAAACACCCTGGGGCCCTGCTCCTCTGCACCAGGTGCACCAAGGTAAGTAAGTGAGAGGGACAGAGTCTCACACGCACAACCAGACCTCGCCTCCATTCCAGGTTTGGGGCAAGCAGGCAGGATCCAAGTGTGGAGGGGCTTAGCGTGTGAGGATCCTGCCGTGCTTAGCCTGCTTGCTCAGAGGGTTCTGTGTGGGGCAGTCTGGGTGCGGGCGGTTCATTGGGGGTTTGGATGCATAGCGGCTTGTTGGGGGGTTCTGGCTCCAGGGGGAATGGCACTCTATGGGGAGTCCAGGTGAAGGTTGTTGGGGATCAGCCATTGGTGTGGGGGCTGGGTGTGTGCTGATGGGGCTCGGGGGTGTCTGGGTTTGGGGGGCTTGGCAGGATGGTCCAGGTGCAGGGGGATAGGGCTCATCATGGTGGGGGTCTAAGTGTGTGGGGCTCAATAGGGGGTGGTGTAAGTGCAGGGGGGAGTTGCTCAGCAGCAATCTGGATGCAGGAAGGGTGGGACTCGGGAGAGAGGAGGGGTGTGTGCGGGTGCAGAGTGAAGGTCTGGGTGCCAGGGGCTCAGGGGGAGTGATCTATGTGCAGGGGTGTGGCTCTGGATGCAGGGGGGAGTGGTTCAGCGGGAGTCTGGATGTAGAAGGGATGGGGTTGGGGGGGGGCTCTGGATGCAGGGGGTGAAGCTTGGCAGGGTGGGAGTTTAGGTATGGGTGGCTCCATGGGGGTTTTCTGGGTGTGGGAGGATCTGTGTATGGGGGGAGCTGGGTGCATGGTGTCCCCACTGCCTGCTCCCCCGCAAAGCCCCCCGTCTGCTATTCGCTGCAGGTGGCGGGGGGGCTTGGCGGGGGGGGAGGGATGTGTGGAGGAAAGGAGGGACTAGCAGATGAGCCTGGCGCAGGGTAGGAACCACTAGCTGAGGCATCCCCAGACTAGTCTCCCCCCACACATGGTGATTTACCTCACCAGCGGCTGCTCCCGGCGCCTGAAACCACGTGCCCTCGCTTCTGGGGAGGTGCATGTGACCGCTCCTGCAGCTTCCCTTTGCTTCTCCATCATTCTCTATGGGGAAGTAAAGAAATCTGCGGGGGACATGAATTCTGTGTGCACGCAGTGACGCAGAATTCCCCTAGGAGTGAACCTTAATTCTGCACCCAGGTGTGTGTATATACATTGTGATAGTCATTAATTACATGATCACATGTAACTTTTTCCTCAGAACCCATGCCTCTAGGTGTGTAAATATATGAAATTGGTGCTTCTAGATCAAATGAAGACCCATTTATTATAGAAATATTTTATTAGGATTCTCTTAAAATGCAGAAAATCTGGATACTTGATTACTTATTTTAAGAAGATTTAAGAGTCTGGTATTAAGGGTGAGCCTTAGCTTAGTTGATTTTATCTAGCTTTAAAATTTTTATCACTGATGAAGTGTGTAGTAAGGGTTATGAAAGCAATTAATAACATCAGTGACAGGATCAAGGGACTGGCTAATTTATCATTATAGGTTTTAATGAGGCTTATAATTTAGTAATAAATATACAATATATTCAAGAGTACGGAGTTATAAAAAGGATGATTTATCTGACTTATTTCGGAAGCTAGTCTGAAAATCAAAGGTAGTGGAAAACACTCGTGTAGAAAGATGGTTGTGCGAGAGGTAGGGATGGGGATAGTGTGGGAAGGACAGAGAAGGGAGTTTAAGTTTAAAAAAGAAAAAACTTGTTTAACATTCTCTGTAGACCTTTTAACACACCTGAACACATTGCTGTGTTTTTTTTGGAGCGGGGGAGGGGAAGATATGTCTTAATATGGGCATCTACTATTTCACATCTCACTTTGCTTAGCTGGCAATTTGTGGGAGTGCTGTCTAAACCACTGCATCCCTCTTACAGCTTAGAAGAAGAAGGGCAAGTAAGAAGGCTGTAGCCATATTAGCCTCTTGGGAAACAGATTAGCTCGATCTTGAAAATAGCTAGGTAGAAAGTCCCGAGTTTGAACATTTACTCTTTCAAGGTTGAGAGTTTGGTCTGGGATGTGACTGCCACAGCCAATGCTGAGGGGCATGCGCTGCAGGAGTCCTCATTACATACTGGCTTTTGGAGGGTGGCAGCGGTAGGTGTGTGTAGTGTCTGTGCTTCCCAACCACCTTTTGACTAGCCTCTTCTCATGGATACAAGAGAGGAAAGCTGCTTATCTCCTCTGCCACCTATGTGAAGCCAGCCACATTGTAGCCCTTAGATTTTTCTGGCCATGCTGATTACATTCATTTCCATCCAGACCTCTTTGTATGAAGTTTATGTAGTGCTCATCAGGGTCAATAGGTCCATAGTGTGATTGGAGACACTACTCTGTAGGAGTATCAGAGGGGTAGCCGTGTTAGTCTGAATCTGTAAAAAGCAACAGAGGGTCCTGTGGCACCTTTGAGACTAACAGAAGTACTGGGAGCATAAGCTTTCGTGGGTAAGAACCTCACTTCTTCAGATGTCTTGCATCTGAAGAAGTGAGGTTCTTACCCACGAAAGCTTATGCTCCCAGTACTTCTGTTAGTCTCAAAGGTGCCACAGGACCCTCTGTTGCTTTTTACTCTGTAGGAGGCTCAATTGTCCTGCCCTTGATTCTCCTTCATTACACTGCAAGGTTCTGTTCCCATGCCATTGGGTTACTTGCATCTATTTTGCTATGTACACTGAACTCATAACAATAGATATTACTGCAGCAAATTTTACAGCAAAATTTCATCCTCCGTTGAACTTACACAGCCCTGCGTGGATTTTGATTCACCACCTTCTCTTGCTTTCCGCAGTGTATTCAGGTGCCTTACATGGGGGTAAAAATAGAATAAGGCAATAGTGAATAATCCCTATGTTTTTAAAACTGGTGCAAACATTAATTAATTTTCACAAAACCCCTGTGAGATAAGTAAGTAGTGTTATTCCTGGTTTACAGAGAAAGTGAGAGACCGATTACGAGGTTTGCTGAAAGTCATATAATGAGTCAGGGGTACAATCAGGATTTGATATCAGGAGGTCCTGGCTCCCAGTCCCATGCTCCAACCACATGTCATATGGTTCCTTATTAACATAGCCTTGAAGTTCTTTGGTTTAAAATTGTTCTTTGATCTTGTATCTGACCAGGCACATGATTCCTATTGTTATGTGAGAACAACCACACATCCTGCCATATGTTGTTCTTTCTGTACAGTGGTTTATTTTTCAATAAGCTATAGCAAATTTTAATGTATTTGTTAACATTCTTAATTTAATGTCATATATTCCTATCAACAGGAATGGAAAGTTATCAAGCTCTGTAACAGGTGAAACCACAGTCCTCAATGCATTGTTTTGTGATCAAGAATCCAGTAGCTAAATATACACAGCAGTGGGCTGAAAACAAGCTGTTCATTTTTGCTGCAGGCAGTTCCAAGGGACTGGAATAATCATAGTTCCCAAAAAGCAAGACCAATTTTATTAATTCAAAATAGGCTTTCATTATAGCACTGAGCCTATTTCAATTTCAAGGTGTAGCACTGCAATTTGTATTCACAATACTAATAGAAAAGAGGGAGATGTATTGTAGAATGCAATATAAAGGATTTTTGTCCCTTAGAGCATTGTTCCATTTTGAAATGTTAACATGTTAAATTTTCTCTTTGAAAAAATAGATAGGTTTTATCTATGTCTACATCTAGATACAATATTAATTTGCTAGGAATGTTCTTAGGACTTTGCTATAATTGTAGGTCCTTAAAGTCGGTGGGGAATTTTGCCTAAGGGTTTCTCTCTACTTAAAAATTAGCTCAATTTAACTACAGTGTGAAAAAAAACCACCCTTGACTTATATTGCTATGCCACCCTAAT
Organism: Malaclemys terrapin pileata; assembly: GCF_027887155.1. Taxonomy (NCBI): domain Eukaryota; kingdom Metazoa; phylum Chordata; order Testudines; family Emydidae; genus Malaclemys; species Malaclemys terrapin. Next base: position 7,830,036 of record NC_071511.1, on the reverse strand, counting down.
CCCCAGTGTAGATGCAGCAATGTTAATGGAAAAAAGTTCTATCAACAGTCAGGGAGGTGGTGTTGCTATGACGATGGAAAACCCTCTTCCATTGGTGTGTGCTGCATCTGACATAGGGTTCTGCCAGCATAGCTATACCAGTATAGGCTTCATAGTGTAGACACAGCCTCAGTAAGGACTGGAGACTTTTATCCTCAACTCTGAGAAATGCACTAGAAACCAGGTGGATTTTGTTGAAACAAATGTATGTGAATATTTTGACTGCACCTCTCTCCAAAACCAAGAAAGGCAAATTGACATGAAAATTACCAGAAATAACATTGTCCAATAATGTTAACTGAGAAACAAAATAAAAGTAAAATCTAGTGAAAACATTTTCAAGACTTTGATACTAAATTTATTCAGATTGTAATTAGTTAAGAACAGAGGCTATCACCAGAAGGATTTCTTTATTCTGCATGGAACAGTTTGGAGATATTTACTGCTGAATTAGTGACAAAACCTATGCACTTTTAATGAGCAGTCTGACTTTTTTTTGTAACTGTAAAGAAAACACTTACATTAATTTCACACAAAGACTTATCAGCCAATAGACAGAAATAGAAATTGATTGAGAGACCTTAGTTGCAAAGCAAAGTGCTGTTGAAAATGCTGCATTATACAGTGGCATAGAACGTGCTTTTAACTATTGACATGTTACTTTATTAATTGTGTTAGGCCCTTTTCAAGTCTTACATGTTTATAACTGTGCAAATTTGTGCAGTTACAATTGCTTTTAGCTTTGATAAAACCGTTTGAATAGATGATAACTGAATAGATCCATTATAACGTTATTGTCTGAATATACGTGTAATATATTTCCATACAAAATCTATTAGAAGCTGTGCTTCTTTTACCAGTTATCCTGTGAGTACAGTTAAATCACTTTATATATTCTGACTAAAATTACATTTCTTGTATGGGATAGTCTTTCCTAATGCAATCTGGGAATTCAGGTAACAAAAAACAAATAGAAATTTGTGTGAGCTTTTCTAGAAATCAGATCTTTAAATAAAATAGAAATGGTGGCAATAAGTAGTGAATCAACTTGGTAAATACTGAATGATCAAGCCTAGTTACTGTAAAATAAGATTTGGCTGGTTTACTTCATTTTCCAGAGCTAGGGCAAATAACTATTAAATTAAATTACTTCATGTTGGTTTCCCCTAGGGCAAGAAGAACCTGCTGCACTGTGTTTTGCTGAGCTGGTGTATTGATTAGTACTTCAGGTCTAACCTTTACATAGTTATTCTTACTGTTTAGTGCACTTATTTCTGACGTTGATAGTTGTCTTTGTGCAGTTATTTTATTGCCTAGATATTCTTTTGGCAGACTATAATAACATATGCATTTAATTCAGCTCTCTTACTTTGTTATAGCCAAAGGACCATAATTAGTTCATTATATAGCATGCAAGCTATGAGTGAAATTGACTTGGTGGCCTTAAGACCTGTGGTACAAAGGGTAATGATTACATGCATAATTGACAGCACTTACCATTGGAAATACAAAGCTTTCATTGTCAGGATGGTTAGTGACTAAAACTAATCTAATTAAATGCTTGTAGTGTCCATTAACAATGCCAACTTAGATGTTTTGTCATAGCAGCCATGGGATTTTAGGTTTTGCTACTGTGGGTTGGGAAACGATTTATAGTTTAATTCATCTTAATAATTTGTATGCTTAGAAAACACTGATATAAAACTTTGTTGCATTTAAATTTCCTTGTTATCTGCCTTGCAGTGGCATGAATAATAGGAGAGCTGGGAACACGAATATGTTGAAATGCATGAAGTATTTTCAAGGAGAATATTTTTAAGGGTCAGGATGATATATGCCAAACGTTAGTGGATGGCTAAGCATGGGGATTTTTGTCTTGAGAAGCCTGAAAATCAGATATTCTTTGGAGTGCTACTTTTACTAGTTGTGTGAAAAAACTTGTGTTTTATTCTTAATAGTAAAATGTTGTTTTTTTATTTTTCTATCCTGATGATTGTCCCAACCTCAATCTAGAATGTAAACCTAAATCTGGAATTTATCACATTAGAAATATGAAATGTGTGTGTGTGTGTGTGTGTGTGTGTGTGTGTGTGGTCGTTGCCAGAAATCACTTCGCTAGCAACACTATGTTTAGCCGTCTCTGAAAAATATTTATTTGTAGCAGAAACCTAAAATTTGAGTTTTTACTTTGTATTTATACTTGTGGTTAAATGTTCAGGTAAATAGTTATATTGTCAACTATAGTAACTGAGCAAATACTACATACACAAAATATGTACATTAGTTAATGACTTCATCCAACTCCTGTTGAAGTCAAAGCCTTCCATAAACTTCAACAGGAATTGCATCAGATCCCATAAGAACAAAACATGAAACGGTTTTAAACATGAGCATTTTCCAGACAATGCTTTATAATGCATTAATATCTAGACCTCATCTCTTGAAAACACATGTGGGGGCATCCTGTTAGCTGTGAAAAACAGAGACTAATAATCATTAATACAACATTTTTTGGGGACACTGTTTCTTCATAGGTTAACACACATTTCTTATGCTTCATGGTAGCAGCACTGTTAAGAGTGCTTTCTTTTTCTTTTCCATCTGTGCTTGGCTAGAAGGTTAGATAGTAAGTACCTTTTTTCTTTTGGATATAGACCTCAGTAGCTATTAGCCAGGATGGGCAGGGATGGTGTCCCTAGTTTCTGTTTCCCAGAAGCTGGGAATGGGCGACAGGGGCTGGATCACTTGATGATTACCTGTTCTGTTCATTCCCTTTGAAGAACCTGGCATTGGCCACTGTCGGAAGACAGGATACTGAGCTAGATGGACCTTTGATCTGACCCAGCATGTCCATTCTTATAATGATCTTCTGACCTCACTGCAGTTATCCATGTCTTTGTCATTACCAGATCAGATTACTCTTGACTTTAAATTGGGTGTACCTTAAGACCATTTGAAAACTTTAGCTAGTGCAGAGCTCGGTATCTTTGGGTTCATGTGAGTTCAATATTAGATGCTGGTTTTGACTTCCAGAGCTGTAAATGGTATGGATGCTGGCTACAAGTGAATTCACCTTTCTCCTTATGTGCTCCCAGGGTAGTTGAGATCAGCTGAAATGTTTGAGCTAACATGGTTGAAAAAGGAGGGTTCTAGGGGCAGGACATTCTTTGAGGGGGATCAGGGATGTTGTGGGGTGTCTCAAATCTGAAACTTTCTTCCTTCTTTGGTGTGACGTAGTTAATCTGTGAGCTTTCGGCTTCCCCATGCTGATGAGAGGGGAGTAGTTTAGGAGAATGGGTGTATAAGGTTTCAGTGGAGGTGCAGTGCAAAGTCCTGTTGGGTTCATTTGGGTAAATTCCTCCCCCATAATTATTATTATTTAACATTTACATTGCATTAGTCACTAAAGATTCCAACCATGCTGGACCCGATTTTAATATGCACTGTGCAAACCTAGTAAACAAGAGTTCCTGCCTCAGAAGTTTACAGCCTAAAAAAGAAGACATAACAAGTGGATGAGACAAACATGCTCCCAGTTTGGAGGCCTCAGACCTCCTTCCCCCCCCCCCCCCCCCCTTGAGGTTCAATCGATTTAGATGTCTTACCCCCCACTCCCCACAGTGTTCAGCCTGGCTTGTGGGAGGAGAGTGTCACACCTTCCCTGCCTGCTAAGCATCCCATCCCAGCCCAGCCACTCCCTTACAACTCCCTGGCCAATCGCATAGCACCTTCTAGGGGAGCGGCTGTTACACTCTGGGCATGATGCTGCGTGGGCTGGATGGTTTCCCTGTGCACAGGCTTTGTAGGGGAAGGAGGCAGAGTAAGATGAGAGCAGCTGCTTCTCTGTATAAGGCCACACAGAGAGTGGAGGGGCAGAGTGAGGCTGGAGTAGCCATTTACCTCTGCCCAGGGTGCAGGTGAACGTCACCCAGGGCTGAAGAGGGTGTGCAAGGCCCCAGAACTGTGCTGTTTTTGTTGCACAGGGGTCAGGGAAACACATACAAATTAGTACTTAGGGCATTCTGTATCCCTTGTACACAGCAAAGCTGGACCTTCCCTACTCCACTGTAAAGTGGGGAGCTTGAAACCAGGGAAAAGGGCATTGGCTTGGGCACTGGATCAAGTGGACCAAAACCCCCATGTAGGGTTAGCAGCTGCTACTCTAGCCTAGGGATTGATGTACCAGCTGCTCCCTACCCCGCCTGCACTTGGAGATTGGATTCTTCCTTGCATCCCCATATCCACATCCCTGCTGTTTGGGCTTCAATCACAGGCTGAAATTTACTCTCTCGCCATAAACATTTGCCTGCTACAATGTGAATATGTGACCACTCAAAGGACATATGCTCTGGTCCAGGTATTGAAAACAGTTCTAAAAACTAGGCGGCAGTCAAACCATGCAAGTTACAGGGATTATTAAGCAGGTTATACATTATTAATGACAATGTTTTGTCTAAATATCGACATAGTTAGCCAGCTAATGGGTAACTCATGGATGTTTAACACTTTTTTGGGGTGTTGCATTATGAACAAAACTGACTTCTCTGTAAGACTATCTAGCAGTTGTGAATTTTAGTTCGTTTGTTTTTAAATATGTTCTACCAGTTCTGTACTACTTGCTTTTTGAAATAGGTTAATAGTTGCTATGGCTCAATAAATAACGTTTAATAGCACAACAGTGTATTTTTTTTCTCTTACAGAGGCAACAGAAATTGTTCTAAAGGCTCAAATCCTAGCTGGAGGGAGAGGAAAAGGTGTTTTCAATAGTGGATTGAAAGGAGGGGTCCATCTAACTAAAGAGTAAGTCTCTAAAATTCGAAAGACATGAATAATATGCTACTGATAGTATTGAGGCTTTTGCAACGGCTGTTTTAACTGATCAAAATATCTTTAATACATGTTAGTAAATTGACCTTTTCCCTTCTTTTGTAGCCCTAAGGTTGTTGGGCAGCTTGCTGAACAGATGATTGGGTACAATCTCGCAACAAAGCAAACTCCAAAGGATGGCGTTAAAGTTAAGAAAGTAAGATATTTTTTCCTCTTCCTTAAAAATTGAAGGTTGTTCACTTGCAACTGTAAACTAACGTGCTGTAGTATGTGCCATTGTGTTTTCCTGATTGATTGCATCCTATTAATGTGACAAAGGAAAATGTGTTATCTTTGCTTCCTTTTAAATGTTTGTTCAACACTGAATATTTTGAAATTAGCCAGGGCATACACTTCATTTTGCTGTGTATGATGAAGTGAATGCCTAGCAAATTCTAACCTGATCTCTGTAGCAGAAATACGCCTTTTGGTACACCTCTACCCTGATTTAACGCGACCCGATATAACACAAATTTGGATATAACGCGGTAAAGCAGTGCTCCGGGGGGGGCGGGGCTGCACACTCTGGCGGATCAAAGCAAGTTCGATACAACGCGGTTTCACCTATAACGCGGTAAGATTATTTTGGCTCCCGAGGACAGCGTTATATCGGGGTAGAGGTGTAGGAGAAATATTACATTTTCTCATTTTGGGTAATTGCTTTTTCTAGGATGCCAAAAGTGCCTTTTTTTGTGGGGTGGTCATGTCCTTAATTATTGGCTTAAGTAAGAGAAACTTAGGTAGCCCTTCAGGCCAGGCTTTCTTAGACTTTCACCCTTCAATTAAATCCTGTAAGTAAGGCTGCTACTGGAAATTTTCTGATTTTTTGTCTCTAACTTTGCTTTGTTGAGAGAGGGCATATAATGAAGAGCTCTGCTGTCTGTTTGATGCCAGGAGACAGTGTGTTATGCAAACTTCTTTGGCATGAGTTGAAGAAAAAATAAGTAGTTGCTAATGTACTGCCAGTGTCTTGGCATTGGCAGAGAAAGAGGACATGTAGCTGAAGAGATGCTTTTTGTTGAGTATTTGAGGAATGTTCTGTTGTGTCTCTTCAGCAATATCTCTGGGAAGAAGAAAGGCAGGCTATTATAGTTTCTGATAGAAGTTTAATTTTAAATAGTAAAAAGAAGAAACAAAAATTACTACTACCTTTCAGAAACTCTGATAATAAACACAAAAGAGACATTTCTCAGCTTACAGCTGTTCTCAGAATATTGTGTGGTGAAAGCGCTCTTCCTCTGTAATCGCCGTAGTCTTATTCCTTTTTGTACTAGCTGAACTGCTTGAAATACTCCAGCAGAGGAAGACTTGTTGTCCCTCCGCCCCATCTGATTAGAAGATTGTGCATTTGTTTAAATGGTCAAATCTACAAAGCAGACTTCTAATTTTCATCGGAAATCAATAGAAAATGAAAGGTCTGCATTTTCAGAATGGATTATTTAAATGAAAGCACACTAACTTAATTTAGTAGAGAGAGTAGGAAGATGCTCTTACATAGTGGATTTCCAAAAACCTCTATACAGTATGTAGTGTAAAGATAAGACGTATTACTTGTAGCTTCTTTTCCCCTTCAACACATTGCTTCTGTAAATATATGGTGTCAGGAGCAAGAGGACAGAGTATGTCATGGAAACATAGTGACTAGATTTGATGAATAGCGCAAAAAATTCCCATGAATATATGATTGGCTTTTTAAAGAAAATTGTCATTTCCTTAAATAGTGTTCCTTCTGTGTTTTGCTTTCCATGAAAATTCATACCAGATAAAATAATCATAAGCTATTCTCATCCAACCAGAGAAGACAGAGAATACTGTGTAGCTTATATAACCCTCACCTAAGCGATGTTGTTTAGGTATCAAGCCAGAGGGATTTTAATAAAGAAAAAACATCCAGCAATGAATAAATCCGAGAAAATCAATCCGTTCAATTGTTCTGTGAAGAGAGAAAAAGCTAAATTCAGTGTAATGATTATTAGAAATTATTGTACTTGACTGGAGAGTGTATCCATATGAGAGATGGGTTTTTTCGCCTTTCTCTGCGGCATGGGGCACAGGTCACGTGCAGGTTTAAACTAGTGTAAATGGTGAATTCTCTGTAACTTGAAGTCTTTAAATCATGATTTGAGAACTTCAGTAACTCAATCAGAGGTTAGGGGAATATTCTAGGACTGGGTCGGTGAGGTTTTTTAGGTGGTCAGACTAGGTGATCATGGTCTCTTCTGACTTTAAAGTCTCTGAGGAAGAACATCAGGTGCTCAGATACTACAATGATTAGCACAGTGATAGCATGTATATAGAATAGAATGTGTATTTTTGCTGTCCAGCAAGGATATGTGGAAACATATTACAGTACACATAAAAGCATTTTAATGTGGAACTAGGATTTCTCTTCAATATGCATGTGCATTTTGTTGTCTGGCGGGTTGCGCATCAGCAGTAAGGGATTGATAGCCACATATTTTGTGTTTCTCGTAGTAGGTAGCCATTTTGTTCTAAATGTAAAATGTTTACTGTTGCAGAGTTGTTGGGCATTTCAGCAAATTGGCATATTCTCCATCTGCATCACATGCACAAATTTTCTTGAATTGTACTGCAATAACCAGTTTACAGTACATTTTGTAAAAGCATTTTATAATAGTAATGATTTATCTAGGCTTTATGAGATTGCCAAGCAAACACACTAGCCCTACTTTATACACCTCTACCCCAAAATAACGCTGTCCTCGGGAGCCAAAAAATCTGACCACGTTATAGGTGAAACCGCGTTAAATCAAACTTGCTTTGATCCACCGGAGTGCACAGCCCCGCCCCCTCGGAGCGCTGCTTTACCGCGTTATATCCGAATATAATGATGCATATCTCTCTAATTCAACAGAAGTGTTTTTGTGAAAAGCTATTGACTCCTCTTAAAAGATACGTATGGGGGGAGGTGGGACAACCTTTACTTTCTAGGCAGACTCTGCTCTTGTTAGCATCTTGGAACTAGTTGCAATTTACACAGATTACAAGTCATTCAGAGTATTAGTATCACACTGTAGTACCAGGCTCCACAATCTTAGTTGTAGGATAGAATTTCATCATTGTATGTGATAGCTAAATGGATTTTGTATCTCCAGGATAACATTTAACATATAGAAATTTTTGTGCACACAAAATGTCTGGTAGATCTTAGAGACAAAAATAAAAGGTAGCTGTTTGAGCAGAGGGGAGAGTGCCTTCAGTAACCTCTGCATTTAATTATGGCAATGGAGATTCAGGAGATTGTAGGCATTTTTGTTTTATTGCAACAGGAATATAAGAAGTCTTGTCTTATAATTTTGTTAAAGTAAATTACAAGTTAGTAAGGAAAGACATTCTTACTTTTTTCACTTTTCTGCTGTTTTAGAAATTATTTACCACTTTAGAAAATTAAATAATCATACTACTTTCAACTAGGTATCTTATAATTATTTTACAGATGAAGAGATACATAGATTAAATTACATGTCCAAGACCACACAACAGGTTGGTTGTAGGTTTGGGATTAGAAGTCAGGATTTCCTGCCTCCAGTCCCCTGCTCAAACCATTTCCCCATGCTCCTTCTCTTAGGGTTTGTTCACACAGAAAAGTTATGCAAGCTAAGGAGTGAATTTAAACTAGTATACTTATGCCAGTAGTACTCAGTGTGTGGACAGTCTTATTTTGGAACAAGAGTGGCTTTTTTCAGTTTAGTTTATCTCATTGAAAGGCATTTGGGCTAACCTAAAAAACCCACTCTTGTTCCTGAGTAAGTGTCCACGTAGAGAGTTATATTGATATAATTATATTGGTGTATTTATATGACTATAACTGGTAAAACTCTACCATGTAAACAGGACCTTATATTCTCATTTCGAAAACCTGCACACAGGTGATGGAACTTAAAGTTGCACAGTGCATCTGGACAACAGGTGTAATTTCTATCGTCAGAATCAGCAGGTGTTAGTGATGAAAGGCATGAGCAGGTGTTGAGTTCTAGGAGATATCAATATTGTACTTCATTTTTAAGGATAAATGTTAAAGGTCAAAAACTTTCTACAGTTAGAATAGTCATGTAGAAAGTGCAGTTTGTTATCCAAAATTGAGTTCTCAAATGTAGAACGGTCTCTTTCTGCTTATGTGCCTACAGAAGTATTTAAAAGGTGGCTGTGCTTCTTAAAATTGATACTTCTTAAATAAACAGAAGTCCCCTTGGCTCCTTTAGAACTTGGCAGCTATTTTGTGAGTTTACATAAAATCCTCTTATGGCACCCTGGAATTTGGAGAGTCTGATTATCTGAGCAGGCAGTCTTCTGCTTATCATGACAACTTAGATAACCTGATATCTGTGCCTTTTCTCCAAGCAATAAGAGAATTAACATTTCTAATATATGATTCAGTATCAAAGGGCCATTTTAGATTTCCATGTGAAATTAGACCTTTAACTTACAGGCAGATTGTTAGAAGGCTAAATGTTAAAGCAAGAAAATATGAAGTTATCAGGGTGGCTTTATAATAACGGCTTTCCCAGGACATTTTTTCAGTAAAACTGCTGTGGAAAATAGGATAATGAATCTTCATACTTTTCATCATAAGCAAAGCAGAACAATACAAGGAAAAAAACCCCAAATTCTATGTTTCCTGATGCACTGGCCTGGAACGATGGAGTCAGTTGCTTACATCACGTGAACACCAGGTAAAAGCCCAAGTTGAATTACATGTGAAGGACTGGCACTTCTTGTCCCACCTTATCTTTCAAATTCTCTGATCTCTTGCCTGTCTGACTTAGATGGCATTGCAGATACGAACTACTGCCCCTTTCTCACTGGAGGTGGGTGGGAAATGTTACACAGTGGGAGTCTAAATGTAGCAATGAACTCTACCGAAGGCCAAGTCACCCACTTCAAAGCAGATAGACTCTGATGACGATGATTTCTTTAGGGAAGACTGAAAGAGTTGCTGGCCATTAGAGACAGTAGCCACTAGTCCACTCTTTCCTCTCATCCACTGATGTGTCAAAGCCCCCTGTGATGTGGCTGGTCAATAGGTGATGACAGTCTTCCAAGCCTTAGGTGGCACTGGATGAGGAGCCTGAAATATCAGTGATTTTGCTGGGAGAGCTTCCTCATCAATTCAGGAATATTACTAAGGTATTCGGAGTTAGGCATCTCGTAACATAAGAACAGCCATCTAGCCCAGAATCCTGTCTTCCGACAGTGGCCAATGTCAGGTGCCCCGGAGGGAATGAATAGAACAGGCAATCATCAAATGATCCATCCTCTGTCGCCCATTCCCAGCTTCTGGTAAACAGAGGTTAGGGACACCATCCCTGCCCATCCTGGCTAATAGCCATTGATGGACCTATCCTCTATGAACTTATCTAGTTCTTTTTTGAACCCTATTATGGTCTTGGCCTTCATAACATCCTCTGGCAGAGAGTTCCACACATTGACTGTTCATTGTATGAAGAAATACTTCCTTTTGTTTCTTTTAAACCTACTGCTTATTAATTTCATTTGGTGATCCCTAGTTCTTGTGTAGTGAGAAGGAGTAAAAAACACTTCCTTATTTACTTTCTCCATTCTTCCTTCTCCTTCTTCTTATCCCTTCTTCCATTATGTTACTTCTTCTGTCTTTTTATTGTCAAGAAAGGAAGGAAAGCCTAATGAGGGGACTCCCGATTAACCATTGCCATATGCCTCTCATTAATAACAAATGGGCAGTCTCTGACACTGCAGACTTCTGTTTGCATTCTTATACCAGGCATTACATGACTGACACTTGTTTCTTACCAAGATGGGACTTTTAAAGATAAGGTAACTTTTTTCCCCTTACATACTTCTTCCCTTTGACCTAATCCTATTCTACTTGCAAGAAACTGCTAGGCATTCTACACTGATCAGTGGAGGAAATTAAAATTTTTACCTGGGAAAAAAAAATAATTCTGTACCATGGATGCCCGTCAGTTATCATCTTGAACAACTCAAGGTTCTTCTTCGAGTGCTTGCTCAAGTCGATTCCATTCTAGGTGTGCGCGCGCCCATGTGCACAGTTGTTGGAGATTTTAACCTTAGCGGTATCCATAGGGTTGGCTGTGGTGCCCTCTGGAGTGCCGCGCTCATGCATCGGTATATTAGGTGCCACCAGCCCTATGCCCTCTCAGTTCCTTCTTACCACCCCTGGCAGTTTGTCGGAGCATCTTTCCTTTGTCTAGCAAGTGGTTAGCAGGTTCTCCTTTGGTTTCTGATTTAGTGCTTTGTAAATAGTTTTGTTGATAGTAATTAGCTAGTGAAGTAGTTGTTAAGCAGTGTAGTTATAAGCTAGGGTCCCGGCGGGGACTTTGCCCAAGGCGGAGCATGCGCCAGTCTCCAGGTTTTAAGTCCTACCCTTACTGTAACAGGCCTATGCCTGTTAGTGACCCCCATAGCAGCTGCCTGAAGTGCTTAAGGGAATCATGTGTCAAAGAAAAGTGTCGCATCTGTAAGAGCTTTAGTCCCAGATCACAGAAGGAGCGCGACATCCGTTTGAGGGCCCTCCTCATGGAGGCTGCTCTCTGCCCAGCCTTGGGACTGTCCCAGACAGACTCAACTCCCAGTACTTCGGCCTCTGTGCGTAGTACACCCCTGACACCAGGTTCTACCTGGCACTGCTCCCCTTTGCTGGTGCCCAAGAAGAAATCTAAGAAGTTTGACCCGGCACCGAGCAAGAAAGACCAAGGGGCATCAGGTGAAAGACCAAGGGGCATCAGGTAAAGGACCCTGTTCAGGCTGCCCGCCCTGAAACCACAGATTGAGACACCAGTCACCATATGGCTGGCACCGGTCATCCTCCCGCCAATTGTCTCCATGGCGTAGGCCACTGGCACTGAGACTGTGGAAACATTTGCCAATGCGGTACTGATCCCCCCGCTCCCAGCACCGATCCGCTTACTTAAGGCACCGTTCATCCATGGTGACAGTTAGCCACCAGACTCAGGCGTGGAAGGCCCCACTGTGGTCACCAGAAGGGGATTCCTTCAGCACAGAAAGGGAGTTCAGCCCCTCACGGAGGTAGCACTGGCGTGACTGGGCACCTGAGACTACATCCACCTCCACAATGCTGCCCTGGCAGCAGGGCCAGTGGCCAGCGCAGTGGCGCTACTGGAATGCCTGGGGCATGCCGGTTATGCTGATGCCTCCTTCGCCCCAATCTTTGGTAGCTGCTTCAGAAAAGCAACAGACAGCATGGGTGGCATGACAGGATTGGTGCGTGAAGCACAATCGGACGCTGGGGTGGAGGAACGAGTGCCCACCCCCCAAAACCTCCTTTCCCCATGGGGGATGAAGCCCTGGGCCCTCCCCCGGTGATCCAGTTGTCCTCATCTCTCCAGATGAGGCTGTTGCGGGGCCCTCTCATGCTAGCCCACCGGACAGTTTTAAGGAGCACCAAATCCTGCTCCGAAGGGTGGCCACAAACTTAGGCCTAGAGGTGGAGAGACGTGTCTCACTTCTGGTGCATGATTGGGTCCTAAAGATTGCCAAAGCCCTTTGGAAAACCCCATTCTCAATCCCGCCCACCTCCAGGAGAACTGAAAAGAAGTATTTTGCCCCAGCCAAGGGGTTTGAATACTTGCATACCCACACTCCCCGGGGTCGTTGGTCATTTCTGCGGCCAATGAGAGATGCAGAAGGGCAATCCAGTTCTATCCCCAAAAATAGAGACCAAGAGGCTGGACCTTTTTGGAAGGAAAATTTATTCCACGGCCAGCCTTCAGTTCCAGGTCGCAAACTACCATGCTCTTTTGGGGAGATATAACTTTAACCTATGGGACTCCCTCCATAAGTTCAAGGACTCCCTGACCCAGGACTCGGCCCAAGAATTTGGGGCCCTTGTTGAGGTGGGCACTACAGCGACACGGTGCTCCCTCCAAATGGTCTTGGGACGCAGCTGATTCGGCGGCCAGGGTGGTCGCTTCAGCAGTGGTCTTGAGGCACAGTTCTGTAGGGCTGCTATCTGGTCATCTGTTCACATCTCACTACACGCTTACCCAGCAAGTCCAAGATGACGCTGACTTTGGTAGAGCAGTGTTGCAAGCTGCACAACCATGAACTCCTAGCCCATCTACAGGAATACTGCTTGTGAGTCACCTAGAATGGAATCGACATGAGCAAGCACTCGAAGAAAAAATGGTTAGCTACCTTTCATAACTGTTGTTCTTCAAGATGTGTTGCTCATGTCCATTCCATTACCCGCCCTCCTGCCCCTCTGTCGGAGTTGTCGGAACTGAGAGGGTCTAAGGACAGCGGCGCCTAATATACCAACGCATGAGCGCAGCACTCCAGAGGGTGCTACAGCTGACCCTACAGATACCTCTAAGGCAAAAATCTCCAACAACTGTGCACGTGGGTGTGCACACACCTAGAATGGAATGGACATGAGCAATACATCAAAGAATCATAGAATATCAGGGTTGGAAGGGACCTCATCTAGTTCTACCCCCTGTTTGAAACAGGACCAATCCCCAGACAGAGTTTTGCCACAGATCCCTAAATAGGCCCCCTCAAGGATTGAACTCACAACCCTGGGTTTAGCAGGCCAATGCTCAAACCACTGAGCTATACATCAAAGAACAACAGTTACGTAAGGTAGGTTACTGTTATGGAGGTTAACATTTTTAGGTTAGGGTTTTTGATTGTTTTGATTTAAAGAATCCATGTTATTTGTATGGTCTTCTCACCACCATTGACTTAGGCTGGGAGCCAAAGGGAATTGGACACTGAACTCTAATTTAAATTCAATCGGATCTGGTCTCCTAACTCCCTGAGTGCCTGTTGAAAATCCCACCCTTAGCTCTTAAACGTATCACTTAGCAGTATTTTAGTGACACTTCCATTAACATTTTTCCCTTTTCCTTTGTGCTATGGGAACTTTGTCTGAAGAATACAGCTAAGAGTTTCTGGTGCCAAAATTTCAGGTGCCTTTTGACGGGTGGTTTTGCTTGACCTATCAATAGAGCAACTGACTCAACCATTTCAGATCTACTAGTGCAGGTAAAAGTTCTAACTGCAACAAACCAAGCCCATTTTCTATATCCATGCTTGTTACGTTAACGATAGTGACAGGTAGATGACCTACGCTTGGGATACTGGCTTTTCATTTCCCTTTAGAGCAGCCTTGAATAAAAAACCTTTACAAAATAAAGTAGTTTTCTGTATTATTTGTTATTGGCTTCCTTTAACTCTAGTTTTCCTTAGTTTGCTTTTGAATAGTTGCTTGTTTGAACTATTCCTGTAGCTCTTTAGATGTTCGGTGAAGAAAGCAAGGGAGAGGGGAAAGGAAGCAAAATTATTGTAAGGGTGAAAATGTCTTCCCAGTCAAAAGTCCATAAACAAATACATCTTCCCTCCCCTCTGCCCAGCTGATAGAGAGGAACTTTATTTAATTTCTTGTTTCTTATTTTTTCCTATTCTGTTAAGAAGTACGGACAGGCATAAGGTAAGTGCATTCTTCCTCCTATACTCATTTAGTAGAATATCAAATAAATTGATAAAAGTTTCTCATTTATAGCCATGGAACCTTGAAATCCAAGGAAGCATTATTCAATGGAATACACCCTACAGTTAGACACCAGGAGCCTTACGTTTAAAACAAATGTGGGCCATGATTTGATTTCAACAAAGTTACACCAGCAGTAAATCTGACCTTGTGTATTTCATTCATTAAATATTGGCTACTTCATGAATCATGGTATACACAAAGACTTAATCTAAGATGACGATTTAAAGCCATTGATTTATAAGCAGCCCAGATCAGTAAGTCATTCTCATCTGATACTTGTTTCTTAGCCCACTTAGTGAACTGAGTTGCTGGTCTCTATAGTTTCCATTGAAAGGGTGTCCATGTTAGTCATCACCGCCAATCTGATGAGGCTCATTGCCACCCTGGGTGGTTGTCTCAGTAGAGAATCTAGAGAGGATGGAATTGGAGAGTGAATCACTCTGCCCCAGGGATGTTCCCTGGACTTCGGGGTTGAGGTAGAGAAGCACACATTGCTACCATGCTTGCCTTGCTTGAGAGAGAGAGAGCTCCAGTCCTGGGCTTGTCAGTCTGGCACCTATCATGATAACTAACAGCACCTACTAATAGTAATACAGTGAAGTTATTTAACATGAATATTTAAAGTAATTTGATATCCTTATGCCAAAAAGAGTTATTCTGGGGAGTAACGTGGTAAGTGTAAAAGTGTGCTTCGTCTCTTAAATGGCTGACAGGAAGTCCATCCATAACCACTTCCTTTTGATTACTGTTGCCTTACATCAGTCATTGCTATTAGGTAATAGGTCTGATGACCAACAATCCAGATGGAAAAGTGAGTATAGTTATTACTGTGCTGTAACAAAATGGGCACTCAGCATGTCTCTGGCATTTTTTTCATTCATGAAGACAATGGTTATAATTAATTTACAGTAGCAGTGTTTTATTTTTGGTCCTACTTCAGGTCAGATTCCAAACACACAGGTGTAATGTAAAGTCCGTACTTCCTTGGAAGCTAAACTATAGATCATAGATAGGCATGAGTGTATTCCCCCATTTATGCTGGTGGAGCGGAGCAAAAGTATGGGGATCTGTTGTGAGGGGCGTAGAAGGGGAGGAGTTGCAGCTCCAGGATATGGAGGCATACTTTACAGTTTCGTTCCATGTGAGTTTGGGATCCTTTATATTAGAAGAGGAGAGAGCTTTAGAGCTATCATCTCCTTGGGACATGGTGGGTTGCTAGGTGTAAATCTGTACTGGAGTTAATGCCATAGCAAACAACCTTAACTCCTCCTCTTGGACCTTCTATCCTCCTTGGAGATGTTGCCTGGGCCATTAATAGTAGACCATCTTCTTAGGAAGAAGTACTTCCAATGGGTAGCACAGAGCGGCTAAGGCTTGTTCTGCAGGGCTGCTGTCTTATTTCTCTCAGGATCTCTAATCTCCACAGGGTTAGCAAGCTATACGTACTCACCCATCCCCTGCTTAAGTGCTAGAATCATGAAAGAATGGAAAGGAAATGCTGAGATTCTCCCTAGAAGTTGTCATACTCTGCTTTGGGGTTTTTGTTTAGAAGGGATGATTGGGACCCTAGTTTACAATTATTATTATATATTCTAATGTAAATGGCTATAGGGTATAGGAATTGAGAGATTCAAGAAGAAAAAGGCTAATGGAGTATCTGGTACCTGTAACGTAAAACAGTAGCTGCTTTAAGACTGTGTTGAAGTATGAGCCACTATATTCTCTGCTAGCAGTTCACAATGGTGTAAAATTTTATCTGTTTCATCTGATTCATAATTGCTCTTTGGATTTTATGACATTTCGTACTCCCAGATACCACAACAAATTAAAAAATATTATGGTTAAATCTCACTAGCCAAGATATACCAGTTAAAAAGAATGTTTGGTTTTTTTCCCCCGTGTTAATTTTTAGGTGATGGTTGCAGAAGCATTGAATATTTCGAGGGAAACCTACTTTGCAATTTTGATGGACAGAGCTTCCAATGGACCTGTGATGGTTGGCAGCCCACAGGGAGGTGTTGACATAGAAGAAGTGGCGGCTACTAGCCCGGAACTTATCTTTAAGGTATCAAAATGACATTTCAGATTCAAATTGTAATAAGATTTCCAAATGAAAAAAAAATTCCTCTGCAGAAAGATGTTACAAAAAATAAATTAATTAAAAATTTCATGTAACAAAATAGGGACCTGATCCTGGGAGATGAGGAAGGTTCAGCACCTCCTTGTGTTAACCCTAGACCTCTTCTCCTAATCTAGGCAAAGTCTTAGTGAGACAATTGCTCTAAATTTCACATGTTAAACATCACCTGTATATGAAGCATTTTCCTAAATGTTTCTTAGTATCTTTCATGTTTCACTTTAACTAATTGAAAAGTGTGGTTAGGCTAGTTCTTTTGCAGGCAGGTTTAGGGTGAATACCATGATTGCCAATTAAAAAAACCCTACACTTAATTTCAAAGGTGGACGTTCTCAATTATTTCCTCCTCTTAGTATAGGTTTAAGTCTTGCATCTCAGATACTACTGTGTTGTCACTGTTGGCACGTACTCACTGCTGAATGATGAGTAATGCATTCTAGTATTTATAATGTTTCTGTGACTTGATAATGAGTAGATAAGCTATTCATTTGGGAAAATAATTGGTACAGACATATAATTATGTGGGGGGAAAAGCAAAAATATTTAATGCACATTTTGAAATTATATAAACTTAGTAATATTACTGGGCAGCAATACCACTGTCTTGGAGACTTTCCAGAAGATGTCATAAAAATTAACAGCCTAAATATTCATCAACGCCATCTGTACAGTAATTAAAAATGAAAACTGGTGTCAGATTGTCTTGTCAGCATGCCACCCTGAAGAATTATATAGTTTTTTGGAAGGACTGTTTTATAGATGGTGTGATAATTATAACATACCCTATAGGCAGCTGCTATAGCCTGAATCTCCGAGAACTTTGGCAAACTGCCATACTTTAATTACTAATTTGCAAATATATACTAAGCATTTTTCTTTTCAAGTTATAAATCTCTACTCAGATTGAATACCTTAATTCTCTTTATGTACTTTATTGTAACAGGAGGAAATAGATATTTTTGAAGGTGTAAAGGACAACCAAGCACTGCAGATGGCAGAAAATTTAGGATTCAAAGGACCTTTGCAACAGCAGGTAACTTGACAGGGAAGGGTTCAATTGTCTTCAGACAAAAGGTGTGGAGGTGCCAGTTCTGCTAAGTGATTGGTTCTGAGAGGTTTTACGCCTTTTAGGGTAATGCTTAAAACGTTTGTATCTTAATAAATTGAACCTCTCTCAGAACAGGTCTTGCCTATTTTAGATGCAGGTATGGGTGCTAACAGAAAATTTATTGTTCCTGAAATTAAACCGAGTCAGTCCTTGATCTTGTGAGTTCCATTCATTTCAGTGGGTGTAATGGATTGCCCACATGGATCCCTTTGCTGGATCAGGTCTTTAATATCTCAAATGCAATATGACAGAAATCAATAAATAGGTGTTTTGTATAGCAGAAGAATGTTTTACTTTTTTAAAGTCTGAGACACAATCAAACAAAGGCTGCCAGCTTGCTGAGGGGATTCTGAGAGTATAATTTTCAATGCATCAGCGCTTATCTCTGTTTTATGCTAGGAATTCTATATAGTCCATAATATCACAAGAAACAGTGCTGGAGTGAATCACTTTGTAGATAGGAAACAGCTGTATTTGGGTTAATGTTAATAGGTGTTAAAGACAGCTATCATAAGCTCTTTCTTCATACTTTTCCCCATAATATCAAAATGCCTTTTCTGTAGAATCTTTCCATTTTTAATACAGCACTTGTAATTATTTTCCATCCCAACTGTGCAATTAACAAATGCATAATCATTAAGTTGATTAACGCACATTTGAAGATTTAGCAGTATCTTCAGTGATAACGAATGATTATCTCAAACCTTTCAACCCTTGCAAAGTTCTGGTACTTAATTATTGACAACAATACTGGGACTGTTAATGTACACAATAGTTCAGTTTTCTTTCCATGTACCATAACCTCTTCACTGGGATTTACTGAAGTATGTAAATGGAATAAATAGGTCATTAAATAAAAAGGTCCATCTGAATAGCAACTACTTCTAGGGTATGATCCTCTAAAGGTACGTCTACACCTCAGAAAGACCGACTGCAGCCAGTCTCAGAGCCCGGGGCTAAAACTGACTCAGAATCGCGCTATGGGGCTAAAAATAGCAGTATAGATGTTTTGGGTTTAGGCTGGAGCCCGGACTGTGAAACCCAGCGATGGGGGTGGGTCTTGGAGCCCAGGCTCCTGCTCCAGCCTGAACATCTACCCTGCAAGTTTACAGCCCACAGCCTGAGCCCTGCAAGTCCGAGTCAGCTGACCCAGGCCAGCCACACGTATTTAATGGTTGTGTAGACCATACCCTTAGGGTCTCAGCACAGAACTTGCAGCCTAGGGGCCAGGGAGCTATGGTGGCTTTAAGCACCTTTGTGCCCTCCTGATTCTGGGCTGCTGTATAACTTACAGCTGCCTTATGGCCCACAGTGCTGCCCGGACTCTCCTTCGTGCTGCAGGTAGTGGCCTCATCCCCAGGATGTTCTGCCTGCCCTGGCATGCCCCCTACGCCAAGGCTTGCAGGAAATAGCCGTAGGGCTGTTGTCTACACTCAGTGCCTGTGCTGGGAACTTCTGCCCTGATACTAGGCTTTTAGAGCCCCTTATACCGTTCCTGACCTTTTTTCCTTGTTATAAAGGGCTTGGCGTGGGCGTGAGACTGTCATCCCAATTTTATAGACCTGCTCAATGCTACCTTAAAAACAAGAGCATGGCTAAATTCTGATGCAGTAAGGAATTTCTAGTAGTTAATGTCACACGAGCTCCTTTTTTAGTTGATTTTAATCATGTGTTAGTTTGGTGCAAATTGTATTTTTTTTTATTTATATGGATTTAATGTCTACTACTATTAATGCCTCAGTCACAGGGGCGCAATCCCTTGGGAGAGTCACCCATAGAACTGAGAGCAGGATTTGGCCCATTTGGTGTAGTCCCGAAGAAAGTGCAAATATATGTGCATACAGAACACAAACACACACAATTAGAGCTTGGCAAATGTCTCAGAATGGAATTTGCATTGGCTGTGTTCATGAACCTTTTGAATTCATTTTCTGCAGATTTTCGACTGAGCAAGTTTATTGGCGGAAACGTTTGTAGAAACTGAATATTATGCACATATTTGTGAGAAATGAATGTTTAATTCAAAGATGAGTATTCACACCAGAAATCTCATTCTAATAATTATGCCATCATCCAGTTAGGAAACAGGTTAAATATTTCTGTGTCCAATTAAAACTGAGACAGATAATAGCTCAAATATTAAACACAAGTAATAAACTGCTTGGGAATGGCCCACAGAACAAGAATTTGCGGAGGAGGGCTAGCTCAGTGGTTT
Organism: Malaclemys terrapin pileata; assembly: GCF_027887155.1. Taxonomy (NCBI): domain Eukaryota; kingdom Metazoa; phylum Chordata; order Testudines; family Emydidae; genus Malaclemys; species Malaclemys terrapin. The sequence continues at coordinate 7,810,136 of NC_071511.1, read as the reverse complement.
GGCCTGCTAAACCCAGGGTTGTGAATTCAATTCTTGAGGGGGCCATTTAGGGATCTGGGGCAAAAATATGATGGTATTTGGTCCTGCTGTGAAGGAAGGGGACTGGACTGGACTCCGTGATCTTTCAGGTCCCTTCCAGTTCTATGAGATAGGTATATCTCCATATTAAAAAATTATGTTTAGAGATTATTTGGCACATATTTAATAACAAATAAGCTTAGAAACCTGGAAGTTGGTACTGATACAATATATGTAAAGCACAACCATTCCCTCGATGTTACACAATTGTAGTATTTTGAGATAACGGTCCAACAGTAGTAGTGGGGTTTTTCATAAAGGCAGAAGCAACATAAAAGCAAGTTTTGGTTTTTAATTTGGTTCCCTTCCTTACTTTCCAAAAGATCCCAAATGTTTTGGTTTGAGTTTTTGATTAACTGAACCACTGACCAAGATAAAAAGCTTTGGAGTGTGTGGTTTTTGGGGTCCCAATCTTTCTGCTACCTCATTGCAACCACTAGGGTTGCAATATGAAAATTCGTTGCAGGTGGAAAGGTTGGTTTACTTAGCTAACCTGTTAATAGGGGAACGGCAGAGGAACAGTGGTTGGGGACTTAATATTATGTCACGATTAGCCCCACCCACCCACAGCCACAGAGAGAGAGGAGGGGGCAAAGAACAGCAGTGGGGAGCAGGAGAGGCCGACTTTTAAATAAACAAATCCAATCTTTCAATTGTTGTTTCTACAGGGAACGTTGCATTTTGATGTAGGAGGGAGATTTATATTTTTTCTAAACAGATTCAGCAATTAATCTGCACTCATCAAATCCACATTGCTTCTCAGTTTCTGAATTTAGACTCATTAACGTAACTACTTAACTTGAATATCAGCATACCGGAGAAAATCTATTCATTATGAACTCAAAAACTTCTTTGACTGTGCTTAAATTAACTTTGTTTATATTAACGATGCTGTTCATTTTACTGAAAATCCCCAGTTTGTATACTATGAAGATAGCATTTACAAAATCTTTATCAAAACTTTTAGGCTTTATTCTTAATATTTTTGGTAAGGTAAAACTCCATTTGAATTAAATACTCCTGTAATTCGGTAACTGAGAGCTGCTGTAATCTTCTACCAGACTTGAGATTTCATGTAATTTGAGATACTAAAAATAGATGTAAAGGTTTACTGTTGCCTTTTTGTGCGTGCTACTTACAAATCACTTGATCAAATTTAGGCAGCAGATCAAATTAAGAAGCTGTACAACCTTTTCCTGAAAATTGATGCTACTCAGGTTGAAGTGAATCCATTTGGTGAAACTCCAGAAGGACAAGGTAAGGAATGAAAGAAAACAAATGAATATATTATAATTCTTTCTTTATGCAAACTATACATTAAATTGCATGGATGTCGATAGCAGCAGCTTTGCATTAATTTCATTGTGTAATTTAATTTAAGCAATATTCATAAATGTTCCCATGATAGATTTTAACATGGCAATAGCATTTATGTCATCTCAATACTGAAAGTTCTTCTTCGAGTGATTGTTCACGTCCATTACACATTAGGTGTACGCGCGCCGCGTGCACGGACGTCGGAAACTTTTTCCCTTAGCGGCTCCCGGCGGGCCCCCCCTTCCCGCCAGAGCGGCGCCCCGCTCCAGGGTATATATATCCCTGCCGACCCGACCACTCCAGTTCCTTCTTACCGTCCGTGGCGGCGTTGGAACAACTCTGTCTCTCGTCTGAGAGTGTCCCTTAGCAATAGTCAATTAGAGTTCTAACAGTTATCAGTTAGTTGTTGTAGTGTTTAGTCAGTAGTTAACAGCTCATTAGAGTACTTAAAGTTCCTGCCGGGGTTGTTTGTTCAGCCCCGGCACCGGCCCCGGGCGGTGGGGTATGCCACACGCCCAAGGCTTCAAGGCTTGTGCCACGTGCCGTAGGCCCATGCCATTGAGCGACCCCCACGCTTCGTGTCTTCGTTGCCTGGGGGAGGCTCACCAGAAAGAGCGCTGCAAGATCTGTAAGGCTTTTAAGCCCAGAACTAAAAAAGAGAGGGACTTTCACCTTAAGCAGCTGCTCATGGAGACGGCGTTACAGCCCTCCACTTCGACGGCACCGTCTGCCTCCGTGCGGAGTGCCCCTGCCTCGGTGCGAGAACCGGCGCCGGTGGGTCATCCGAAGACCGCGGCACCGGCCCAGCGGGGAAATACACGACGCCGATCGTCTTCGCCGGCGAAAGTGAAGGGCCAACCTAAGGCCCGAGGTCGCTCCCCGCACAAGAGGGCGGCACCGGTAAAGACCTCGAGTGCCCCTAAGGCCGATACGGCCCCAACACGGACCCCGGTAGTGGCTCCGGCGCCGAAGGGCCCGTCGAGCCCCGGGATGGGCGCGTCGAGCGGGGAGGAAGGGCTGGAGGAGCTCGTGGAACAGCCCTCCACTCCGGACACGTTTGAGGCAGCTAAGGACCTCATTGCCTTGTCCGTCGAGGCCCCGGCACGCGCTGAAGGCACGCGCTGAACCTGAAGGCCCCGGCACGCGCTGCCGCGCAGAGGCAAGCCGGCGATGGTGCGCCCATCACGTTCGCCGTCCCGGCACCGTTCCAGGGACCGGTCCCGGTCGAGCTCCGTCTCGGTGGACTCCCGGTTGCCCTCGGCGCAGGAAGCACCGCAGCAGTCGGGCTTCAGCAAACGGTCGGCACCGACTCAGCAACCAAGCACGAGTCGGCACTGCGAAGCATCGGCGGTTCGTTACCCGAGGCCGACCAGCCGTAGCCGTTCCCGGTCCCGAGATCACCGGTACCGTTCCAGGTCCAGGTCGGCAAGGCACCGTTCCAGATCCTGGTCGCGGAGGCGCTACTCCCCAAGACCAGACCGGCACCATCCGACGGCGCCACCGTGGCCTTCCAGATCACCGTCAGTGGTCTCGGGGACTGACTCAGACCGATACGGCGGGTATGCCCATAGGTCACAGGACAACAGGGACTACGGTCAGTCCCAATGGGGCCAGCCGAGCCAATGGCCATTCTGGACACCCTGGGCCTACCACCAACAAGGGCCCCCATCGAGAGCCTCGAGATCCGGGCCATCCCGGTACCGATCCCGCTCCCCGCGGCACCGCCCGCAATCGTATAGGGAGGCAACGGTCTCTAGACCACCTGAGCGGGAAGGAGTGGACTCGGCACCGAGTACGGTACCGTCCCAATCCCACGCTGCGGGTCAGGCCGCAGAGGAACAATTGGCTGACGCAGGTTTACAGGACAATGAGGATGGGCAGAAGGCCCCGACCTCTTCCTCCTCGCCAGATGAGGCGGTAGCGGGCACACTGGTGTCCGGCCCTCCCCCGATTGACCACCAGGCACACCAAGACCTGCTTCGCCGGGTAGCCCTCAATCTGGGCTTGCAAGCGGAGGGGACTGTAGAGCAGGATGACCCCATGGTCGATATCCTGAGCCCAGAGGGCCCCTCCAGAGTCGCACTCCCCATTATACGGACAGTACAGTCCAACTATAAGACGGTGTGGCAAACACCGGCCTCTAGTGCTCCAACTGCAAAGGGAGTGGAGAGGAAATACTTCGCCCCATCTAGAGGGTTTGACTTCCTCTTTCTGCATCCATCCCCCTGTTCTTTGGTGGTCTCGGCAGTCAATGAAAAGGAGCGGCATGGCCAGCAAGCTCCTGCCCCCAAGGGCAAGGAAGCCAAGAGATTGGACTTGTTCGGGAGAAAAGTCTATTCTTCGGGGGGCCTTCAACTGAGGATCGCCAATCAGCAGGCGATTCTAAACAGGCACAATTTTAACTCTTGGGCATCAGTCGCCAAGTTTAAGGACTCCCTCCCATCTGACGCGCATCAGGAGTTCACGGCCCTGGTGGATGAGGGAATGGCAGTGGCCAAGACCTCTTTACAGGCCGCACTGGACTCAGCCGACGCTGCGGCTAGAACAATCGCGTCGGGAGTCGTGATGAGGCGTTCGGCGTGGTTGCAGGCTTCAGGTTTCCCGCCCGAGGTGCAGACCACGCTGCAGGACCTCCCGTTTGAAGGTTCGGGCTTGTTCTCCGACCAAACGGATGCCAGGCTACATAGCCTTAAGGACTCCCGAGCGACCCTTAAGTCGTTGGGTATGCACACGCCGGTAACGCAGCGTAAGCCCTTCAAACCCCAGCCGCCGCAAAGGCATTACCACCCTCGGCCCCGACACGAGCCTTACCGCCGTCGAGGCAGGGATAACAGGCGGAGACGTAACAATACGCCTAACCAGGGCCAGAGTCACGGCCAGGGCAAGCCACAGCCAGGCAATAAGCCAGGCTTTTGAAGTTACGCCCGAGGACAGCGTACCATATCCCATTCCGGATCCTCCTCTGTCTTTCAAAGACCGCCTGTCCCATTTCTACCCGGCATGGTCGCGCATAACATCGGACCAATGGGTCCTGCGCACAGTGAAGGCGGGCTATACCCTCCAGTTTTCCTCGCCCCCTCCCTGCCATCCCCCTTCCCCGTCCCTCTTCAGGGACCCTTCTCATGAGCAACTTCTCAAGCAGGAGGTTCAGTCCCTTCTCGCTGCTGGAGCAGTAGAAGAGGTTCCAATAGACCTGAGGGGAAAAGGATTCTACTCCAGATACTTCCTGATCCCCAAGGCAAAAGGAGGCCTCCGTCCTATTTTGGACCTGCGCGATCTAAACAAGTTTCTGATCAAAGCTCGCTTCCGTATGGTCTCCCTGGGAACTATTATTCCATCCCTGGATCCGGGGGATTGGTATGCTGCCCTCGATATGAAAGACGCCTACTTTCACATCTCAATCAATCCGGCCCACAGACGTTTTCTGCGCTTCGTCGTCGACCAGCGCCACTTCCAGTTTACGGTCCTGCCCTTCGGCCTGGCGTCAGCACCACGAGTGTTCACAAAGTGCATGTCCGTGGTAGCAGCCTTCCTTTGAAAGAGAAGGATGCGTGTATTTCCGTACCTGGACGATTGGCTACTCGCGGGCAGGTCGGAGGCCGAGGTCCGGTCTCACGTGACGCTGGCCCTGCAGACGTTCGACAAGCTCGGCCTCCGGGTCAATGTGCCCAAGTCCACATTAGTCCCCACACAGAGGCTGGACTTCATAGGTGCAACCCTGGACTTGGTAACCGCACAAGAGAGCCTACCAGAGGCACGGTTCAGGTCAATTCACAGAGCTGTAAGCACAGTCCTAATGTTCCCCACGACAACGGCAAGGTGTTGCATGCAGATTCTGGGGCATATGGCAGCTTGCACACACGTGGTCAGACATGCCCGCCTGAGGCTTCGGCCCCTACAGTTGTGGTTCGCCCATACGCACCGCCCCAACAGAGACCCATTGGATCAGGTAGTCACGATCCCAAACCAGGTGCTCGGCTCGCTACGCTGGTGGCTAGATCACCAACAGGTATGCAAAGGGATCCCCTTCGATGCCCCACAGCCCACTCTGACGTTGGTAACAGACGCATCGGACTTGGGTTGGGGGGCACACCTGGGAGAACTGCGGACCCAAGGACTGTGGTCCAGAGAAGACAAGCTGCTTCACATCAATCTGAAGGAGCTAAGAGCGGTTCGCCTCGCCTGTCAGACCTTCCGCGCCACCTTAAAAGGTCACAGCGTGGCAGTCCTGACGGACAACACTACCGCCATGTTCTATATAAACAAGCAGGGCGGGTCACGGTCTTCTCCCCTCTGTCGCGAGGCACTCCAATTATGGAACTTCTGTATAGCCCATGCGATACACCTCATCGCGACGTATCTTCCGGGGATTCAAAACGGCTTAGCAGACCGCCTCAGCCGATCCTACCGAATGCACGAATGGACGTTGAGGCAAGACGTCCTGCATTCGATCTTCCGGAGGTGGGGCTTTCCCCGGGTGGATCTATTCGCCACCAGAGACAACAGCCAATGCCCTCAGTTCTGCTCGTTCCAGAACCTCAGCCGGGGGTCATTAGCACACGCTTTCATGATTCCATGGGGAGGGAGCCTGGGATATGCTTTCCCTCCATTCCCACTCATACACAAGGTTCTCCTCAAAATCCGCAGGGACAGGGCGACGATCATACTTATCGCCCTGGCCTGGCCACGCCAGCATTGGTTCACGTCCCTGCTGGAGCTGTCAATAGCCGATCCAATCACCCTCCCCCTCCATCGCGACCTAGTCACGCAAGACAAAGGTCGCCTACTCCACCCGAACCTGTCTTCGCTACATCTCACGGCATGGCATCTCTCTGGCTGAATGATGCAGAGCACAGGTGCTCTCACCAAGTCCAGCAAATCCTCCTTAATAGTCGGAAGCCCTCGACAAGAGCGACCTACCTGGCAAAGTGGAAAAGGTTCTCCCACTGGTGAGAGCCTCAACGCATACAGCCTTTACAAGCCTCGGTTCCGTCGATCCTGGACTACCTTCTGCACCTAAAGAATCAAGGGCTTGCGCCCGCCTCTATTAGGGTTCACTTAGCTGCAATCTCGGCCTTCCATCCGGGAGAGGTGGGAGTGTCAGTGTTCTCCAACCCCACAATGGCCCGATTTCTCAAGGGGCTGGAAAGGGTGTTTCCCTACTCGCGCCCGCCTGTCCCGACGTGGAGTCTGAACCTAGTCTTAACAAGACTCATGAGTTCCCCCTTTGAGCCCCTAGCCACTTGCTCCCTTACGCACCTCTCGTGGAAGGTGGCATTTCTCGTGGCCATCACTTCGGCCAGAAGGGTATCGGAATTGAGAGCCCTCTCTTCGGAACCACCCTATACAGTGTTCCATAAGGATAAGGTGCAACTGAGGCCGCACCCCAAATTCCTCCCAAAGGTGGTAACACAGTTTCACATGGGGCAGGACATTTGCCTACCGGTGTTTTTTCCTAAACCCCATACGGACCCTCACCACCGCAGCCTACATACCCTGGATGTCCGCAGGGCGTTGGCTTTTTACCTGGAACGGATCAGGCCATTCCGCAGATCGCCCCAGCTGTTTGTTGCTATTGCGGAGCGTATGAAAGGCTTGCCTATCTCGTCACAGCGCTTATCGGCATGGATTGTGCATTGTATACGCACTTGTTACGAGCTCGCCAATGTTCCGGCCCCGGAGATCCGGGCCCACTCGACTAGAGCCCAAGCGTCCTCAACGGCCTTCTTGGCGCAAGTCCCTATCCAGGAGATCTGTAAGGCAGCCACCTGGTCGTCGGTGCACACGTTCACAGCCCACTACGCGATCCATCATCAGACCAGAGAGGACGCGATGGTCGGTCGGGCCGTGCTACAGTCAGTTGTATCTTGACTCCTACCCACCTCCAATGGTAAGTTTGGGAATCACCTAATGTGTAATGGACGTGAACAATCACTCGAAGAAGAAAGAACGGTTACTTACCTTCTGTAACTGTTGTTCTTCGAGATGTGTTGTTCACGTCCATTACACTTCCCACCCTCCTTCCCCTCTGTCGGAGTCTCCGGCAAGAAGGAACCGGAGTGGTCGGGTCGGCAGGGATATATATACCCTGGAGCGGGGCGCCGCTCTGGCGGGAAGGGGGGGCCCGCTGGCCCGACGGGAGCCGCTAAGGGAAAAAGTTTCCGACGTCCGTGCACGCGGCGCGCGTACACCTAATGTGTAATGGACGTGAACAACACATCTCGAAGAACAACAGTTACAGAAGGTAAGTAACCGTTCTTATCAGCGTCTGCATGTTGCTTGGTGACAAACAGCAACTTTTTCTTACTTTTTATGCAAAGTATTTTTGCTCATGCTATTGTAATTAGTGGGCTAGAGAGGGAAAAATCATTATTTTAGGATTTCATCTTGAATGTACAGGTAAGTTGAGTTATAGATGCGTGAACATGAAAGATATCAGAGCATAGGAGAGAGGAAGACCTATTGGACTAATGGAGTTCACACCTGATTGTATCCTTTGGGAAGGTGAAGGATTTGCTTCCCCAATGGAAGTAGGTATAATAATAAGACTCTGCAAGATAAAGATAGGAAGCTGCTTTATCTTGCACATTTTCTGTTGGTGGCTTTTTCTGATATAACCCTGCCTTTCTGCACTCTTGGTATATTAATTACACCAGCTTGTCTTCACAGCAATTTACTGGACATGTACAATACACCATTTATGTTTCCTCTGGGTTTGCCCCTGTCTCTTTACAATGTTGTAAATGCATTGAAAAATTATAGTCTTGAAAAAATAATAGTAAGTTAGGTTTGGTGCAGTAGAAGGATGTGTTTGAATTTAAGAGACATGGTGGAGAACAAAAATATCGCCCTAATCCTTTACATCAAGCCATTAATAATGGGACAAACTGCAAAAGTCTTAGATATTCAGGTAAACCTTCAGGACAGAATTGAATGGAGCAACAGCATCTAACCTGGCAGGAAGAGCTGTAAAGAAAGGCATTGATTCTTGGGAGATGTGATACATGGAAGAGCAGTGAGAAGAGGATTTATTTCAGGAGTGGCGTAACGGAGTGGTGGAGAGGAAGCTGAGGAGGCTATGGCATCAAGGAAAAAGGTTGTGGTTTGGGTGTGGTCAAGTAGAGTGCTGGTAAAGGAGCCGGTATGAAGTGCAAAGGATGGCATAACTCAAAGCTGAATCTGTGTTTCAACGGAGTGTAAGAGAGGCAGACTTCTCATTCATTTCAATAGGCAGCAACCACATTTGGCAATCAGCCATTGTGTTATACAACCAGGATGGAATTTTTCAAGGACAAGGAAGTAGAGATTGTTGGGCTGGCTAACACTATGTATTACAATAAATAAGATGTATTATCAAAGTAGAATATGACATCCATGCCGCTCTTTGTGATAGTATTATAGCAATTAGTGGGTGGCAAATTATTCACCATATACTTATTTAGATTTAAATGAAACCTACAATCTTATATTATACACTGCTATTAAAATAATGAATGCTAAATGCATGTACACACAAGGGCTTAGAACACATTCCCATTATCAGGCCCAGATCGCTTTTGGGTTTATCTACACAGGAACATAAGAATGGGCATGGTGGGTCAGACCAATGGTCCATCTAGCCCAGTATCCGGTCTCTGAGAGCAGCCAGTGCCAGATGTTTCAGAGGGAATGAACAGAACTGGGCAGTTTATCAAGTGATCCAATCTCTGTCATCCAGTCCCAGCTTCTGGCAATCAGAGATTAAGGGACACCTAGAATGTGGGGTTGCATCTGTGACCATCTTGGCTAATAGCCACCGTGGACCTATCCTCCATGAACTTATCTAATTCTTTTTTGAACCCAGTTCTTCTTTTGGCCTTCACATCTCCCTCTGGCAATGAGTTCCACAGGTTGACTGTGCGTTGTGTGAAGAAGTACTTCCTTATGTTTGTTTTAAACCTGATGCGCCCCCTCCTGTAAGTAACCAATACTCACTTTGCTACTTCCTATGGTCCCCCACTCCATTAATCCTCTCACTCCTTCCAACAGGATATCCGTTTTTAAAGAGCCTGTAATATGACCTAGCAGCTCTTGCAAGTCTGTTTGCCAGGGCCTGTCAAAGAGGCTATCAGAAAGGTTGGACCCTGCAACCATCATGATGGAATAGTCAAAGGACTTGTTGGAATATGTCAGTCAATACTCAATATCTGGAAGATCTGTTAATTCTGACTATTAGGTTCTCAAACAGCACCCATCACCCTAGCATCAGAGAACTTACCAAAATTATGACATGTAACTGTAAGGATATGTTTCTTCTCTGGCTATTCCCTCCATTTATTAGGGATTACATATGTATTTTGTATTTATTTATTGTGGTGCTGTGGGAAGGCTAGACCAAAGAGGTGGTCTTGTGCATTTTACTCTGAAGCTCATAAGGTTCATATTCACCCTGATCTCTTCTGACATTTAATTCCAGATTCATGGGCCCCTTGCTGAGAAAGCTCTGCTGTTGACCACATGAGTTTCATTTTTTTTTCTGTGAAGTGAGGAGTGCTGGATAGCAGTGTCTAAGGCTGACACATTTGGGATTATAGGAATCTCAAAAATGGCATTTTTGTGTGTGTGGTTGTATTTATTTAGGTATCCAGATTGAGTAGGTATTCATGTGGATGCTGAGGATGTGAACAGACTTAATTATCAGATGCCTTTGGTGGAAGGTAACGTAACGTAAGGGGCAGGTTCCTCCATCTCCCCATCAGTACCACCTAAGTCGTCTTCTGAGATACTCTTCGTCCAGTTGCTGACATCAGCCATGTCACTGGTTCGCTGAAAGATGATGCTGTTAGTGTCAGCTGTGAAGGTAATACGGGGCTAGATGTCATTGGCTTATTGCTAGCATTTTTGGTCTGTAACGTTTCACAGTCTGCTCTAATGGGCTCACTGAGATGAACAAGACGAGAGAGTGGACGGATCCCTATGGGATCCACACCTAGGGCTTTGAAGGTGGAGGAGGCAGTATCTCTTACGTGCCTCTCTCTAGGTTTGGCCTGCGAAGGATCTTTGAAGCTATTTCCACATGATCCACTAACCCCTTCAATTTCTTTGAGTCAGGGCAGCAGGGTTCCATAGTTGGCCATACCACACGCTGTGGAGAAGTAAGACAATAAGATTGTAGATGCATGGCCTATAAATATGGTTCATAAACAGCAAAAGATCATCCTTCAGTATCATCAGCCCCATCTCTATTTGCTGTCCTGGCTAGAAGCCTGACAGGGAGGGATCCAAGAAACTGGCTACATTTAGGTGAAGATGCTCAAAGCAGGACCAACACCAGCTAAATCATCTCAGCCTGGGCGTTGTCAAGCCGGGCCTTAAAAACCTCTAAGGAGGAGATTCCACCACCTCCCTAGGTAACCCATTCCAGTGCTTCACCACCCTCCTAGTGAATTAGTGTTTCCTAATATCCAACCTAGACCTCCCCCACTGCAACTTGAGACCATTACTTCTTGTTCTGTCATCTGCCACCACTGAGAACAGCCGAGCTCCATCTTCTTTGGAACCCCCCTTCAGGTAGTTGAAGGCTGCTATCAAATCCCCCCTCACTCTTCTCTTCTGCAGACTAAATAACCCCAGTTCCCCCAGCCTCTCCTCATAAGTCATGTGCCCCAGCCCCTAATCATTTTCGTTGCCCTCTGCTGGACTCTCTCCAATTTGTCCACATCCCTTCTGTAGTGGGGGGACCAAAACTGGACACACTACTCCAGGTGTGGCCTCACCAGTGCCTAATAGAGGGGAATAATCACTTCCCTCAATCTGCTGGCAATGCTCCTATTAATACAGCCCAATATGCCGTTGGCCTTCTTGGCAACAAGGGCACACTGCTGACTCATATTTAGCTTCTCATCTACTGTAATCCCAGGTCCTTTTCTGCAGAACTGCTGCTTAACCTTGTCCTTGTTGAACCTCATCAGATTTCTTTTGGCCCAATCCTCCAATTTATCTAGGTCACTCTGGACCCTCTCCCTACCCTCCAGCGTATCTACTTCTCCCCCCAGCTTAGTGTCATCCACGAACTTGCTGAGGGTGCAATTCATTCCATCATCCCGATCATTAATAAAGATGTTGAACAAAACCGGCCCCAGGACCTACCTCTGGGGCACTCCACTTGATACCAGCTGCCAATTAGACATCGAGCCATTGATCACTACCCGTTGAGCCCGACAATGTAGCCAGCTTTCTATCCACCTTATAGTCCATTCATCCAATCCATACTTCTTTAACTTGCTGGCAAGAATACTGTGGGAGACAGTATCAAAAGCTTCGCTAAATTCAAGATATATCACATCCTCTGCTTTCCCCATATCCAAAGATCCAGTTTTCTCATCATAGAAGGCAATCAGGTTGGCTTGCTAGTGGGGTAGATTTATCTGTAAGGATATTTTGGAATTTAAGCTTTGTGGGCAGACCGTTCTGGTTTGTGTTTACTTCTCTTGCAACTGGGAGAGATTTGATTTGTGCCTTTAGGAAGTGGTGGTCTGTCCAGGGGTGTTTCTTGTCTATCTAGAGCCTTAAAATCGCATCCAGGATATGACTGATTGTCCATATAGGCCCAGAGATTAGAAACTGAAGGTAGAAAATGTGGAGGGGAGATTTTGGGTTATTACAGCAACAGGAATTGTCATCATGGCTGTTGAAATCTTCCATTCCAATAGGAAAAGATAGTCACCATATCAGACAGCATCTTCATCAGCTCCTTTGGGAGGAGTGGTGATAAATACAAGCTTTTTAATTGTCCATAGTTACTTTGTACATAAACTTATTTTCATTAAAAACTAAATAGAATAGTTTTAATATAGTTTGGTTCCCTTTGCTCAGAAATTCAAGAACTCGGTTGTGAGTAGAGACTGTAACAATCTTTTGTCCAACTGGCCAACAATCTTTTATTCATTAAATCAAACACAGAAGAATTGGCAGAGTAGTAGACAACAGACTTTTCCTGTGCTTTAGATTGAAATTCTGTTGGTATTAGTGACTACTAGAAACTTAAACAAAAACCCCACTTGATAAGTGTTGTTGCAGCTAAGTTGTTTTTTGTTCAGGTTTTTGGACATTAACATGCAGTATCACAAAGTGACATTTTTAAAACAAACATCAGTAGAAATAATTTTCTTGCAGTTCCATGTGACAGTAATTCAGAGATTGAATTATAATCATGATCAAGTGTATGTGTGTGTTTTGAGTATAATGAGCAGTAGTCAAATAAAACTGAATTAGGAAAAAATGATTAATTACCAAAATTTATAAATGCTGCCTTGATACAAGAGCATATTTTTGGTGGTTGTTGGTGGGGTTGTTTTGTTTTTATTTTCTGTTGTTTTCAAAAACCCTAAAGTATTTTGTATAGATTTTGCATTTGGAAAACGAACAACAATATTTCAGAGTGGAAAATACAATTTGAGAATTTTAGTACAGTATTGGATGCTTGGTTTCTAGTTCATCTAAGATGCACTAATGACATAGAAATGGATTAATGACCTTTATTTCATAAATCTTATTCAGTTTAATAAATTTAAGTAAAATTCCTATCAATCAATCATAGCTTTATTACGTTTTCACCCAGTTTGTGAAACTTTTTTTCCGTGGTACAAAGCCAGGACTGTTGTCCAATGTATTTCCACCAGAAGCCAAGTTTTAAACATAAAGGGGAATTCTGCCCTCAGGAACCCCAGTAGACCAAATCTTGCTTGCCTCGTTTATGTGAAAAATCCTATTGACTTCACTAGAACAAATTGGAGTAAGGTGAGCAGCGTTTTTGTTTAGTGTGTGGGTGCTGGGCGGTGCTGGTGGTCTGTGATATACAGAAGGTCATACTAGATGATCTGGTGGTTCCTTCTGGCCTTAAAAATCTGACTCTATGGTTTTTCCATTCACTAAAACGGGGATGCATAGTCAAATAATTTGAGTAAAAGCAAGGTATTGAAATATACACTGATAATGGTTATCTTGTTTGGATCACTTCAAAAAGTGGGGTCCAAATTCTCTTGATACGTATAATGGGGTAAACTGGCTCTTTAAGAGTCGAGGGAGGTCACAAGACCCCATTCCAGGGAGTTGGAATGATCAAAGGCCCAGGAAATGGCCTGGTGTAACAGAAGAGAGACTGCAGTCCCAGGAAATTTTGTGTTGGATGGGGGGAAAACCCCAGGACATTGTTCTTTTAAGGCCCCGGATCAGGAGCCTTGTAGTGTAGTGTGAGGCAGGGTTCCCCTCTCTTCCAGCAATTCGGAGGAGCCCTCTGGATGAGGGCAGTATATCAACTGCTTTCTCCCTCAAATGGGGAGACACAGGCAAGAGAAGGAAGCCAGAGCCAAAAGGCCAGACTCCAGGGAGAGAGAGCTCTGAGAAGTGACCCTGTGAAGAGCTCCATGTGAACGGCGGAAGAGCCAGTAGGAACCTTTGGATGGCAATGATGGACTGTTTGGAATTGTTTGTGGGCATTAAACCTGCCCCAAGCAGAGGGTGTAAGACTTATGAGAGAGGCTGTAAAGGGCCCTGAAGAGGAGAACAGAGGGAGGCTGCTGCAAAGGGAACTCCAGCCACAAGAGACTACTCAGGAAGTGGCAGCCTTGTTACAATAGGATTGTGATGAACAGAGCGATATGAGACCTTTTAAAGAGGCACGATATCTTCAAACAAGTAAATAAATACTGGGGAACAATCCTGGGCTGGTAACAGGCTGGACTCAATTACCAAATAATATGCCGTTTGCATACTAACGATTTTTTTTTAATGTATTAGAAACTTTTCACTTAAATTAGAAGACGTTAAGGGCTGAATTCTCTGGTTCAGGATTTGCATGCGAAACAGGCCCACAGCTGTGGATTGCTGAACAGGGAGAGGTTGCTGCATGTTTCATCTTTCGGCTGTGTGGACCTTCTGCTGCTAGAGAACTGTTGAGAAATCGCCCTGTTGAGAACTCCAGCAAAAAAGGCTAAGGCTGTGCCCGAATCTGATGGCTGTGTGGGAGCAGGGAGGCCAGTGTCTGATGCTTGGGGGACGCATCTGACCTGGAGCTGGGGCAAAGAGTGAAGGTAGCATGTAGGTTCTGCAATGAGGTAGAAGGAGCATCGGGAAGCTGAGTAATGAGTAAGTGCAGGTATTGGTGCTCTTGAACAAGATCGTGCTCTGTAGCTGAGAGATTGATGCGGGGAGCCAGGTTAGTACCTTCTACTGATGAGGTTCAGGGCAGAGGAGAGGTGAGCTGATGTAGCTGGGACAGCCTCTGAGCTTTTCAGGAATGGCTGAGGGTGCAGAAGGTTGCCAAGCAGGGCATCCTCAGAAGGACTGCCGCAGTGGCCGCACCACTTTTTTCCACTCTTCTATACCAGGTGAGTGTAGGAGGGGAGCAGGAGCAGAGTGCCTGGAGGAACTGCATGAGTGGCAGAGATGCATGGAATTCTCCCTCTGCCCATTTGCTGCTTTGTTCACAGCAGAGGATGCCAGCAGCATTTCATCCTTTAAAAACTTAACAAAAAAAAAAAAAAAAACCCAACAACACACCCTTCTGTATCTAGGCACATTTGAATAGCTTATTGCAATTATTTATCCTGAAAAAATACAGCACAGCACATGAAGAGAGTTTGTTCTTGTCAAAATAACAATTCAGATGGGCTTATTTTTTGCTGCTTTCATTTTTCACTTATGTCTGCATTTCTGTTATGAAATGTATTGTCCTGTGTGTTTCCTTTTGTCTCATTTTGTAACACATTCCTTTGTTAATATTCTTGGGTCAAAGGCCTATAACTGTCAATATTTATTTATTATTTTTTTGTTCTCGGTGTAAGCTGTTGAATTAGCAACTCCCCAAATCTTTTACTACTAAGAAAAACAACAAAAACTCTCCATGAATATAAGTATTGAAGCTTTCTTTGATATTTATTCAGAAGGAAAATTCATTTGTATAATCTATCACGCGTGTAACAATGTGCTTTTGATGGTGAAAATTGTTTGATAAATATTAATAGGTGTTGTTTTTTTCTTGCTACTTTGTACGTAGTGTGGCCTTTTGTTAAAGATGAATGTTCCACAGAAATAAGATTCCGTTAATGTGACACTGAAAATGTTTGTCTAAGTTAAACTTAGAATGGAAAACCAAATGCCCCCCAAACTGCATTTTATTCTAGCTCTGGGCGTTTCATTAAATAAGCCAGGGAGCATTCGAAAAGGGAAGTTGGTTGCATGGTTCTGATGTTGGTATAGGCCCTAATTCATTGTTAACAAAAATTAATGCATTACTAATACATTGGAAAGCATATTATTGACTTCACATATTTCTTGTTCTAGCAGATTCCCACATGACTTACTCGCATAATTTGTATTTATTATAGGGTAAGATCTAGAATCTTCCATGGGATATTTATCACATATGTACACTAGTAAGCAGCTCTCCAAAATTGCAGTAGCTGTGACTGGTCTTGATCTATTGTGATTTATTCCAGTACTGATTGTGAGTCGAGGGCAGAAAATTCTTTTATTTAAAAGAATTCAAATAAAACTATTCCATCAGAAAGTAAGAGTAATACTTTCCTATATGGTATTCTCTTTTGTTTGCTCTCTGTGTATGTCTGTGTATATGTGCACACAACAGTGGCAAGACACAGCTGAAGACACAATAGATACAGACAAACATTGCTATCAGTTTTATATTATAATAATAGCATTAATGGTTTCCAGGCATTTAGTCTGGCTGGCTTGCCGCAAAACATCAATTGCTTCAGCCAGTCATTAATTTCTAGTAAACGTCCAAACCAGAGGTCATTAGTGCTTAAATAATAATTTGTATATATTCTTATTTTTACTATTACATTTTTAATCTATTAAGATGTTTGCCTTTGCAAAACCCATAAAAGTAGTCAGTCAGTGTTCATCATATCCGTTCATAGTAAACTCATTTTTCACCCTTAGAATTAAAATAGCCCATAACTATTATTAAAGATAGTCCTATTTAGTTGCTGCTTAGTGCTTTCTTACAACCACAACAGATGTTCAAGTTGAAGAAAAGCCTTGGATGTACTTTCCCATTTTCTTTATTTATAAAAAGTTGTGTTGATCATGCTTAATGTATACTTAAAGCTATTGTTCATTTCTTTAAAGGAAGAGTTTGCAAGGAACCAAATAGACTGTAAAATAAAGAATATAACTGAAGAAAAAGTTTATCTACTATGGAGCTATTTAATGTGTTTTGTGTGTGTGTGTGTGTGTGTATATATATATAATATATATATGACTGTGCATTTGACTTTAAATCCATTGTGATCTTTTCAAAAAGTTGTAACACTTTGAGGTTGGGGGATCTACAAGTTTGCTAATGGTTGAAATGATTTGTTGGGGTCACTACAACATACATCATGAAAACCACCCTCGTAACTGACATCTTTATGGATGGGGCAGTTAAAATGAGCATGGAACACAAACTGTTCTCCTACTCTAGAAGTGGTTTCCACAACCCATAACTTAAGACACCTTGACATTATTGCGTGGAGAAGCTTGCACTGCCATCACCCATGCCTGGACTTTGGAAAAATGTGTTTTAGGGCCCTAGTCCTGCTTTCCAAAACTTCTGTTGATTACTATGGAAGCAGAATCAGGGCCTTAGTACATAATTATGAAAGAATATTGCACTTTTTTGTGACATTACATATGCGGTGGTGAATTTCTGAATTAAAAACGACCATTCAGTATCCGTAATTTGATGATTTTTTTCCCCCCTTCATTTAGTTGTTTGCTTTGATGCCAAGATAAACTTTGACGACAATGCCGAGTTTAGGCAAAAAGAGATATTTGCCATGGATGACAAGTCTGAGAATGAGCCTATGGAAAATGAAGCTGCCAAATATGACTTAAAGTACATAGGACTGGATGGGAACATTGCTTGCTTTGGTAAGAAAAGTAATCTGTCTTCGTCTGTTACCTTGGAGTAACCAATTAACAATTCAGAGTTTTCAATATCAATTGACTAATCTGTTTCTGTTTACAGTCATTTACAGAGAGTATTATCAGAAATATTTACAATTAAGTAATAATCTAAATACATAAAATTACTCACATGCTTAAGTGTTTTCAGCATCCGGTCCTATTTTATTACCAGTGAACTCTTTAAAGTGACACCACCAATTTAAAAATCACATTTCCATCTGATGACCCAGTATCTACTGTTACAAGTGACCCCTAAGATTGTTAGCTCATTGGTTGATTGTTAGTCATATAGTGAGTATTACTATGACAGAAAGATATTAAAGACAAATATATGGTTTCTCAATTTGTAAAATTTGCTTGATTTATGTATTTTGATTTTCATTCTATTTTTTGACAGCACTTTGAGTGAATAGTCCTTTTTATTGTTTTGCTGATGTCGCCTGTACTTCCCCAAATTCTGTAAGAAGGTAATAGTAGTAATAGGTAATACCAGTACTACCAACAGCAAACATGAAGCTGAAATTGAAAGGGCAGCAGGCAGGAGTGTGCACATAGTTTAAAAAGGGGGTGAAGTTGATCTGTAAGTCTGCGCGTGTTTGGCGCTGCTATTTTCAGGTTAGCCCGGATGACCCTTCTAAATATCAACAATGGGTGCAGGGGGAAAAGAAGAATTATTTAAAAAAATCAGAAAATGCTATTTAAAAGGCTTTAAAAAACAAAAACAAACTGGATTTAAACTTTGGTTTCTCACAATGTAAATTTGGCTCCCTTGACATCTCAATATTTCTCATGTCAAACAGTAATTGATAAATCTTGCATTATGTTGAAACCTTTGTTTTAACTGAAATTCCTTTTTTCCTAGAAGTAAAATAGGTAAAAATTTAAATAATTATGTAAAACGTCTTCAGTTTCATGTAAATTGTTTAAGCCAGAACATTTTATTCTGAAAAGAATTGACTTCATCATTTTGATCCGAATTAGCTAAAATGGTTTATCCTCCAGAGATGGAGGAGTGGTATATGGATGTAATATAACTTTTGTTACTGCCCACAGACTATAGTGCTTAGATTTATGCTCTACCCACTTATTTGAAAGATCCTCAGGTTGCAGTAGAACTAATTCATTGCATTGAAACTGCATTGGTCTTAATCTTTTAAAGGAACTAACATTAAAAAAAACGTGCAGCTCATTAAACCATCACTATCATCGAATTCAGTGCCCGAGACCTCATCCTTATGGTTCTATTCTGTACAGTAGAAACCTGCATACAATTACATGTGATATAAAAGGACTTACTTTGTACAGAAGCAATAACTTTAATGTACCAAACCATTCTGATTCATCTCACCCGGATGAGTTAATGTCCTTGCAACACTAGCAGCATGTAAAGTAGCAAAGGATATGGGATGCCAGTGTGTCTAAACACATTTTAATAGAAGAAAGCATTACCCTGTTTGAACATCGCGTAAGAATTTTCATGATTTGAACACATTTGTTAAAATGAATATTCAGTTTTAAAATATTTTGTAATGCAGTATTAGTCTTACCAAGGTTAATGAAATTAGACATGGTTTGTAAGTGTGGCAGGGGAATTACAGGATCAGTAATAAGTGAAGGATACTTTACTTTGGGTTTCTGCTGGGCTAAGAATAATTTTTGTCCTTTACTCTGAGGGGGATATTTATGTGCAGTTACATGTGTGGTGCGTAATCTTCTTTAATTATTATGAAATCCCTTTTCTCAGAAGTTTTGGGTTTTTTTTTACAGAACAGTCTTCATATGATTTTGTCCATTTATGTCAATTAAGTCACTCCTGAAAAATTCAGGTGTTGGCCTAATTTGAAACAAATCAAGTGGAGCCGGAAAGAAGTGAAGTTTTAGGACTAGTCCTTGCCTTGAACTGATGTGCCATAGTTAAATCACATTTCACAAGTCTGAATTCCCTTTTGTAAAATATCAGCCTCTGACTCTTACAATTACAGTGAATGGAGCTGGTCTTGCTATGGCAACCTGTGATATCATTTCCCTTAATGGTGGAAAGCCAGCCAACTTCCTGGATCTTGGTGGAGGTGTGAAGGAAGCACAAGTCTATCAGGCATTCAAATTGCTCACTGCTGATCCTAAGGTAAAAGAATTGTTTTTGTACAGGATGTTTCCTAATGCACTAAAATAAGGACATTTGTCTATCAAAATGAGTAATATGCTGAATAAATATAAATGATGATCTTGTGAACACTTGAGGATAACTTACTAGAAGGATGGTCTAAAACAGTGGTTTTCAGTCTGTGGTCTGCAGACCCTTGTGGTCCACAGACTGTCTAAGCTTTCCAAAGCAGTTTGCACCTCCATTTGAAATTTTTTAGGGTTCTGCAAATGAAAAAAGGTTGGAAACCACTGGTCTATGAGACGGGATGGTCATATAGTTAAGGCACTGGACTGGGATTCGTAAGACCTGGGTTCAGTTCCTAACTCAGTCACCAACCTTCTGTGTGACCCTGGACAAGTCGTTTAATCTCTCTGTGCCTCAGGTCCCCATCTATAAAATGGGAGGTATAAAATTCCACTCGTCTGATTTATCTAAGGGCAGGTGCTCCATTATCATGTGTTTGTACAGCGCCTAGCACAGTTGGGGATCTCTAGGCACTGCTATAATACAAACAATTGGCCGAGCTTGTGAAGGCCTTACACTCTCCTCAAGGGCATTTCCCTGTTGATCTCTCTCTATATAAAATTATTGCTTTTGGATGCCACATCTGAAGTTTGGAATTGATCAGGGAATGTTCTAGGCATCTTTAGCCAGAACCTTATTTCTTTGGGGGGGGGGGGTAAACCAGAAGGGGCATAATGGGGAACCCACAAAGCCCCTGCCAGCACATGAGCACCGCCATAGCCTCTAGAGTCTCCGCAGTTGTCTGTAGATCAAACAACTGATCAATGGCACTTAGTAATGCCTTCTAGCAAAACAATTCCCCATCTCACCCCTGCTCATCCTTCCAATGGAATTTAACATATTGGCACCCAGAAGGACCTATATCCCAGAAATGAAGAAGAATAGTTGGGGCAGGGTAGAATGGAGGGAGGGGGGTCATGGAAGTATGCAAACAGTCCCTGACATGGTGGGGGCCCAGATTGGGAGACCCTAGTGTGGGGGAATGAGGCATACAGAAGCCCTAGTATGGTGGGAATATGGGAGGCAGACAGAGCTTCTGGCATGGGGGAATTAGGGTTCACACAGAGACCCTGCCGTGGGAGAATGGGGCACCCTGCTATGAGTGAAGAATGGAATGAGAAGGCACACAGAACCTGTGGTGTCACTGTGACAGTCAAGGTCCACCCCATGGAGGGAATGGGGGTCTGAACCCCAAAGAATGAGCAATTGATACAACTGGTAGTGTACAGTCGTATTGTGTATAAACTCTGTCAAGTGAGGTCTTTTATGAAAGCTTGTCATGTTTTGAACTTGATTGTCATGATGAGTTTATGTATTTGTGTGCGCATAGAGCTGTGCTTGGGACCGGAAGGGCTGTGGGGGCCACCCTGCAAGGAGTAAGTAGGCTGTTGGAAGCCGGGTGAGACCTTTGTGCTTGTGGGCTGGCTACTGGTATCAGGGCTTAGAGCCACAGCAGCACAGCATTAAGGCCTCCAAGAGCAGGCAGTGACAGAACCCTTTACTGGCCTGGGTGAAGCCCAAAACGTCTCAGTGGGGTGGGGAAAGATTGGGGACCTTGTTATGGGAGGAAAGAGGAGAGTGGGAACAGGAGTATACACACAGCTGATGGTGTGGGGAGCGATCGTAGGAAGAAAGGAGATAGTGGGGTACACAGAACCCCTGGCAGAGGGGAGATTGGGAGGAGTTGTAGGGAGTCGTGAAAAAGAGGGGATGGGAGGGTGACCCATAGGGAGCTTGTGGGGCAAGGGAATGGATGAATGCAAGGAGCCCCTGGTGTGTGCAAAAAGTTACCCCTACATCGGGGTAGGCAACCTATGGCACGCGTGCCGAAGGCGGCACGCGAGCTGATTTTCAGTGGCACTCACACTGCCCGGGTCCTGGCCACCGGTCCGGGGGGGCTCTGCATTTTAATTTAATTTTAAATGAAGCTTCTTCAACATTTTAAAAACCTTATTTACTTTACATACAATAATAGTTTATTTATATATTATAGACTTATAGAAAGAGACCTTCTAAAAATGGGAAAATGTATTACTGGCATGCGAAACCTTAAATTAGAGTGAATAAATGAAGACTCGGCACACCACTTCTGAAAGGTTGCCGACCCCTGGCCTACATAAATTACGGAGCGTGTGACTCTCCCTCCCTTCCCCAGTAATATTAATAACAAAAATTAGAAGGATAAAGAAATTGTTTATATTCTCATGGCAGAGCTAGATGGGCACCGACGTTTCGCCAGTAGAGGCCTAAATTCAGGTTATGCCCAAGGTTACAAATGAAGGAAGTGGATTGTCCCTTTTGACCTAGTCCGGGTTGGGGATTTTTACAATCCATGGCACACATCAGCTTGATAGATAGGTCTGTACTTGAAAGAACACACAAGTAGAAAAGCAAGGGTGCTGCAAGTCAGGGTGGGGAGAAGTGGGGAGCAGGTGCTGGCAGAATTATCTGGTGGGAGATTTGAACAGTTACCTGCACTATGCCTGAGACTGGTCAGCACTATTAGATCCTCCCTCACTTTTATGAGTACTAGAGTCACAGATTTAAAAAAAAAAAAAAAAGGAAAAGGGTTTGACAGTTGTCTGTATTATTCAGAGATGGGTGTTTAATATGGTACTCAAGGGCTGAATAGAAGTAGAGATTTGGGGACTAAATTGCATTGCAACATAGAGACTCACAGATAAGTATGGTGTGGTCTTACCTCAACAACGTACCGCAGCGATGATTATGGAATAAACTAGGATGTGCTCTCACGCTATGATTGTGACTGCAGATTTCCTAGGTGCTCTGCATGTACTGATTTTGATGAAACATGTATCCAGTTTAATTAATTAATATTATTCATAGGCATTTCTGTACCTCTCGTTAATATCTGACTATCACCATCCTACTCCAGATCTTCACTCTGTTTTCAGTGGGGATAACTGGCATAACTCAATGGATCTATGCCATTTTACCATGTGAGCATCTAGCCCAAGATGTACAAGTCACCAGCCTGAATGCTCCATAGCTCATGTCTCTATTTTTTTATTTCATTTTTTCCTTTCTTCATTTCATTTGCTTAGCCTTCTCCTCTTTGTCCCTTTATCTCTTTCTTTTTTTATATTTTTACATACAGATTTTGTGTATTGTCTCTCTGCCGCTCTTTTCACTGAATTAATTTTCTTACTTTGTAGGCCTTTTTCTGTTTTGTTTTATTTCTCTCTCCCTTTGTTCTCTCATTCACTTTCTGACTATTTCCCTTTGCTTCCCACTCCTTTCTAGCATGTCTGCTTAGTATCCCAGTGGGCAAGTACTTTTTCTAAAATAGTTTTCAGCAGGACACTTATCTGCCATAAGGCATTTAACTAATAGGAATGTCAGACGCTCTAACGCATAAGTACAAGGGGTGGTTTTGGCTTTGTCCACTTTTAGATTTTTGAATCTTATAGAAATTATTGTGTCAAGTATCAGGGGGTAGCCGTGTTAGTCTGTATCTACAAAAACAACAAGGAGTCTGGTGGCACCTTAAAGACTAACAGATTTATTTGGGCATAAGCTTTCGTGAGTAAAAACCTCACTTCTTCGGTGCATCCGAAGAAGTGAGGTTTTTACTCACGAAAGCTTATGCCCAAATAAATCTGTTAGTCTTTAAGGTGCCACCAGACTCCTTGTTGTTTTTATAGAAATTATTGCTCATCATCCATTTTTAAGTTATTAACTTCAGTTCCTTTGACTCTGTCCCGGCACACCAGTCAACGTTCCCCAGCTTTTATGTTTTAGTCACCTAGAGGGGCTTTGTCTGGTTTCAGTGAAGCACTTCTGAACTACCTCTTGTCAGCCCTGTGATTTCACTGATTTCGCTTTATCCTTTTGGCTCCATGGCCATCAGTGACACTGTTTCAAGTCAGCATGATATCAGCTGAAATTCAGCTTTCATTTTCAGCAGTAATTTATGAAGAAAATGTGTGGGATTCAATTAGGATTTCGGAGGACATATAACGGTGTATCAGTCTCCTATTAAACACAGGGTACACAGCAAAGAAAAACACATGGCTGGCCCGTGCCAGCCGAATTGGGTTCGCGGGACTTGGGCTGTGGGGCTGTTTCATTGCTGGGTAGACTTCCTCGCACAATCCTAGAGCCCGGGCTCCAGCCCTGAAGCCTACACAGCAATGAAAGACCCCCGCACCCTGAGCCCTGTGATCCCAAGTTGGCTGGCAAGGGCCGGCTGCAGGTGTCTGGTTGCTGTGTAGACGTATCTACAGGCACAAACCAACTGTGCCAGGTTTGGACAAACTAGAGGCTAAACTCACGATGTACGTGTGACCATCCTTATTGCTGTGCATCTTATGGTCACAGAGAAGCTTATTGCCAATTTAAAAATAAACATTTTATATTTTTTTCTTTTCAGTAAACAAATGGCAGTTTGATATCGGGTCCTTCCTCAATCTGAATACTATTTTCTGCATTGACAGGGAGATGGAAAAGATAATCTAATGAGCCTTTTCCATTTCTTAACTAATATTGAGCTTTGATCCCCATGGGTTATGATGTTTAGTGTAGTATTTGGAGTCAGTAGTCAGTTATTAATTACCCTACAACCTTTAACCTGTTTCCTACCGTATCCAAGAAAAGAAAAATTTGCTCTTGGGAGTTTCCAGGCCTATTAAAGATGGCAAATATCTCCAAAACAGGTAGAGCCTCTAAGAATTATACAAAAGTGAGGTTCTTACCCACGAAAGCTTATGCTCTCAGTACTTCTGTTAGTCTTAAAGGTGCCACAGGACCCTCTGTTGCTTTTTACAGATTCAGACTAACACGGCTACCCCTCTGATACACTACAAACCACAAGGTCCCCTGAGGGCAGCTGACTACAATATATAGTTCTGAACTTTTAGCTGAGGACTCTACAAGAAATTAAATCTTCCAGAAAATGATCAAATATACTTTAAAACAGGACTCTCTTTTTAAATGTCTTTAAAGTGTATATTTGTGGAAGTGGGTAGTGCAAAGCTGAGGACATTCTGTTTGAGGAGAAGTTCATGATGTTCTTGTAGTTTGACAGTTTTCCTAAGTCTGACTGTTAATGGCAGCATTTAAGAAAATAAATTAGTAATGTTTCTTGGAAAACACCAACCGTGGTTTTTAAAATGGAAATACCACCTTTAAAATTTGAGTCTTATTTGAGCTTTTCATCCTATTCTGACTTTGTTTGCTGTCTTCCAGCTAGTCAGTGCTGCATATATCAGATTGGCTGTCGAAGTGGTTCTGAATGTTTTTTTTTTTTTTTCCCCTAGCAGCCCAAAATCTGGCCACGTTTTTCTTCCTGTGATCCCACTTGCCTGTCTCCTTTGCACAAATTCCATGGGTGCCTCTGCCTTGGCAGGAGTTGAGCTCTCTTCCCTTTCCTGTGGCTACCTGCATGAAGAAGGGAGAGTTCTGGTCTCTGTCCTCGTTTTCCAAGCTGCTGGGAGGCATCAGTGGGATTTCATTGCTCTTCTTTCTCACACAATAAGGTGGAAAAGAAGTTGCAGTCTTCAGTGCCACAGCAGTGCTAAGGGGCTTGTTCGACACCCTCAGATGAGCGGAGTGCAGTGCTGATCAGCAAACCCCGGTAGAGTGCTGAGAAGTGAGCAGTTACTTGTTCTCACCAAATTCTTCTTTTGTCCTCACCGGTGTTGAAAAACACTGACCTATTATTATTGATTATTTGTATTACTGGACTTTCTTGGAGCCCTGGTGATGGACCCAATGTACTTGAAAGTCTAAAAGCTATTGACAGGGTAGGAACAGTGGTCGACTGGATAGGGCACTGGACTGGAACTCAGGAAAGCTGGATTCAGTTCTCAGCCCAGACACGGACTTGATGTGCGACTTTGGGAAAGTCACTTTAATCTACCTTGTGCCTCAGTTCCCAGCCTGTAAAATGGAGAAATTCCCCTCTCACACAGGAAGGATAAAATACAATCAGATATTAAAGTGAAGAAGCTTGTATAAGTAGACAGATGCAAAGTCACTTTAAAGAAATTATAAGCAATTCTGTTTTACCATTGACTGACCTCCAGCACTGACCTGAACAGTGGAATCTAATGAAAAGTAGTAACTTCACTGAAAAGAGGGACTAAAATTAATCTCTTTCAACAACTGAAGCTCCAATTGTTTTAAATGGTGTCATTGACAATGGCAAAATTTAATCAAATCAGCAAGTGTTTACTTGTCATATATGCAAATCATTATATTGCCTAACAAATAATTTTTAAGCAAAATATTATATATTGACATCTGTTAACTCGTATAAAGGGAATAATTAATGCCAAACCCAAGAGAAGCTTAATTTGTTTTTCCTTCAGCAATTCCTTAGTCCAAACAGATTATTGTTTTATGAATATGAAATAAGCATTCTTATTCCTATCACTGCTGTTTGCTTATGTCAGATGCATCTCTCTGTCCACTCAGTGAAGGAAAATAATGGCATTGATGTGCCTTGACATTCAGTTGTGTGTGAAGCAGAGGTCTTGTGGTTTTTCATTTCCTCAACATCTGAGGCACTGAACAGAATTCAGAAGAAGAGTATCATTAAATATTTTGCAATTCACTTATTTTCCAGCTGTGCTTTGTGTTCAAATAATACAGGTTATCCTTGCTTATTATAGAAGACATATTTGCCATCAGTTTATCATTTGGGCGTGAGGGATTCTGAATATTAGTTTTCTTAAAGTTGCAGCCCATTATGTAGTAGCAGAAGGGAGTTGTTGTTTTGTACTACCGTAGCAGAGGTTTGAGTTTATTAAGAGATTTTGGGCTCAGGGGGAGAGAAAGTAAAGTGAAACTTCACACTTCAACCAGGAAATTGTTTAATTTACTTGGTCTTTATCTTGTGGGAGTGTATGAGTTCAGTTCATAAAACTCAGAGTTCCCATGCTGAGTAACTGCAGTAAGTCGGGAGGGGCACAGTTGTTTCCTGGACTAGTATGTGAGAGTAGAGCAGCCTGGTCAATCAAACACATACAGACACTTGCTCAAGGGTGTTGTTTCTGAAGTCATAGTTCCTCCCATCAGCCCGGTTGCTAACTATATTTTACCATAAAGGTGTGGCTTTACTATATGGCTGACTATGTGAAAATGTCGCTTTCATACTCAGGAGTTTTGTGCCTTGTGTGTATTCAAAATTCTAGATTAATGATAAACATAAAGTTTTTACAGTTGTGTTAACTCTCACTTCTGCAGAGCCCAAAGAGTTTTGGGAGAGTGAGTTGGGTTGTTTTCCTCCTTATGCCTCTTCAAAAGATCTTTCTACTAAGTTTGACTCAGTTGTGGCTGTCAGGTCCACTGAGGGCACAGGGATCACACAAGTTCTTTGTGGGGCAGAGACTGTCTTTTTGTTCTGTTTTTGTACCTCACCGAGCACAATGGGGTCCTGGTCTGACTGGGCTCCTAGGTGCTACAGTAATACAATAACATTATCGAAGGGCAGTGGGTTTGTACAAGTGTCACTAAAAGTTGAATTTAACCTGCAGTACATTGTAATCCTGGTTGTGAGGTGTGCGGAGAAAGGAACCCAGCTGGACAGTGAGTAAGATTTGCAGTGCAGTGAATGTCCAGGACCAGATCAGTGTGTTATATCATGGACCAAAGAGGGAACACTGTACACAAAACTAAGTGATTGGGCAACAAAATGGCAAATGAAATTTAATGTTGATAAATGTAAAGTAATGCTCATTGGAAAAAATAACCCCAACTATACATACAATATGATGGGGGCTAATTTAGCTACAACTAATCAGGAAAAAGATCTTGGAATCATCGTGGATAGTTCTCTGAAGGCGTCTACGCAGTGTGCAGCGGCAGTCAAAAAAGCAAACAGGATGTTAGGAATCATTAAAAAGAGGATAGAGAATAAGACGGAGAATATCTTATTGCCCTTATAGAAATCTATGGTACGCCCACATCTTGAACTCTGCGTACAGATGTGGTCTCCTCATCTCAAAAAAGATATACTGGCATTAGAAAAGGTTCAGAGAAGGGTAACTAAAATGATTAGGGGTTTGGAACGGGTCCCTTATGAGAAGAGATTAGAGGCTAGGACTTTTCAGCTTGGAAAAGAGGAGAGTAAGGGGGGATATGTTAGAGGTATATAAAATAATGAGTGATGTGGAGAAAGTGAATAAGGAAAAGTTATTTACTTGTTCCCATAATATAAGAACTAGGGGTCACCAAATGAAATTAATGGGCAGCAGGTTTAAAACAAATAAAAGGAAATTCTTCTTCACACAGCACACAGTCAACTTGTGGAGCTCCTTGCCTGAGGAGGTTGTGAAGGCTAGGACTATAACAGCATTTAAAGGAGAACTGGATAAATTCATGGAGGTTAAGTCCATTCATGGCTATTAGCCACGATGGGTAAGGAATGATGTCCCTAGCCTCTGTTTGTCAGAGGGTGGAGCTGGATGGCAGGAGAGAGATCACTTGATCATTACCTGTTAGGTTCACTCCCTCTGGGGCACCTGGTATTGGCCACTGTCGGTAGACAGGATACTGGGCTGGATGGACCTTTGGTCTGACCCAGTACGGCCGTTCTTATGTACATTGACTCATCCCATGACACCCGATGAAGCTCTGAAACATGGCTATTTATATTGCTTCCACTGTTCTTCCCCACTGCTAAGAGTGAGGGAGTCATGGCCAAGCTGCTATTCCTCCCAGAGTTCTGCAGCGGCCATAGGAATAAAGGGGAATCAGCAAACTGTTGGGGACTGGAGCTTTTGAACAGCTCTCTCTTTGCTCTTCAGCAGCATCTCTTCGGAATAAATCATCTTTAAAATCTGCAGGTGGAAGATAGTATGTCAAGTTTGAAACAAAGAAGGCTACATTAACTAGGGGCCCATTATAGGAATAGAGCAGGGTGGTAGAGGACTAGCCTGTTGGTCAATTTCTGTATTTCAGTAACTGACTGATTACTGGTAGTTGAGTTTTCTAAAGTTGTAAGGATGTCAGACTTGTGAGCATTAGGATCAGATGACCTTCCTGGCTCCCTCAGCTGCCAGTGTCAATGTGTATACAGTGAAGTTGAAATGAAATGTAAATAGCACTCAGGTACAGACGTATTACAGCATGCTAGCCTCGGATTTGTTTGAATTGTCAGATTGCATGTCATTTCGGATAATGTAGAGAGAACCATATTCTTATATAGTCATTAGAAACCCTTTTGCTTTCTCATTCAAATATCATACATCCTTTACACACCTCATTACCCCGCTCTTCTTTGCCCAGCAGGCAAAGTGTTTTCTTTATGCCTTGCGTGTTTTCCCGCAAGTGAGTGAAGCATGGGACGAATTTTTAAGTCCTTGAAAAGCTATTGTTGGAGAACTGTTGTAGTGAAAAATGTCCACGATGTACTGTCTGTCTGCTAAAAACGGTGGATTTCTTTGAGAGGAAGCAATGCCTAGTCACTGAACTCGACTGGGAGCCAGGGCGTTCTGATGTGCACTCTGACTCTGACTTTGTCCTGTGGCAAATACTTAGGCTTGAATTTTTAAAAATGTCCCCTAATGTTGGGTATCTGTAAAATGTGGGTTATAATACTCATCTACCTCATGGGGAAGCTGGGCATTAATTAAAGGTTTATGCAGTACATAACAGACGTAAAGTGCTATAGAAGTGTCATTCTCTCAGTATGGCCTCCTTTCTTTTTGCAAAGCCACATCCTAACAGGGACTGTACACTTAGCGTTGCTTTTGTATGAGCCAAATGACTGACAAATAAATAAATAAATTGCAATTCAAAATTGAGGGGTGCCCTGATTGTGTTTTTGACATCAAAGTCAGGCAGTTTCAAGCTAGTAAATTATGTAAATATCATATGCTTCAGCAACTAGATCTAATTATGTCAACCTACTATTATTATTTGTCTCTTATGGTAATGCCTGAAGCCTCAGTTGAACTCAGGGACCCATTCTACTAGGCACTGTGCAAACACCTAGTGAGAGACCATCCCTCCCCTGAAGAGATTACGGTCAAAGTAGACAACAGAGACAGAGGGTGGGATGGGAAACAGAGATGAAAACAACTTGCCCAAGGTCAAGGGTAAATGGCTGAGCTGAGGATAGAACCCAGGTCTCTTGACTCTTCAGACCCTTAAACCACACCCCCTCAGATGAATGTACGACCCCTAAATGTTACAATATTTCTGTTTGAAGACAGGGCTATGATTGTTGTCTACGATGAAGCAACGAACTTTAAACAGTTTTGTTTGGGGCAACAATAGAATATTAGGAAGAGAGTCAAATTGTTAAATACTACTTCAGATTTTGTATAATCAGGAATGCTTTCTCTCTTCAGGCTTTTGATAGCGTCGGATTCCTATCATAGGGTCATAGTAGTTAGAGATGAAGAGGACACATTAGATCATAGAGGCCCCTTTTAAGACTGGAATAAAGTTGAATAGTGCAGGTCATATTTTCTGCATCAGATTTATGCAAATACCTTATCTTTAATTGAACGCAGTGAGGGTTTGCAAGGGTGAAGATGTCCAGATGCCTTCGTGGGCATTAACTTGAGACATACCCATACTTTCATCAGTACTGTATCTGTGAGAAGATGTTTGCAATATAAACTAATAAAACTTTATCAGAGTTTTTTTTAAAAAAAAACATACATCCTTGTGCTTATGCAGGCATTATTCTGAAATGACTAGTTATCTTTCACACTACTTAATGTATGTGAAGCGCTAGAGAAACAAACTTTCATTTCAAAAAGGATTTTTCTTTTTTAAGAGATTGCTGGCATATTGCCAGTATTTGTGGAAATCTGCAATCTCATTTATGATTTACAAAGATAATTGTGTTGAATAGATACATTTATAATCAAAAGTAACTGCATTTTAAAAAAAGGGATATTAGGTAATCCAAATAATTATATATTAATGGCAAAAAGCTACATTAATGGAGAGTTAAGGTTGCTTGGTGATATGTTGGCCCCTTGCAAAACATTGAGTTAGGCGGAACTTAAAGGTCTGAAAACCAGGAAATGCACAGTTAATGTTGCCCGTGCCCTCTTTCAGCAATGCCCCGATATGCCCCATTCACATGTACCTTTTCAGACGTTTGAGTTTTACTTAACTTAGTGTTCTGCAAGGGGATGACGTACCACCAAGCAACCTTAACTCTGGGTTAATGTAGGGTTTTTTGCCATTGAATTTCTCTTCTGGTTCAAAAAACTAGGATATGTTGTTGGTAGGAATTAGTAGTCATTTAGACAGTTGTACACATCATGTCCTGCAATTTACATACCTACATGGCCAACCAGCGCCTCCAGTCCCCAACATACACACATCAGCTAGGCCCCACCAGCCTGTTTCAATACTTCTCCCCAGCTGTTGTACCAAGCCCCCTCTTCCACCATCTCTCTGAAGTCCTCACTCCCTGGTATGCAAAAGTTTCTATTGTTGTTACTTCTCCCCCCTCCTATAACCTGATTCACATGTGGTTCCCAGAACGAAGGACAACTGTGTTATAGTGGAATGGTGTTCCTGAATGCGTTTCAGAATGGTTGAAGGGTGGAGTTTGTGGCAGGGCCAGTGAGAGAAATTACAGAGAGGGTTTCTGTCCCAACATACTGACAGTTCTATGTTTGAGAGAAAGATCCTCTGACCCCTGTCCGATCGATATACCCCATCTCCAAGAAATAGTGAAGTGTCATGTTTCTGTGCCATACAGTACACATTTTCTAGTCAGCCATGAACCCTCCAATTTCCCAATTAATGTTTTTCCAACACTTATTAATAGCTTTCATATTGTCGCTGTAGCAATCATGCCATTCGTCAGCCAAATCAGAGAAGACTATCACAGCTCCTGGATGCAAATCTCGGAGTTGGTCCAATCTGCTCTCATACATCATTTAAGGAGTATACCAGGAAAAAGGCCAAGATCATTTCCACCTGAGTGAATCCCCACAATGCCCAGGACTAGATCAGAGTGCATTAACGAATCAGCAAGGTCCATGTGGAGAGTTTGTCTGCGGCAGGCTAGTTCATAGTAAATTCACATCTCCGCTTGTCATGAACTAAATGTTCGTGTAGACACATTCTGTGTGTGTCAGAATAGGTGTTCTGTTGGTGCTGTGTTGTTCAAGCTGCGGGCAGAATTTGGGTAGCTGTTGCAGCTTCTCAGGAATCCTCTTGGTAACATGTCAAAGCATGGCCAATGCTTACCTCCTACGTGAATACAGGGTCAAGAGTGAGTGGGCAGCAGGATACAACAAATAAATGGATATGGCAAGTGCATTATATATCAAGTACAGATTAGAAGCACCACATGTTCCTGCCCAGTTCTTTGTCTGAGGACAGGGCTGGTCGGGGATGTTGGTCTCAAGCTATATCTCATTAAGCGCCCATTGTGGTCTTTGTCTATTATTCATGCCTGTGACGGGGACATAGGACTAACATGACTGCTGGGTTTCAGGTATTGAGATTTTTCTTGTTTAAATAATTGAAGTTAAGACCAATCTTGTCAAACGTTTGCTAATGATGGATTCTTTATTTGCTGAACATCTGATAGCAGAACCAATGTATATATACATGTGTATGTCCTCAGTGCTTAGTTAAAGGATATAACATAATGGGCTAATAAATCTCAGAAGTATTTGACTCTTTACTTTATTATACTTTACAAACTGCTTTAGATTTTAAAAGTGTATTTGTCTCGCTTCACAGTGAATAAATATAAGAAGTTAAGAGATTTTTGGGTATCTTAGTTAAATTGGTAATTCATTCCAGTGGGATGAATAATTGATTATGAATCTTATTACAGATAATCCATCTTGCACATTTAGAGGAGGAATGAAACTCTAATCAAATTAAAAGGTCATATTGGTAGGAAATAAAATATAATTAGAACTCGTACTTTACCTGGTTAGTAAAGTTAGTCTGTAGAGAAAACTGCATCTTAATAGCCATTAATTTTAAATGTTTGGCTTGTTCAGGCTGTCAAAAAAAAGTGATTACATTCTTTCCATCAAAATTAAGAGTTCTGATCACCTCACTTCCATCTGTCCATCATTGAGATAAACCTAGATGTGGAACTGTCTCTCTCAAATAGTTATTTTCTCATTCGGTCTCGGTAACACAATGCTCTTTGGGCATCAGTGTAGAAATCAGCTGTTTGGTTTTTTGTCATTGTAGGTGCTGTTTCGATAATGCATAAAGGATTGAAAAATAACCATAGATCTTGTCATCTACTATCTAGGTAGCTTTGTTTGAAAATGTTGGTCATATTCAAATAGCTAATATTTTTATTCTTTCAAAATACCGTATGTACTCGCTCATAAGCCGGTTCGTTTATAAGCCGACCCCCCCCCCCCCCCCCCAAGATGGATAATTAAAAATAGAATTTTTTTATAACCCATTCATAAGCCGACCCTATAATTCAGGGGTCAGCAAACTTTGGCTCCCGGGTCATCAGGATAAGCCGCTGGTGGGCCGAGATGGTTTGCTTACCTCAAGTGTCCACGGGCACGGAGGTAAACCTAAGTAAACAAAGTGTCACGGCACACCAGCTGCTTACCCTGATGGGCCGGGACAGCAACTGGTGGGGAAATTTTTTTGGGAGGAGAACCTGGGAGTCAGGGGAGTGACCACCCCCCACATGACCCAACCCCTAGCCTGGGATCCCCACACTCTCCCCATCCCATCCCTTCCCACCTTATCTGGGGAGGGCCAGGGGAGAATGTCTCTGGCCTGGCTGGAGCTGCTCCGGCAGGCTGGGCAGCTCCGGCGGCCAGACCGGGCGGCGGGGCCGCAGCACGTTCCAGCGGGCTGGGCCGGGCGGCACAGCCGCAGCATGCTCCGGCACCTGGGCGGCTCGGCCACAGCCTGCTCTGGGGGGCGGGACCGAGCGGCATGGCTGCAGCCTGCCAGCCCCAGAGCTGCAGCTGCTTTGGAGGCTAGGGGGAGAGCAGCGTGGCCAGAAGCGGAGAGACTCTGGCCCCACCTCTTCCCTTCTGGCTCTGCTGGCTGTGTTGCCTCTCCTTGCTCCCTCTGTTAGGGGGAAGGGCTGTGTCCCATCTCTCCCTCTCTATACCCATTCATGAGCCGACCCCCTTCTCTGGTGCTTTCCTTTTTTTTACTAAAAAAAAAAAATTCGGCTTATGAACGAGTATATACGGTAATTTAGTTGATCATTTTTCATAGACCATAGAATTAAGGGCCCAATCCTGCAAAGATTGCTTAGAGTAAGGCCTATCCATGTGAATTAGATTTACAGGACTGATCCTAATGGGGACAATATATACTTTCAAGTCAGCGACACTGCTATGGGTACCCGCCTGGCCCCACAGTATGCCAACATTTTTATGGCTGACTTAGAACAACGCTTCCTTAGCTCTCATCCCCTAATGCCCCTACTCTACTTGCGCTACATTGATGACATCTTCATCATCTGGACCCATGGAAAAGAAGCCCTTGAGGAATTCCACCATGATTTCAATAATTTCCATCCCACCATCAACCTCAGCCTAGATCAATCCATACAAGCAGTCCATTTCCTGGACACTACTGTGCTAATAAACGATGGTCACATAAATACCACCCTATACCGGAAGCCTACTGACCGCTACACTTACCTACATGCCTCCAGTTTCCATCCAGGGCACACCACATGATCCATTGTCTACAGCCAAGCTCTAAGATATAACCACATTTGCTCCAATCCCTCAGACAGAGACAAGCACCTACAAGATCTCTATCAAGCATTCTTAAAACTACAATACCCACCTGCTGAAGTGAAAAAACAGATTGACAGAGCCAAACGAGTACCCAGAAGTCACCTCCTACAAGACAGGCCCAACAAAGAAAATAACAGAACACCACTAGCTGTCACCTTCAGCCTCCAACTAAAACCTCTCCAGCGCATCATCAAAGATCTACAACCTATCCTGAAAGATGATCCCTCACTCTCACAGATCTTGGGAGACAGACCTGTCCTCGCTTACAGACAACCCCCCAACCTAAAGCAAATACTCACCAGCAATCAAACATCACTGAACAAAAACACTGACCCAGGAACCTATCCTTGTAACAAAGCCCAATGCCAACTCTGTCCACATATCTATTCAAGTGACATCATCATAGGACCTAATCACATTAGCCATACCATCAGGGGGTCGTTCACCTGCACATCTACCAATGTGATATATGCCATCATGTGCCAGCAATGCCCCTCTGCCATGTACATTGGCCAAACGGGACAGTCTCTACGCAAAAGAATTAATGGACACAAATCTGACATCAGGAATCATAATACTCAAAAACCAGTGGGAGAACACTTTAACCTGTCTGGTCATTCAATGACAGACCTGCGGGTGGCTATCTTACAACAGAAAAACTTCAAAAACAGACTCCAATGAGAGACTGCTGAGCTGGAATTGATATGCAAACTAGATACAATCAATTTAGGATTGAATAAGGACTGGGAATGGCTGAGCCATTACAAACATTGAATCTATCTCCCCTTGTAAGTATTCTCACACTTCTTATCAAACTGTCTGTACTGGGCTATCTTGATTATCACTTCAAAAGTTTTTTTTCACTTACTTAATTGGCCTCTCAGAGTTGGTAAGACAACTCCCACCTGTTCATGCTCTCTGTATGTGAGTATATATATCTCCTCAATATATGTTCCATTCTATGCATCCAAAGAAGTGCGCTGTAGCCCACGAAAGCTTATGCTCTAATAAATTTGTTAGTCTCTAAGATGCCACAAGTACTCCTGTTCTTTTTGCGGATACAGACTAACACGGCTGCTACTCTGAAAGAAATAACCGTGTCAATCAAAAACAACAAGGAGTCTGGTGGCACCTTAAAGACTAACAGATTTATTTGGGCATAAGCTTTCGTGGGTAAAAACCTCACTTCTTCAGATGCATAGAGTGAAAGTTACAGATGCAGGCAAAAGACTGGTATCAATGCAAAATACATTATATGATTATTTTAATGTATATAGATTTGTAAATGTCGTTTGTAGATGTCTTACATTATAATAAGAGCCACTGTAAAGATCCTAGAATAAGAACAGGTTATTTGTTTACAGTTGATATCGTGTGCAGTTTATGCTTCTCATTCATTTGATCTTTCTACAAGTGTCTCCTGCATGTATTATCTTTATTACATGGAGCTGAATTAACTTCTTGATGTGGTTAATCTCTTTGAAAGATGAGAATATCTTTGTTTTGTTTTTTTCTTCTACTCTTCACATCTGAGAGGCTATGCCTTTCTCCTCTCACACTTCTATGTTCTTTCCTTCACTCTCTAGAGTTTCCATGGTAGATTCAGGTTTACCTTGTTTCAGAAAGAAAGTGGGAGAACCTTTTATTTCTTTTTTTTAAGAACTTGTACATTTAGCAAATTAGATCATATTTTTTACTCTAATTTGAATGGCATCTTTCTCACAATTGAAGCTTCTTTTTCAGACACAATAGGCATTTATCTGCATTCCTGTGACAAGCAATGGGGAATTGTCTTTCTCCACAACTGGAGGAGTGTTCTGTAAGTGGAGTACTGTGCCCATGCATATCAGTTAGCATTCCCATGGGGCAACTGGCACATATCAGAGTTAATTATTTTTCATTCAGTTTATCTATGGGTTTCTTCATTAATCATGTGTTAACATTCTGAGCACATCTCTTTTTCTCAGCTAGAATTCTGATAGAATAGCTTTTGAGCAAACATCTTGGATTTCTGGTTCTAGTTCTTGGAAGTTAGAAAAAAAAAACAAATAATCCATCCAAAATCTTAACCCTGAGCATTCTGGATAGCATTTTATCATTCATTGATCTACCGTAGTTTGTCTCACTCATTTGTGTGCCAGGTAAATTACTAGCAACTATGTGTTTCCACAAGAGGTTTCTTTTCTGTTATTGCTCCCAGTACATTAAATTTCTTTCTTTAAAATGATTTTTTCCCTCTTCCTTTTTGAGAGTGAACATTTTGCTATGATTTAGTACACTGTCCTTCCTTGTTACAAAATACAACCTTCATTTGCTGCATGAGCATTTTCAAACATGTTAGACGGAAAAGTGATTTAATACCTTTATTTGATAAATGGAGAGGTAATAGTGTTTCTCAAATGATGATATTGAATTAAACTTGAAATTTGATCAAGAAATCCAGCACACACCAAAATATATGATGAGAGCGTATATATCAACATGAATTGATGCACTCTTAAGAGATTTAGTGACAAAAAGCTGATATTCAACCTAAAATGCTTCTTTTGTATTAGATAAAATATTTAGCAATTTATTGGTAGAGAATAAGTGACCCATTCTGTTTCCAGTAACTCCCATTGGCTTCAAAGACAGCAGGATCTGGTGTTAAACTACGCAAATTCATACTGGAAATAAGGTGCAATTTTTTAAACAGTGAATTACCTACTGGTACAATTTACCAAGGGTGATGGTGGATTCACCATCAATGGACATTTTTTAATCACAGTTGAATGTTTTTCTAGAAGATATGCTCTAGTTCAAATAGGAATTAATTTAGGGAAGTCCTATGGCCTGTATTAAAGCTGATCAGACTAGCTGATCACAATGGTTCCTTTTAGCTTTATAATCTATGAATAATGTAAATTATGAACTCCCGGAGGCAGAGTCTGTCGTTTTTACTATGTCTGTGTGTTCAGGGCAATGACACCCTGATCCGCAGTTGGTGTTTCCCGAAGTACTGTTGCAGAGCAAAATATAAATAATATATAACCTATATCTCTTCATTGACATCACTTAAACGATGGTTAAAATCCTTCCTTATTAAAAAGTTAAAGGTTCAACCTAAGTGTAAAAATGTTTAAAATCACTCAGCATTCACCTAACTCTGCTCCCACTGAAGCTGGTAGAAATTTTATATGAAACAGAGTGTAGGGTGGGCTGAAAAATGAGTATTTTTGTAGGAAAACTTTTGACTTTTCATCAAAAACACACAAACCAAAAACTTGTAGGCCTAAACGTTTTTTATTTTGTCAACAAAAAGTAAAAATCTTCTGTGGAAAGGAGACCTATTTTGTGGGGGGAAAATGCATTTAGTTGAAAACAGTTTTGATGGAAAACTTTTCAATCAGCCCAACACGAGTGCTTTTGAAAATCCCACCCTATTAAAAGAAAGTGTGTGTGTGTGTACGCGCGCATGTAAATATCTATATATACACACACTCATGTATATAGTGGTTACCCAAAGGGAGAGAGTAGTGAATGGTAGATAATGTATGATTGAATGGATTTTGCTGAAATGTTCCAACAAGATCCAAAAATGTTATTGGAACAGTTTTTTTTTTGTTTGAAAAAAGTAATGAGCAACTTAATTGGAATAAGTGAGTACAAAAAAAGGCCTTCTCAACCTTAACTGCAATGCTTGCTGTAATGCTGTAATATACATCTACTTCTGTAGAGTAGGACAGGTTGTGTACTATTTACATTCCAGCATGATGTATTTCTAATGAGTGCCAAAATATTTTTTTCATTTTTCTCATAATATTAATGTTGCAGTGAAAATAAAATATTAAACTAGCATGTTTAGATGGTATGTCTAATGTATTTACAATTATAATACATTTATATTTGAAAAGATACATTTTTGGGGAAGGAAGCTTAACTATATAAGAATATAAATAGTGTATGAAGAGTAATATAAAGAATAGCTTCATATTTTTCATTTATTTGAATGCAAATGAAATATATGTAAATAATTCAAAGATGGCTAATGTTTCAAAGATGGCTTGGAATGTTTGTATTTCAGAATTGTGAAGGAGACAAAGATAAATATCTGGTAAACTAGATTAATTTTAAGTTGCACTTTTAAACTTTATTTGAAATTATGATATAATTTTGAACCTTAAATTTTTAAAGATCTAACTTCTACCACAACTGAAGCTAAGCACTTTACAATGAATAATACACAAAAAGTGCTTAGAGCCACCATACGTAGTCTCAAGCCATCGGTGCCTCAACTCTCATGAAGAGATCACTTATTATAAACCTTTAACATCACCCTCCTCGCCCCCTCGTCCCCCGAAAGATTGAGAATCTTTTTTTCAAAATTTGGCATGTGAAGTTAGCCTCGGTTGAACATAACTGGCTATTTGCATGTAGAGCTACCTGAATATGAATGTGTAGTTGTGATAATTACACATGGAAATGAGGTGTCCATTTTCATGCCCCTTTTTGCACATGCAATTGTGTGAACTCTATTTTAAAAATCAGGCCCTAATTGTTTAATGAAAGTCTGAGCAAACACAATTGCCATACAGTGTGCACCAAAACTTGCCAAATTTAAGCTCTGAAAGACTGCTGGGGGACAAAGAACATTCTGTTGCTGGCTGTAGACAGACAAACTCCAGGACCTGTCAGTAATAGTGGAGCATCCAATCCCAGTTGTCATAATAGAACAGAAAGTCTCTACATATGGAGACAGGCTTCAGAGGGGTAGCTGTGCTAGTCTGTATCAGTATCTCTAAGGTGCCACAAGGACTCCTCGTTGTTTTTACATATGGAGAAAGGCTTACTGACTAGAACATAGGCCTCACAGCAGTCTGGTCATCAGAAATGCAGAGTCACTTTTCTGATTGCATGGAGTTGTGGATTTACTGGATGATACCAATATTCGGTTGACCAAAAGGCAACTTTCAAGGAAGGGGGCGTGAAATCCTTAATTTGGCTTACTAACACATGCCAGAGCTATATTCACAAATGAACTCCAACTGAGAATATTAGTCATGAGTTAGTACAAAGCTTTGTTGTTGTTGACAAGGTAAACTCAATCTTATTAAAGCAGAAGCCTTAAAGTAAAATATAAATAACTCCTATTGGTGGTAGATTTTGGATTAATCATGACGAGGAAAAAGTAAAAGGATGCCATAGACAGATGAATGTATTTTTTCACAGTAAAGTAAAGCTCAACATTTTTTGCAGAGTTTACTTTTATTTAACTAAATCCTGATTGTGACCCTTCCAGAATACTATTAAGTGTGTAACTAGCTAGCCTTTCAAAAAAAAAATCAATTATTGGGGGGAAATGAATGAAAGTGCAGAGTCAATATTTTATAATAGGTGATGGGACTTGAATGCCTAATGTCCAGCAAATCATTTGATTTAAAGGTTTGGGACTACAATGCATGACTTTTCATTGAAGAAATATAAAAGAGCAAATTACTGTTTGCTGAAAAGTCACAGAAACCTTATCGGAATTGTTTAGTTCCTGCTCTCCCTGGAGGTTTTCCTCTTCGACCACTGATTGAGTATGTGCTCTCTGAATTGTGAAGGATTTGCCTTTTAATCAGAACTTTCACGGGACCCTGTACAGTTGTTGTTGGAGGGGAGGGGCTGTTACTTAGAAGAGAAACACAAATACATTTTTTGTTTTTACTTTGTCTTGCAAATTACAGAAGTAATTGAACTAAAGAGAAAAAATGAAAACAATTTCAACCAAAATCAAGCCTGCAATACGTAGCAGCAGAGTAAACCAATCTCCCATAATGATGATGATGATTAAATATCTGTGCTACTTTAGTTTTGCTAGCATCAGAAGGGCAGCCTTATTTTTACTTAGTATCACAGAACAACATGTGATTATCAGCTGGACAAGTTTTCCTCCATTGATTGTTACTATTTTTTTGGCCCTCTGTCAAAGACCCTTCTTGATCCACTTATTGTATCTGTGGTCAAATTTGTAAGCTCCATGCCATCAAGTGATATTTGTGAACAAGCAGGACCTATACATGTGGGGCCTGATTCTGGTACTTTCCCTTACACTGCATAGCGCCTTCCTCCATGAGTAGTTCCCCCTGAAGTCAATGAGCTCACTTGCAAAATAATACACTATTGAGGGTGCATAAGGATATCTGAATCTGGCCCATAATGCAACACTAACCATGTCACCATAGTGATGACTTATATAACACCCAGGTTGTAGACATGCCTAATGACAACTGCAAAATAATGTGGATTCATAGAAGGTGTATGACTTTAGAATCTGAGGTTTCCACTTCATAAATCACAGGCAATCCATTTACTCAAAGTTTTGATTCACAGGTAGGTCCAAGAACCTGATGCCAATTAAATTATATAATATAATTTTTTCCAGTAAAATAAAATTAAGGATTGATTCTATTGGGAATATCTTGTGCGGCTCCTTGTCGTTAATGATAACACCTGTTGCGCCTTCTAGTGCAGATTTGCTGGCATTTCATTTCTTCATTAACCACACATTTCTCAATTTCGATCCACCTGTTTTCCAATACAGTAGTGTTGATGACGAGTGGCTCTTCGCCAAACTTATCTTATTTTGCATCTTAGCTTTAGATCTAAGGCAGTTGGGGGGGAGGGGAGGAGACTTTGAATAGGACTCAAGTTTCGACACCATAGAAATCAATATTGACAAACATTCTGCTATTTCATATTGCCAGATGCCCATGTGACACTTTTGTGAATAAACCTAAACAATAGCAAAACATTAGATGTTGGTACTTTTAGGAGAGTTGAGAATAAATTGAGAAGTGTATCTTTCCTACCAACATCCCACAAGTGCAACAAAATCTGTACAGCACAGAAATGGATATTGTTTCAATTTCTCATTGAGTTGGGGCTTCACCATTTGAAAGCGGAGCCTTTATTGAAAGGGTAATCTAAACTGTATGTTTATAAAATTCCTTTAGAAAAACTAGAACTATAAAAACTCTCTGAGCACACGCATAAACTTAGTGTCCGAGGGAGATGTAGGACACCATGGTTAGTCCATGACCACTCCCATCCTCCAGATTCAACCACTGGAGAAGAATAGGTATGACCAACTGGATGTTTTGAGCTAGTAACTCTTTGGGATAGTTCCCTGATGACTGAAATCCTGAGCTAATGCTGAAGAGAGTCACCTGCATGATAACCAAAAATAATCAATATTAGCTACTCCAGTGATCCACATCAAGGAACTCAACTGTGAGATTACAGAGTGCAAAATGACTGCCTATACTCCAAACTCAGTCCAATGCTAGCTGTATCCTGAGGCTCTCAGACGTAGTGGTCAAACTCAGATTCAGTTTTGGGTTTAATAGTGAATTTGATAAAACGCATAGAACCTTCTTATACATATGTTATTTTACATTTCATGTCTTTAGTAAGAGCATCAGGACCAGATAAATAGTATCCATTATCCCCTAAACTAGGTAAGGTCCTTAATAGTCACAAGAAGTACTTGATTTCACTGTTCTTTCTCTTACTGAGTAATACCTTCCTCCACAAATTCTTCGTCCCATTGATTTCAATGGGACTGTTGTTTGTGTTTGGTAATCTTCATCACAAATACAGGGGCAGAATCAGGCCCAAAGTAGTATGAAGAAACTTGTCCTAAAAGAGAAAAATACAAGCTAATTGGAATGCTCTGGAAACTGCTTTGTAAAAAAACAAACAAACAAACAAAATTCCACATCTCCATTTACGCCTGTGTTTCTGAAGCTGATTTTTCACCAGCTGCAGTTGCTCCAAAGAAAAATCCCTTGCACGAACTGTTAGAATCTGGGAAAGCAGCATATGCTGTGGTGGTTTTTTTTTTTTGTTCCCAATTTCACTATATGCACTGGAGGTGAAACTGCAATTTTTGGTGAGTACCTGCACATTTTTGGTACCGCATATGCACAAACTGGAGAGTGGTGATGATAGTCAAATTTAGCATTCCTTTTTAAAACTGCTTTTGTTAGCATTTGGCAGGTCAGAGCTGTTTGGAGGAGCTGATACGTAGGCTTTAAGTAAAGCACTGATTGCCCTGTCAGTCAGGGCTCTGAGGAACTTGGAACTTCACAGATTGATGCTTGACAGAATAATTAGAAAACTGTCACTTGAAGTAACCGCTCTAGTGTTCCCTAAAGAAATGTGCCTATGCCAAATGTGTGCTGTCCAAATCTAGAGGTTAAATGTTCAGTAAGACAAAACATAGCATGTCACTAGAGAAAATTACTTCAGAAATGCTGTGGAAGTGATGCTCCTCAAGCCTCTTAACAATGACTACAGTTTATTGAACCTACCTGCTTTGATGTTGCCCATGTACTCAACAGCTCTTTAGCCCTATGCTGTTGGTTTTAACGTAGTAGTTCATTGAGGCATTAACATTTTACATGAAATAGAGGTTTTTGGGGGCGGGGTTGTAGTTGCTGTTGTTGAGGTGAAAACATTTAAAGTTTTATAATAATGCTTTTAACTTGTATTCTGAATAGGTTCTTATACCACCCTGAACATGGCAGTATTTGAGAGTCCTTCAGTAGTATATTTAGTGACTTGACTAATATCTGTCGTGTGTGGTTCATCTTTTCATCCTCTCCCCAGAGGGAGAATTGTGTGTGTGGTGTAGTGGCGTGTTCTGGTGGGGTTTATTTCTGCAACGTGCATGCTGTTCTGCATTGGTTAGAAAAGGCAGGTTGAGGAAGGGCACCTTGGGCTTGGAGTAGGAGATGGTGAGTTTGGGGATGATCATTAGAACCTGTGGGAGTGCGTTCCACAGTCTGGAACCCAACCTCAAGGAAGCTCTGTCTCCTGCACAGATTAGCTTTATCCTTATGGTACAAAGTTCTGTGGTCCTCATCTCAGAGCTTTTAGCTGTCCTGATCCCAGGCCTGGATACATGCCGAAGCACTTTACAAACAATTGAGCCTCTCAATATCCACTTTACAAAGAGCAAAGGTTGAGACTGTGGCCAGATGCT
Source organism: Malaclemys terrapin pileata (assembly GCF_027887155.1). Taxonomy (NCBI): domain Eukaryota; kingdom Metazoa; phylum Chordata; order Testudines; family Emydidae; genus Malaclemys; species Malaclemys terrapin. Next base: position 7,766,908 of record NC_071511.1, on the reverse strand, counting down.
CCATGGATGCAAAACTTTTCTGGAAGGCACCGGCTGTTGGGTGTAATTGCAGCCCTTGGACTCCCTGGAGCACAGGTGTGCCTCCTCTGTGTGTCTGAAGGGCATTCCCCATCTGCTAGCCACCCCTGTGCTGGCTGGACATGAGAGGGAGAGTATGCCGAACCCGGATGGGGCATATAGCAAGAGATGCACTCTCCCTGCATACAGAGCTATGCTTAAATGGTGCAATCAATGCCACAGCCAGAGTCTGACCCCTGATTTGACCACCAACCTGGACTTTCTTCTTACTTTAGGAAATGTGATACATAAAAGAAAAATTTGTACTTTTTAGGAATATTGACACCTGAGCAGAAAAGAGAGCATGTGTGGGTCAAGATTGTTACAGCCTGGCCCAGTACCCCAATATACAGTCACCCATATGTTGCAAGTTGTCTCAATTACTGGGTCTCACATCTCTCCAACCCACCTGTGTCTGGGTAGAGTCTAGTCACTGTTTCTAGATCTGGGGGTCTAGGGCACACTCCTGGCCTCAGATATCTTGTCTGAGCCTTTCACTGGGACTTGGGGAGCACTGTCCAGCTGACGTAGGACCCCCAAACCAGAATCTGGCACCTCCCAAGCCCCTAGTCACTTATACAAGCTCCCTCACAGTTCTCCTTAGGCTTTAGGCATCCTGGACTCTAGTTTAAGGCCTTTGGGAACAACGTGAAAGGAAGGAAAGGAACACAGGCTTAGCAAAGGAATTTCTTAACCACAGTGACTTTACTCTTAAAGCACTTGACAGTTACAGAACTTCGAAAACAACATACATTCTGAGATGCACCCTTCCTCATCCCTTCTATGAGTCTGAAGTTTGTCAACGTTTCTGGCTGGGCGGGGTCTGTTCTGCCCTGTCTCTCAAGTCCTCCTTACATGTAGTGATGGTAGAGCTAAGCAGGGCCGCTCCTTTATGCTATGTGCTCATCCAAAAAGCTTTATCCTTCCTTTTGTCCTGTTTGCCCATCTAGGAGACCCTGTGTAAAAATAACTCCATTGTTAAATGGTTTTTAAACTCAGAGCTGGGGGAAAACCAACAGCATGTGGTTCAGACAGAGACATTCCTTAGGGGAGGGTCTATTCATGGAGATTTCTCTATATCCTAATAAGGAGAAGAGTTTAGTGATAAAGGTGATAAAATCTGTGTAGAATTTGATGAGAGAGTCAAATGAAAGAGTCCCATTCAATTACATTACATAATGGCAGACAGCTAAAAAGTGACGATTTTTAAGTGCTTTTATACAAATGGTAGAAGTCCAAATTCTAAGATGGGTGAACTTGAGTGCCTCATATTAAATGAGGATATTGATATAATAGGCATCACAGAAACTTGGTGGAATGAGGATAATCAGTGGGACACAATAATACCAGGGTACAAAATATATCAGAAGGACAAAATAGGCTGTACTGATCGGGGAGTGGCACTATATGTGAAAGAAAGCGTAGAGTCAAATGAAGTTTAAAAAAAAAAAAGGAACCAAACTGTACCATAGAACCTCTATGGATAGTAATTCCATGCTTGAATAATAAGAATATAGCAGTAGGAATACAGTAACTCCTTGCATAACGTTGTAGTTATGTTCCTGAAAAATGCGACTTTAAGCGAAACAATGTTAAGCGAATCCAATTTTTCCATAAGAATTAATGTAAATGGGGACGGGGTTAGGTTCCAGGGAAATTTTTTTCACCAGACAAAAAACTATATTCTATACACACACTGTATAAGTTTTAAACAAACAATTTAATACTGTATACAGCAATGATGATTATGAAGCTTAGTTGAGATGATGAAGTTAGAAGGTGGAAGAGGGTGGGATATTTCCCAGGGAATGCCTTCCTGCTAAATGATGAACTAGCACTCGGCTGAGCCCTCAAGGGTTAACAAGTTGTTAATGTAGCCTCACACTCTACAAGGCAGCACGAATGGAGGGAGGGGAGACAGCATGGCAGACAGAGACACACACCCTGTGTGTGTGAGAGAGAGAGAGAGAGATGCACATTGCCCCTCTAAGTATATTGCCTTTTTAAGTAGATCAGGAAGTTGAGACAGCAGCTGCAGCCCTCTCATGTCCCGCCCCTCCCCTCCCCCGCTCTATGGAGAAGGGGTAAGCGGAATGCAGGATCAGGGGACGGGGACACCCTGACATTAGCCTCCCACTCCCCGCCCCCTCCCACACAGCAAGCAGGAGGCTCCCGGGAGCAGCTCCAAGGCACAGGGCAGGAGCAGCACACAGCAGTGGGGGGGGAGGGACAGCTGAACTGCCAGCAATTGGGCGGCTGCTGCACAGGGAACTTAGGAGAGCCGGGAGCTGATAAGGGGGCTGCTGGTCCACCCTGGTTCCAAGCCTCCACCAGCTAGCTGCAATGGGCTTCTCTTTCTGCAAGCAGTGGACAAAGCAGGTGGCTGCCAAACAACATTATAAGGGAGCATTGCGCAACTTTAACCGACAATGTTCTCTAATTGATCAGCAGCGTAACAATGAAACAACGTTAACCGGGACGACTTTAAGTGAGGAGTTACTGTATATTACCGACCACCTGACCAGGACGGTGATCGTGACTGTGAAATGCTCAGAGAGATTAGCGAGGCTATAAAAATAAAAAACTCATTAATAATGAGGGATTTCAACTATCCCCATATTGACTAGGAACATGTCACCTCAGGATGGGATGCAGAAATAAAGTTTCTTGACCCTTAAATGATGGCTTCTTGGAGAAGCTAGTCCTGGAACCCACAAGAAGAGAGGCAATTTTTTATTTAGTTCTAAGTAGAGCACAGGATCTTGTCCAAAAGGTGAATGTAGCTGAACTACTTGGTAATAGTGACCATAACATAATAAAATTTAATATCCCTGTAAATTTGGAGGGCGTGGGACACCAAAGCAGCCCACCACGGTAGGATTTAATTTGAGAAAGGGGAACTACACAAAAATGATGAAGTTAGTTAACCAGAAATGAAAAGGTACAGTGCCAAAAATTAAATCCCTGCAAGCTGCATGGAAACTTTTTAAAGACACCATAATAGAGGCTCAATTTAAATGTATATCCCAAATTAAAAAACAGAGAGGACAAAAAAGTGGCACCATAACTAAACAACAAAGTAAAAGAAACAGCGAGAGGCAAAAAGGCATTCTTTTTAAAAGTGAAAGTTAAATCCTATTGAGGAAAATAGAAAGGAGCATAAACACTGGCAAGTGAAGTGTAAAAATATAATTAGGAAGGCCAGAAAAGAATTTGAAGAACAGCTCGCCAAAGACTCAAAAAGTAACAGCAAAAATAATTTTAATTACATCAGACGCGTGAAGCCTGCTGAACAACCACTTGAGCCACTAGATGATTGAGATTCTAAAGGAGCACTCAAGGAAGATAAGGCCATTGTGGAGAAACTAAATGAATTTTTTGCATTGGTCTTTGCAGCTGAGGATGTGAGGGAGATCCCCTAACCTGAGCCAGTCTTTTTAGGTGACAAATCTGAGGAACTGTCCCAGATTGAGGTGTCATAAGAGGAGGTTTTGGAACAAACCGATAAATTAAACAGTAATAAGTCACCAGGACCAGATGGTATTCACCCAAGAGTTCTGAAGGAACTCAAATGTGAAATTGCAGAACTACTAACTGTGATATGTCATTTAAATCAGCTTCTGTACCATATGACTGGAGGATAGCTAATTTTTAAAAAGGCTCTAGAGGCAATCCCAGCAATTATAGGCTGGTAAACCTAACTTCAGTACCAGGCAAATTGGTTGAAACTATAGTAAAAAAACAGAATTATCAGACACATAGATGAAAGTAATTAGTTGGGAAAGAGTCAACATGATTTTTGTAAAGGGAAATCATGCCTCACCAATCTACTAGAATTCTTTGAGGGGGTCAACAAGCATGTGGAGAGGGGTGATCCAATGGATATAGTGTATTTAGACTTTCAGAAAGCCTTTGACAAGGTCCCTCACCAAAGGCTCTTAAGCAAAGTAAGCTGTCATGGGATAAGAGGAAAGGTCCTCTCGTGGATCAGTAACTGGTTAAAAGAAAGAAAGTAGAGGGTAGGAATAAATGGTCAGTTTTCAGAATGGAGAGAAGTAAATAGTGGTGTCTCCCAGGGGTCTGTACTGGGACCAGTCCTATTCAACATGTTCATAAATGATCTGTAAAAGGGGGTAAACAGTGAGGTGGAAAAATTTTCAGATGATACAAAACTATTCAAGATAGTTAAGTCCAAAGCAGGCTGCAAAGAGTTGCAAAAGGATCTCACAAAACTGAGTGACTGGGCAACAAAATGAAAGATGAAATTCAATGTTGATAAATGCAAAGTAATGAACACTGGAAAACATAATTCCAATATGCATATAAAATAAGGGGGTCTAAATTAGCTGTCACTACTCTAGAAAGAGTAGAGTTATTGTGGATAGTTCTCTGAAAACATCCACTCAATATGCAATGTTAGTCAAAAAAGCTAACAGAATGTTGGGAATCATTAGGAAAGGGATAGATAATAAGACGGAAAATATCATATTGCCTCTATATAATCCATGGTACGCCCACATCTTGAATACTGGTTGCAGGTCTGGTCACCCCTCTCAAAAAAGATGTATTGGAATTGGAAAAGGTACATAAAAGGGCAACAAAAATGTTTAGGGATATGGAACAGCTTCTGTATGAGGAGAGATTAATAAGACTGGGACTTTTCAGCTTGGAAAAGAGACGACTAAGGGGAGATATGATAGTGGTCTATAAAATCATGACTGGTGTGTAGAAAGAAAATAAGGAGGTGTTATTATTCCTTCCTGTAGCACAAGAACTTGGGGTTACCCAATGAAATTAATATGCAGCAGGTTTAAAACAAACAAAAAGGTATTTCTTCACACAATGCACAGTCAGTCTGTGGAACTCCTTGCCAGATGATACTGTGAAGGCCAAGACAATAATGGGGCTCAAAAAAGAACTAGATAAATTCATGGAGGTCCATCAATGGCTATTAGCCAGGATGGGCAGGGATGGTGTCCCAAGCCTCCGTTTGCTGGAAGCTGGAAATGGGCCATGGGGAATGGATCACTTGATGATTACCTGTTCTGTTCATTCCTTCTGAAGCACCTGTCATTAGCCACTGTCGGAAGACCGGATACTGGGCTGGATGGACCATTGGTCTGACCCTATATGGCCGTTCTTATGTTCCATTGGGATGAATCAGCAGTTGAGAGAGAACCAAAGTCAATGGTCCCAGATTACAGGGTTGGTAGCTTCTCAGTGATAGTCCTTCAATGAGGTGTCAAGCGCTTTTCTTGGGTAGGGCAGCTGTTCAGAATGCAAGACAGGCTTGTTCAGTCACTGTGCTATTAGTTAACTCATAGTACAACATAGCATTCATAATTTGACACAGAAATATCCCACTCTGTCACAAAGGAGACCCAAATTACTTTAATTGTAATCATTTTCCTCTTCCCCCAATCCTGCTGTTTCATAGTGCTTTTATTCTGCTACAATCTACCACCTACTTTACCATTGGTTTGAGACTTTTTGAGTTAATATTTGCCAGTTCTGCTCATGAATTTTCTAATATAGTATGTGGCAAAGACAAAAGGTTGATATGGGGTTTGAAATGGCATACCCTTTCCAAGTCATTCACAGTGTTACAGAAACACTTTCTCTGGCTTTTGACCTGCATGCTCAATAATTGATGATCATTTCCTTAGTGTCTGTAAATCCTGGGCCCAATCCTATGGTCCTTACTCATGCAACTACTTTCCTGGATGTCAGAGGAACTAGGTGAATGAGTAAGTGTCCATGCAATGGTGAATTGGGCCCAATTCCCCACTCTTCTTTTGAAGCAGATGAGATTTATTCACAGTGGAAATGCCAGTCAGCAGGGAAAAGTGCCTTTTATTTTGAGCACTACAAATATGATTATTCTGTGGCTGGAATTGACAATAATTCTGAAGTTTTTCTTTTACAAGAACTAGCTGTGAAATTTCAAAACTGTAATAGGAAGAAAAGAGATTTGTTTCAGCACACACACAGTTAGGGACAGTTTCTCCTGTCACTGAAATCCGTTCTATACTAGTGACACTCCACTGACATTGCTGCAGTTACTCGTGATTTGCACTGTGACACTCCACTGACATTGCTGCAGTTACTCGTGGTTTGCACTGGTCTCAATAAGATCAGATAAGGCCAAGATCACATAGTTCTTTTCAATGCAAAGGGAACAAAAATGGTTTTTACAACCTTGTCGGTATAGCAATGTGTCCTCCGTTTAAAATATATAACCAGCATTCAGTGCTTGGTATTTGTTTTACGCATCCCAGAAATCAAGCTGTTAGCTACGTGTATGTAATATATATTTTAAACCACACAACACACATGGTCATTGTGACAGTTTGGGGAGTATCTCTATATAAGCTTATGACTTTTTCTTGGTTTTATGAATAGCATTTATGATTGTAACATTTTGTGTGGATTAGAACTTCCATTTTGTAGCAGAAAACAAGCCATGTCTGAGCAACTGAAATAGGGCCATGGAAAAGAGCCATCAACATTGGATAGCTCTGTCCTGTAGAACAATGGGGTTGTTACAAATACAGCCATTGACTGTTAACGATTCTGTGCCAGGGATCCCCTATGGGGTTGCAGCCTGGAAAATCCCAACAGGACAGCAAAAGGTGTCAGACTGCTTTTAAAAGTGGTATATTCCCTAAGTAAGGGGAGCCATTTTATCCCCAAAGCCAGATGACTCAGCAAAAAGAGTGGCGGGACCAGAGACTCACAACAGAGTGCGAGATCGGACTAAGGGAGATTATGTGCTGGAGGGTTTTTTTTGCCTAGATCTGTCTCTCTCTTCTGCCATCTATGAGTAGAGTTTGTGTGTTTAAGAAGTTACTTTGCAAACCCTGGTTTCCTTGTTTTAACTGTCATGTTAGAGTTAAGCTATAACCCAGAGTGCCCCCAGGGGTGGGCATTGAGGGAGCACTCATAAGCTACTGGGGAGGCTTGGGAGATTCAGCACCGCTCTCAGTGCTGAGGACAGTTGGACTGTGGTATCTCTCATCCCAAGGAGAGGTGCCAATGGGAGTCTACCCCGAGAGTGTGCCTGGGAGGCCAGACTTAGGCCTGGTCTACACTGGGGGGGATCGATCTAAGATACGCAACTTCAGCTACGAGAATAGAGTAGCTGAAGTCGACATATCTTAGATCAAGTTAGAATCCCTTACTTCGCGTCCTCGCGGCGCGGGATCGACGGCCACCGCTCCCCCGTCGACTTTGCTTCCGCCTCTCGCCGAGCAGGAGTTCAGCAGTCGACGGGAGAGCGATCAGGGATCGATTTATTGTGTCTACACTACACGCGATAAATCTGGGTGCTGTCCCAGCTGGAAGCTCATGGGATCCAAAGGTTTGGTCCAGTACAGTAGACTGGTGACCCTCCACTAGAGGAGACTTGGCCAGGGCTGTAGCAGTCGTCATAACCCTCGCAGAATTCTCCGATTTCTTAAACTGCTATATACATTTCGAAACACTAAGTAAACTGACTATATACTGAGTGTGTGGATGCCATATCAATGGCAACATTGTTTCCGTAGAAACCAGTTTCCTTCAACAGGGGGAAAATCTGAAGGAGGCAGAAAGAACAGCAACAAAAATGCTAAACAAACTAAATGACATAAAATAATATATTTCCTGATGTGGGATCCTATAGCTTTATTGCTATTGTAACTTCTTTGGGGGAAACTTGTATAATTCATACCTATTTCTTGTACCCATGAGAGATGCTCTCAGTCTAAATTCTCAGCATACGATCCCACACCATCCCATGTTAATTTATATTCTTCATTTTTTCTCAGTCTCTCTCTCACTCACACACACACCAATTTTCCATGTTCCATAAACAGTTTTATCATAACAAGTGCAAGTACTCTCTTCCCTCCCGCCCCCCGATATATTGCTGCTATTCTCTAGTCCAGAGATTCTCAAGCACTATCAGAACTTTTTGACCCTAAAGTATAGTAAAAATATTCAGGTTTTTTCCTCTTGTAAATATTTTTAAAGGCCATGGTGAACTTTGGTAGTTGTCTGTAAACATGTGGATGGGGAAAGCTTTATTTTTCCTTTCTTTTCAAATCATTTCCACTTAGGATTCAATAAACTGGGCCAGAGACATAGATGGCTGGTTTACTCCATTCATAAAACTTCTATGTCTCTATAAATTGAAGGAGTGTGGCGAAGAGCAGCAAAAATAATTGATGTTGGGAGGTGACTGACTTACGAGGAAAGACTAAAATAATTAAAAACTTGCTCTAAGTGGGAGGAGAGACATGATCAGCATCTTCAAATATTTGAAGGGTGTGAATATCGGGGAGGGAGCAAAATTATTTAGCCAGGCAAAACTGCGTATACTGAGATTAAACTGGAGTTGCAAAAAACAGACCACTTTTATGGTCTAATAATTTATTATGGTGACTAATTTTTTTAAATAAAACTTTAAGTAGCAGAAGAAACGAGGAGGTAAATGTGAGAATGCAGGTCATCTAGTCCAAATCTATTATACCATAAACCATATGCTATGTTAGGTATTTATTTTGCGGGGGAGGGGAGAATGCATGCGTGAAGGATGAGGATGGGGGGCTTGAAAGGTTGCAATAAATGACAGTACTTCAAAGGAGCATTCGCCAAATTAGCGGGGGGTCTAGAAGCAATGAGTTCTACCTTCATCGGGGCAATTATTTCATGATATTTATTCTGACTGTCTTAATTATCTAAAAAACTGGCTCAAAAAGCCCATGCCCAACATTGTACTCCCAGTGCTGCTGACTTCTTTGGACTCCACTGTGCTACACAATTATGGGGAAGAAAGGATCTGAGAGAACAGATTAAGGGAGACAGTGGCTCAGCAACCACTCGAGCCTCTAGTGGAGTGCACTCCATGATACATCGGTCAGGACTGGTGAAGAGGGACTCTGGAGTAAACTCTCCAGCCTTGTATTGAGGTGCCTGAGTGCGTCTCGGGTTACAACATCCCTGTGAGGTAGGCAGGTATTATATTACCCCAACATACAGATGGAGAAAGTGAAGCAGACAGGGGTTAAGGCCCAGATTTCAAAGGTAACCACTGGTTTTTGGTGCCCAAATTGGGGGACACTCTAGGGTTTTTTTCTTTTTCTCCCATACATTGAGCACCCCACAATTTTAATTGAAATCAGTGGGTTCTGCAGGTGCTCGATATTTGAGAAAATCAGACTCAGGTCAAATGCACCCAAAATCAGTGACTAAGTTTGAGATTGCAGGCCTAAGGGTTATGTCTAAGTCACACAGCTAGTCGGGTAGGTACAAAACTCCTATATTCTACTCTTGTGCTATAAGCACTGGACAACAGTGCTTCTCTTTACCTCTTTCTGAATATTGACTTTTCTCACAGGAAGTATTTTATTGTTGTTAATCACTCTATTTGCAGCCTTTATAACTGAAAGTAAGAGAAATTATTTTGTATGTTAATTTTCGGTCTTGTTTTTTTCCCCCCCAGTCGACAGACACAACATTTCTGCCTTCTCTTAAAAGCAAGCCATTTTGGTGCTGTAGTAAATTTTCTAATTGAATACATCCAGTTGGCATTCTAATAGCTTGCCAATTTGTGCATGTTGCTGTCTGACAGGTAGCCCTGTTTTCTTCACAGCTAATGCTAGTTGAGTGCCAATATAAATGCATATGATAATAGTCTGATATTTTGTATGGTCTTTTGCTAAATGTAATGTCAACATTTTCCAGAATCTGTTGTGGTATTTTCCTCAAAGTAAACGGTTGTGAAATAATGAAACTCTGCTGTGTTTGTCATATTCATGGACTCTGTGAACCCCACAGAGAATTTTCTTTGCTTTTGGACTTCAGAGAATAGGGTTTTTTTTTTTTTCCCAACTTGAATGTGCTTTGTAAAGCAAGTCTTATTAGTCTGAATAGTATAAAAAGGAAAGAATGTGAAATTTGATAACCATTGCAAAAATAAATATATAAAATAAAGAACAGATGCCCTTTTAATGGTTCATTGGCTGCCAAGATCTGGTGCAGCCTGAATTAGAAGCATTTGGATAATTGACCTTCTGAGTGAATATATTAGAATAGATTAAAATTGATTGACCACGTAACAAAGTGAATAAAGAAAATTCTTTTTTTCTTTTTCTTTTTCTTTTTTGCTCTTTCATTGGACTGCATCTGAGATGATTCAGCAAGCTTTCCCACATACCATGACTCTCCTAAATACTAATAAAAGGAATTGGGGGGTGGGGAAAAGGTAATTTTTACATGTTGTACAATTTTGGTTTCAGAAAAATTAAGTGGTAGTATAAGTAGCTGTTAAAATAAATAAAAGATTATGGCCAGCTGAATTGGGCATTGATAGTTGAAAAGTACAGGGCTGGGTCCATGCATGTGGACCCCTACAGCCATGTAGGAGCCCCACTGATTTGCTGGGGCTCTGGACAGGTGCAGTGGTCTACCATGGCAGATCCATAATTGTTGCTTGTATTACAGTAGCACCTAGAGATGCCAGCCGATACCAGGATCTCACTGTGCGAGGTGCTAGGCAAACATGTAGTTGAGAGACAGTCCCTTCCCTAAGAAGCTCACAGTCACAATAGACAGGACAGACAAAGAGTGGGAGGAGAAAGAAAAACAGGGCTGTGAGGTGACTTGCCCAAAGTTAGATGGCAGGTCAAGTTTAAAACAGCTCTCAGCTCTCCTGAGTCTCAGGCCAGTGTCACAGCCATTGCACCACACTGCACCTGGCTGCGATATGTCACTCTTAATCAATTTTTAAATTCCATTTTTTTCTTCTGTTGGACCTGTAAGAAACGGTGTTGTGCTCTAGTGCTTCCTCTGATTGTTCTGCATCAGGAAGTAACTAATAAACATGTTTCCCAGAGGGTGCCCTTTTCCCTCCTGACAGGCTTGATAAATTTTCTTTTTGAGGAGGGTTTTGGGTCACTGTTTTATCAGATGGGAAATTTACAGAATTGAAAGGGAAAGAGGTTTTATTTATAAGCTTCCCAAACGAATAAGCATAAATAAATACAACTCTGTTTTGTAAAGCTGTAGAGAGTCCCTATAAAAGAAAGTCACTTTCATTTCATCTGACCCCTCTGCTCTAGCGAAATACTGGCATATGAAGGGAAAAAAAAGTTACTTTTTGAGATTTAGTGCTCGGAAAATTTACACACTTGATGCTTAAGCACTAACAATTGAAGCATAAGGCATTTCTTGGGGATTGATGGCTGGCTGGGAGGAGTTGATGGCCCAAGGCATAGCTGAGGGCCATTAACCTCAACTGGTCATTAATCTTTAGGGAGTGCCTTGTGCTCAGCTCATTATTTCTGTTACCAGATAAATATTTGAGGGGGGTATTTGGGGAGATGATTTAACAAGGGTTGCCGGCTTTGAGGTGATACCTTTGTGATGTCCATGTTATGCAGGTTGTGTATTCACTACATGGTCCTAAAGAGTTAATACCTTCAGATTAGTCACCACATTTTGCCAGTCTTTCTCAGGGCTGGTCCACACTAAGCCCCCAGTTCGAACTAAGATATGCAACTTCAGCTACGTTATTCACGTAGCTGAAGTCGAAGTATCTTAGTTCGAACTTAAAGGTACTTACCACAGGTCCACACGCGGCAGGCAGGCTCCCCCGTCGACTCCGCCTACTCCTCTCGTGGAGCAGGATTACCGGCATCGACGGCGAGCACTTCCGGGATCGATTGCTTGCCGCCGAACCAGCAGGTAAGTATAGACGTACCCTCAGACTACATTTACCCTATACTTGATTTTTATTAACCAATTTAAGCTATAAAGGCCATTAACATCAGGTACATAATTGTTAGAAAAGTGAACCTTTGGTGCATTAATGATTGCGCTTATAGCCAAGAACAGGCAGAGTAACATAGCACTAGCACGGTGCATGAATGTTTTATCATTTAGACATAATAGGAGCTGGCTAATAGCTAATGTCCTTTATCCTTTATACATTCTCAACTCTAATTCTATATTTAGGAGTGTTGTAAACATTTGTTCAAGCTGCTTCCCCTCCTTACGTAGGTCCAAGGTCGTATCTTTTGAATGCGCATTCACTGTCTTCAAATGTCCACTCTGCGAGCTACAGTATTTCTACCACTCTTCTGAGCTGCAGGGATGGGGGATGCATCTATTGGAACGCCAGGTTTCTAGATGCTGAACTTATCTTGTACAGTGAAAAGCTTTAAAGAGTTGATTTTAGCTCATTTTCTCTGAAATAGTAGTGAAAATCAGACCAGCGCTGCTGCAATTTACCTTCAGTTCCTGTTCTTTACTTGAAAGAAGCATAGAATAATATCAGCTGGAATAGTAGCTGCACAATGGTAATTAGAAACAGATGTTTCTCTTCGCTTCCAAAAAGGGCTGCTTTTACACACCATTTGTACAGTAACACGGAGCATTTCACATCTTCACGGCTCTTTGCGCATAATAAAGGGATGATAATAACCGAAAAATCCCATTCTTGTCTGAATTATTTTACCTACCTGTGTTATAAATAACACCTAGGGTCACTAAATGAAGATTGTAGAGGAATACAGTACTTTCACCTCATCTCAGATTGTCTACTTTATTCTTTTGAATAGCATTTTGTGTTTAGTCAATTTAGCTTCTGAGCTTGACAGTTTCTCACCCTCGCCTCCTGTCCTGCCATGATGACAATGCATTTGAGCACTGCTGTGAGAGAAGCCAATGGGTATCTCTTTCCCCAAGAGTGTGTTAGTGTTGAATAGGATGTTGCTGTGTAGCTATTTCTGTCATAGGAAATGAAATTATTTTATGAATTTGTAAATCTTAAAACTTGCATCATTAGCAGCTGGGAGGATCCTAATGGGGGAAGAGAGGGAAGAAATTTTGAACGGTGGTGTTGACACCCTGTACTGATGTACCTGCATGATGTGTAGCAGAGGGAAGATCAAGAGGCTGACTGCTCTGCCTACGTCCCGTCATCGAACTGAGCAAGATCTTTGTCTTCCCCTTTGTCCTGCTTAGAGTGCAACACCCATTGAAATCACTAGGAGACTGTGGATTTCGCTGGGCATTGGATCAGGTCCTATGAAAGGAAGTTGGTGAACGGCATTGTCCAGTAGGGTTACTTCTCTCCCCTCCTCAGCCAAAGACACAGGTGGGTGGGGTACACTGCAGCCAGTAAGCTTCCACTCTGAGTCCTTCACATGTGAAGGGGGAAGTAGCAGGCACAGTGAATGAAGAGATTGTCATTGGGCCATGAGTTTTAAGTTGTCCTTCTCAGTATTTTGTGGGATTGTATGCCGATCGTAGTGTCCCTTTAACGATTATGTTTCTAATTTCCAGATGTTAAAAGCATAAATATTTGGGGGATTCTTTTTTCCTTTGCATTATTCATAATACCTGCTTAGAAGCTTGAAATTAAAATTTCTTTCCCTACTGATTTTGTCCTTTTCTATTTCATTTCCTCCCCACCCACTGTGTGTCTAATGGACCTTGAAATTACCATCGCCTCTTTAGTTTCCTTCTCGATGCACCATCATCATCGGTGTTCCAGTAACTCTCCTAATTGTCTGTATTTTGGCATCTAGTACTCTGGAATGCGTATCCAGTTTAGTGAAAGCTTCAGTTTACTATACCTGTTTTCAAAGAATCCCCATCCACTTTGACTGCTCACATGTTTCTGAATAGACCCTCTTTGTCTACCTACGGCATAAACTGAATTCAGGGGCAAAGTTTTTATATTGCATAGAAAAAGGGTACTTGAACAAGAACACAGCCATAGATAAAGCTATGGGTCAGCCCCTCTGCTGGTGTCACTGGTGTTAATTCTCCACTGAGAAATCAGTGGAGTTACTTTGATTTACATCTGCTGAGGATCTAGTTCTGTAGCCAAGTTAAACTGTAGAAAAACCAAGCAGAACTGTAAATATAGTTTTGTTGTATGGTGTTTCTAAGATGTATAGAAATGGCAAAAGAAAAACCAATCTGTTTTCAACTTGGGACATACATTCATAAGTTGAAGATCAGAAGGGACCATTATGATCATCTAGTCTGAATAACACATCACCCAGTAATTCCTGCATTGAGCCCAACGCCTTATCATTCAACTAGCACATATCTTTTAGAACAGCATTCACCTTTGATTTAAAGACTTCACTTGATGGGGAATCTATCGCATCCCTTTATAAGCTGTTCCAGAGTTTAATTACTCTCACTCTTAAAGGTGACAGCGCACAATCAACTTGTGGAACTCCTTACCTGAGGAGGTTGTGAAGGCTAGGACTATAACAGCATTTAAAAGAGAACTGGATAAATTCATGGAGGTTAAGTCTATTAATGGCTATTAATTGCCTAGGGAGGTTGTGGAATCTCCATCTCTGGAGATATTTAAGAGTAGGTTAGATAAATGTCTATCAGGGATGGTCTAGACAGAATTTGGTCCTGCCATGCGGGCAGGGGACTGGACTCGATGACCTCTCGAGGTCCCTTCCAGTCCTGGAATCTATGAATCTATGAATTAGCCATGATGGGTAAGGAATGGTGTCCCTAGACTCTGTCAGAGGGTGGAGATGGATGGCAGGAGAGAGATCACTTGATCATTATCTGTTAGGTTCTCTCCCTCTGGGGCACCTGGCATTGGCCCCTGTCGGTAGACAAGATACTGGGCTAGATGGACCTTTGGTCTGACCCAGTACGGCCGTTCTTATGTTTGCACCTTATATACAATTTGAATTTTTCTGGCTTCTGCTTCCGGTCCTTGTATTCTGTTGATGCCCAGAAGCACCAGATATCTTCTCCCTCTCTAGGTAGAAGCTGCCTCTTAACCTTCTCATCAATAATTTAATAGATTGAGCTCTTTATGTCTCTCACTGCGAAGAATTGAATAATTCTTGTGGCTTTTTTCTGAAACTTCTCCAATTTGCAATCCTTTGTAAAGTGAGAACACCAGAGCTAAACCCAGCATTCCAGTAGTCCTCTCATCACTGCTCTATTCACAGGTAGATGATAAATGTGGAGAGGTAAAAGGACTGAAACATTGTATTGTAGTATTAGCACAGTCTCCATATTGAATATTGAGAAGAATATAAGCGAAACTGAACTTGTGCACACACAAACATAGCCAAATTTAAGTCCTAGACGATTTCAGATTGCATGACTCTGGATTCTACCATATTCTTTCATTTTAAGTGTAAAAAGAGTCCAGATATCTTCCTTTTTCTGGTCCAGTTCATGAAGGCTGCCTCTTCTTACTAAAGCATTTAAAATGCAAGACTTTATCACAAGTGAAAGATGAACTAATCAGTTTAAACCTAAGGCAAGCAAAGTTTCTGGTGAAAAGTTTTCTGGTGCTGTGGTTGATGTGTCCAAGTTGCACAAGAAGCTACGCAATGAAATTGAAAGGTAAGGAATCTGTATGTGTCCAGTGTTGAACGCTGCCGAAATGTGCCTGTACTGCTTGTGGAAATGAAAAATGAATGAGAAACAAGTGACTATTTTAGTATCTTATTGCACTAAAGGCAACTACTAGTTGTTGCTTTTAATAAATGGAAAACTAAAAGTGCTGTCCAAAAATCTGTAAAATGTCATTCAGTTTCTCTGAGGGCCTGTCTGCACTAGGAGCCTAACTGCCAACTCCCAAATGTCTGGCATGGTTAAGGGCTTTCATGTTCTAAAAACAATTTTTGTTTGAAGTATGGATGGGACAGCATGGTTATAGAACTGTGTTCGTTAACGTATGTCATGACCTAAGCTGACACCCGATTCCCTAACAGTTTTAGCACAGTCTGGTCTGCCCATACTACAATGAAAAGATGTTTTTGGAACATGGCTATGTTCTTAACTATGCCAGACAACTGTGCTGTCACAGTTAGAGTTGAAGATAGGCTCTTTATTTCAGCTGAAAATGTTTGGAGAAACCTGAACACTTCCTTCACTTTTACCATTGTTAATTGAGAACATTCATGGCCATCTCCACTAGAATGGTTTCTGGAATTCATTTTCTGCTATCATTTTGATTAAGATTTTCAATACTACAGTGATGGGCACATTACAAGAACCTGGATAGATAGATAGGACTCCCACAAACACTTTTAAGAACTTGTCATCTCTAACTTCAGAACCTGAGAGGTAGAAATGACTTCAAAAATAGCTTTATTACCTGTGCATGAGATGCACATTGAAGGAAAAGGAGAGACATTTCTCAAAGTGTAGCATTATTTCAACATTTTCAATCAGATTCAGTATTTCTAGAAGCCATCATCAGAGCTGCAACTATAAGAGAAAATCAGTGATGCTGAATTTGCTGATGTCCTGATTAATCAAAACCAATGATATAGGATTGTAGACAGAATATAATGATGATTAACTAGGACACAGTTGTTTTGCAGGAAGGGAAATTTCATGTGAGCTTGAGTTCCAGAGAGGGAGAAAGTCAGGAAATGAAAGCAAGAAAAAAATCATGTAATAAGCACTAAAGCAGAGAACATTTTTGAGACATGTCTGTTCTGGCTTGGAACTCAGACCCTTTGGTGACAACAATAACAAACATAGTAATGTATTTGTATTACCATAGTATCTAGTGTTACCTAGTTATTTAACAGGACCCATTTGTGCTGGACACTGTGTAAACAGAACAGATACACGACCTACTTCGAGAACTTGTTAAAAGGAAAATTGCTAATAAACCACATTTGCAAAACACTAATATAATGTATTTACTGTAGTTATAGTAGTCTCTCCTTTAATTTTATCCTATGTTTATTCCATAATGTAGGAACATAGGAAATGATACATTGGACCCATCTATGGGTGTGTGTCCAACACTGGCCATTACCAGTTGGTTCAGAGAAAGATGCAAGAAATCCTGTAGTAGGCAGACATGGACTAACAGACAAAATAACTGCTCAGCATTTGGCACATCTTAACGTTTGATATTTGTTTTCTTATATTGTTTTAATTAACTTTTAATTCAACACGTCAATTATTCATGCACTTGACACGGTTAAATATATTATAAATCATCAGGGCAATGAGAGAATAATATTCTTTCGTGGAGTTACAGCATTTAAAGTTAATTAGGTTTACATATATTTGGTACTTTTGATGAAGGTAACCGGAAATGAACATTCTGTGTATGTGAGCAAGTAAATGTTTTAGATTGTGTAATGTGCTAACTTGATAAGAGTATAAATGTATCGGTGTTGATTATCCTGCGAAGTAGCCCACCTGTTTTCTGCTTTAATTCACGGAGCAGTAGTAGTTCAGTGTCTCTCTTCTCCTTTTAGAGTATATAAAGTTGTACGGCTCTTCAGTAGCTTAAGAGATTGTACACGCATTAGGATTGTCCCTTTGTTATCTAGGACCAGGACCAGATGAATGTCCAATCACTTTTTGAATCTTGTGAAGTTCTTGGCCATAACAACTTCCTGTGACAATAAGTTCCACAGTCTAATTACATGTATTTCCTTTTATCAGTTTTGAATTCGTCACTTGTAGTTAAATTGAATGGCTACATGCTCTTGTTTTATGAGACCGGGAAGGAAAAAAAACCCTCCATCTACCTTCTCTAGACTGTTCATTTTATATATTTTTATCATGTCCCCTTTTACTCATCTACTTTGTAAGGTAAAGAATCCCAATTTTTTCAGTCTCTTTAAGTACTCTAGGATGAATTTCATCTGGCCTTGCAAACTTGGATGCATCTAATTTATCTGAATATTCTTTAACCTGTTCTTTCCCTATTCTGGCTTGTGTTCCTTCCCCCTTGTGAATATTGTTTTGTGTTGAGTATCTTTTAGCTTAAGCAACATTGGACCTATTACAGAACCTTGAGGCACCTCACTGTTAACATTTTGGCATGATGAAAATTGACCATTTAATCTTACTCTTTGCTTCCTATATCCTAACCAGTTTTTTGATCCATCATCATGCTTTGCCCCGTGACTATTTCATCAATAGGCTCTTGTGCGGGACCTGTATAAAAGCATGTATCTATTGCTTAACATTTCTGTGCAACCATGATTTGTTGACATTCATGTATCTATTTCCTCAGTTCTGAGTGGTAAAAGCCCCTTGGTGTATCAAACATTGTTTTGTTTTTTGCATCTGGATATTGGAAAAACCAATAAATGGTGGCAGATATGACTCTAAAGCATTTGGGTATTTATTAAAGTAATTTTCTAATAGCCCTGGCTAGGGCCCATCACACACATTTTCTAGTGCTCTTCAGTCCTGTTTGCATCACCCTTCTGATTGCAGTAGTGTTCTTTCAGGTATTCAGATTGACAGCTATTCCACACTGAGAGAGATTTGGTCATGGATGCATGGGGGATTTGATAGAACATCAAACTAATTTCACAGAAGCTTTAAAAAAAAAAAAAAAGTCCCAAAGCAAAGGAGTAATATACTAACCTGCTGCACCTCTTATCATAGCTGCCAGAACAGAATATTTGAATATAACTTTTGTTGCATTTTCAGGTAAAATACATTGAGAGCCTTTCAGTAAAGGGTTTCCATGGGACTGCATTCTCTGGGTGGGAACAATGGGAGCCTGAGAACCTTTGAGAGGAGGAAAATAATCATGAATGTGAACAAAAAGTCTGTTTTAATTCACTGTGAGTTCAAGTCTTGTCTACTCCAAGCCAATGGCAATTTCTTGGAGTCTGCTTGTTAAAAATTCCCTATGGAGTTAGAGATGCACAGTATCATGTACGGCAGTTTGGACCAGAATCTTAAGTTCCCTGAAGTTTGAGAGGGTGGAAAAGTGTGTTAAGATTTGGAATTTTTTACATAATAAATTTAATTGTATTTATTTATTTATTTATTTACTGTGCATCCAGATTTTCCTTAAAACTCAAAAGAATCAACATTCCAACGAACACTGGGGAAAAGCCCATAGAGTCTCTCTGCTAGCCAAGATATAGGACTTGTTACTTTCACTAAGCAAAGTTTTGAAACGCTGCCCAGTCATTTGTGGAAAGAATTGAATTGGTCAGTTCAAGTTTGGGGACTAATTCAAAAGAGTTTGCCAGTTTTAGGCTGGCAAAGGATTATAAATGAGTCTATCTGTCAGCAGCAGACGCTGAAGACAAACGACAATGTAAGACTTCCATAATAAACGTATTATCATCTGCTGTTACTCTAGAATTATTCCTTGCACTTCAAGGAATGTAGGAGAATTTTAAAATTAAATTGTTCCTACCCTTTTGTTACCCCATCACTCTGCCAAAAATATACTTTCTGTAGTATATTTATAATATTGAAATTTAAACAAAGTGTTTGCCTTTTAAGCTGGAGAGACCTTGCACAGTTTCCGCATGGAATATGTTGTTTTGTTAACTCCAGAGTCAACCTGAATCAAAAGGAGCATTCAGAAAGTAGTGGTGTAATCATGCTATTCTGTGCTAGGCCTCTGGCATGAAGTAAGGGCTTTTGTCTCATTATTTTAAGTTTTTTGCTGCAGAAGATCTTGTCTTGTCAAAGTTGTCACTTATGTAATATGCCTGCACCTTTTTACAGATCAGATTATTCTTTTTGTGTACAATAACTTTTTAAATGTAGTTGTATTTTTCTCCATTTCAAAAATATATTCATTGATTCCAAGGCCAGAAGGGACCATTGTGATCATCCAGTCTGACCTCCTGTATAACGCAGGCCACAGAACTTCCCCAAAATAATATAGGTACACTGCCTTTATATGCAAAAACACACTCAAGCAGGAGTTTAAATTTCCTTTTCTTTTGATTGATATTACATTTTTCACAAGGAGTTTCATCTTTTTTGCATAAACACGTTAGTTTGCTGTGTTTTCATGTTGACTCCTAATGGCTACATTTGAGAACCAGGAAGAAAGTTATAGCGTGAAAGGTTATATTGTGCAACCTTTGAGGTCTACAAATGTTTACATATAAAAGTCAAACCACTCTTACAATTTCAAACTATTTAGACTTGTAAAACTAAATACGTACTAATGAATATTTTTATATTAACTCCGTTCTTTTAGTTTTCAAAGCTAGGCACTGTCTTAGGAGCTAATTCCAGGGATGACTTTCCACAGCTTTAAAGTGTTACCTTATTTTCAAAGAATTAATCTTAACCCATGGCCTTTAACATTTTCCCCCCACTCAAGCAGACACTTCACAAATAATACAGAGTTGGCATCTTAGCAATGAATATAAATAGGGAAGCCTGCAATAAATAGATAACTTGAAACAATAGTTTTAATAGTTCATGATTGTGAGCGTATTTAATATATAAGGAGATTTTCTTAGTTAAAACAAAGAGTAAGTGAATGTGTATGAGATTACCAACACGCATCAAGGGTCTGGCATTGTTTGGACTGAAAAGAGCTGCACATGTGTAGATAGTTGATAATTCAGATAATTATTCATTTGGGTGTAGCTGACTATTTCATAATGGGAGAGGGGTACAAGTTCTGTTTTTGTTTTTTTATTTTGTCTAAATTAGATAGGGAAATGATTAATTACACAGCAATATTTCTTGTCAAGCCATGAATAAATATGTTTAGCATTAGTATAGTTGTTTACAAACAAGAAATCCACACTGCTTGCCAAGGGTTTGATTAAAAAAAATAAATTCAATTCATCACACAGTCTCTGTAGGAAAGATCTTTACATTTGTATTGTTTGGCATATTGTAATTAAATGCTTTTTAAACATTTTAATTAGGCTGAAGCAAACCAAAAGCCTTTGCTCTGCTCTTTGTAAGCGCTTTCCGATGTCACCAAGCTAAGAGCTATTTATAATGCTGCAGGGTAGTCTGGTGCTGTTCTTTTTCAACACCTTTTCAAAACTACTCAACTGCTTTTACCAACATCAAGATTTAAATGTGATTGATTTGACAAAGGCCATCTGTATCTATATTTCAAGGGACTCATTGATAATCTCCAAAATAAATGAGTACTTTGGTGTGTGCCCTCAAAGGGCCAAAATGTGGGGTAGGGTCCTATTCATTGATGACCCCCAAGGAAATGTGGGTCAGACATTTTCTCCCCAGGGCCTTTCTGGACAGGAACTTGACGCTAGATCTACAAAAGGATTTAAGCACCTAATTGCCACTTCAGATGCCTAAATCCAAAATGTAGGTCCTGAGAATACCTACATAGTTACCACCTAACCCTGTAGGCTCCTAAAGTCCCCATAGCACTTAAATTCTGCCTCTGTACCTGCACATGGCTGTCTACCTCCTGATGCCGCCAGACTGCTCAGTACCTAAACCCAGGCAGATTAACAAACTAGGAGTTCCCCTGTACATGTTGTCAGAGGCCATCTAAGAGCATGTCTTCCAGATTGGGCACCGCACAGAATGCAGCTGAGGATGACGTGGTGGCTCTGCCCTGACACCCTAATACGCAGCAGGTAAAGCACTTACCCAGGATGTGGGAGGCACTGCCTCAAATTCTTACTCTATCTGATTCAGAGCAGGGACCAAGATCCCCTGTCTCGTAGGTGAGTGCCCTAACCACTGAGCTATGGGGTATTCTGGAATGGGGCTCTCTCTCACTCCTGTTGAAGCGGTTTCACTTTGTATGAAATACTTAAATATTAATTGGTGCAGGGTCTGGAATCTGGATCCACAGGTGAGTGCAATAGACTGTTCTGGTCCTTCTCTTTCTCTCTCTGAATAGTTAATTATTTTATATAAAGTGGAACAGCTTCAATAGGAGACACTGTGAGAGATTCATCCCAGGGCTTAAGGCGCTTACCTGAGATGTGGAACACCTGGGTTCAAGTCCTTGCTCTAGAACAGGCAGAGGGCAGATTTGAACTTGGGTCTTCCACATCCTGGGTGAGTGCTCTAACCACTGGGCCATTGGCTAGAAGACCACCTCCACTACTATCATTTTTTGCAAGAAAGAAGTGACCTGTTTAGGTGCCTAACTCCAGGAAGGCACCTCCCTCCAGGCTAGAGTTAGGCACCGAATGCCCTTTTGAGGGCGGGGGCTTAGGGCCCGCCCATCTCCTCTGCAATTCCTACTGGCTAGTTTAGGCAGCTCAGTTTTCTGCCTTCTGTGAATCCCTTTTTTAGGCCCCTGTCTCTCCCCATGCATTACATGTGGAGCCTAGACACCTAACTCGCGACTGAGAATTCCATTGGGCAGCAGCGCATAAATTTAGGTATTGCAATGGTGAGCCTAAGTCCCCTTTGTTGATGTAGCCCTTGGTATAAAGGGGCTTGGTTTGTACATTTTTCCTTGAATATCCCATCAATCAGCAATGGCCCACCATTGCCCCAGTCCAACACTGACTAATGTCTATTTATCAGTTGCAGTAGGCATTGCACTGGGTTCTTTGGGTACACCTCCATTATCCTTTAACACAGTAGTTCTCAAACGTTTGTAGTGGTGACCCCTTTCACACAGCAAGCCTCTGAGTGAGACCCCCCCTTGTAAATTAAAAAAAACTTTTTTATATTTAACACTATTATAAATGCTGGCGGTAAAGCAGGGTTTGGGGTTGAGGCTGACAGCTCGCGACCCCCAAGTAATAACCTCATGACACCCTGAGGGGTCACAACCCCCAGTTTGAGAACCCCTGCTTTAGCATGAATAATCCATTTTTAACTAGTAGTTTACAAGGCCATTACTGGCAAGAATACAGGCACACATTACCATGTTTTTTATGGTAAGTATATACATTAGTTTTCCCAAGCAGACCAAATTTTAGCACTAAAATGGCAACTGAAATAAAATGGAAGTTCATAGCTGGAAGAAACTCCATTGAATGCTGGCTAAGAGAAGGTGAACAGCAGTTCTCAGTGCCGCCAGTGAGGTTTGTGCTGTGCTTATATTGAGCTCATTTTCAGTTCCTTTATTGTGCATTTGGTTTGTGGCCTTATAAAGGGTAATATATCAGTTTTGAATGAACAGCTGTGATTCTCAGCTGATGGTTTAGGTAAATCCTGTTCTACTGTACACAAACTTTTTTTGTTAATAAACCGTGTTGTTACACACTGCCCCCTATATATGAAACAACCTCTCTGACATGATCTGTGATTCTCTCCTTTAAATCCGTCCCCGGGATCTGTTTAATTGGGTATAGCTGATTTTTAAAAAAAAAAAAAGTTTTCAAGTATATAAAATATTTACAATGCAAATATAAAACTGTGTGTTAGATTGTATTCATCTCCCCACTACCTGTATGTCCCTTATCTGTTTCTATTGTAGGCTTTTGGATTTAGGGACTATGATTTTTTGTGTAGCTGTACAGACCCTAGAGTAACAATGCCCAGATCCTGATTCGTTCCTTTCTGCACTAACACAATACAAATAATAACGTGTGTGTGAGAAAAGAGCATCGTGGTAAGATTGTGAAATAAATCCCCCAAAGCTGGGACATGTGAGTACTCTCTTCTGATCTCATCCAGCTGTGGAAAATCAAAAGTGGCCCCAAGAAGATAGTAAACTTTGCATTTTGCTTTTGCACTTTTACAGGGAAAAACCCATTCATCTGCTTTTGCTTGTTTGTTTGTCTGATTTACTTAGAGGTTGAGAAATTGACTAAGATTTTCATTATTAATGTAGATCAAGCTCATGTTGGATTTGCTTCTCAGATGTGTTTCGGAATTAATTTAATACGATGTTTGCTTTTTACAGAATGTTATTTCCTAATCAGTTTTCTCTTAAGAGTCCCGAAACAAGAAATTACTGTAATCTTGTGTTTATATTCTTATATCACCAATATATTGCAATAATCATTGCAGAAAATCTTAATGTAGAGGTGGTATGTCTTTTTAAAAACACCGTAGCAAATTATGGCTTTTGGCGACAGTTGATAGTCAGTTTTGTAACTGAATATTGACTAGTACTCTCCTCATTTCCCCCCACTTTATAGAGAAGATTGATCACACTTAGTTTCAAGCAGTAGTGTGTGCAGCGTAGTAGTTTGAGTACTTTTTTTACTGGGATTTTCAAAGCCACATGAGATTTGGAGGCCCAATTTCCATTAAAAGTAATGTACCTCTAAATCCCAGAGGTGGCTTTGGAATCTCAACCATATGCCTCAAAGCCAATCCATGCGACTAATAATTTTCACCATTACCAAGCTATGCTTATTAGTCCTGTGGAAAGAACAGTAATTTTAAATGCTTTCCAAGAAGATGCTTGTAAACAGTATTTCACAGCCTATCAGAGGACAAGGACAAGCCCTAAATCACAGTGATTAATACAGATCTCCATGAGACAGAGAATCTGCAGGTTAAATTTCTGTTGCCCTCACTGCAAAATCATTTTGTAACCCAGTTCCCTTGTCAGCTAGGGTAATATTGGTCACCTATGGCTAATAGAGAGACCCTTATCCAATGTTGTATTACATAGAGCTCTGGGTTGAGATTTGCAAAGCAGCCTGTGATTTAGGCCAAGTCTATACATGTAGTGGTGCAGCTGTAGCGCATGTGGTGAAGAAGCTTTATGTCGATGGGAGCTCTCCTGTCAGCATAAAAAACCCACCTCCACGAGTGGCAGAAGCTATGTTAGCTGGAGAAGCTCTCCCCCCACATAGCACTATGCACATGAGCGTTTGTCGGTGTCATTTATGTTGCCTAAGGGGTGGAATATTCACACTCCTGAGCGACGTAAGTTTTGCTGACGTAGGTTTGCAGCCCAATCAGCACACAGCTGTGACCCATGTGACATCCTCGGGGCCATACAGGTAGTATATATATTGTGTGGCTGCAACACACATAACACAGAGAGAGTTGCATATGCGGCCCACATGTGGTAAATAGGTTGAAAACCACTGGTGTAGACATAACAGAAGACGCATCTAAGGCCAAGTTTAATGTGTCTGAATCCCCTAGTTTGCCTTGAACATCACAACCTTGGTTACTGTTCCTTCACGCTAGCTTTTCTGTGATTGTTTTATGCTCACTCCATCTGTTTCTTAATGTAGCACTGTGACATCTTTCACAGTTCAGATTTGGTGTTCAGATCACTTCAGGGCTGTGGGTTGGACACTCCCCTCTTGTTTTATTGTACATTGCTTTAAGCTAGAGGGAGGCAGCTGATAAATTGTATTGTACATTTGTTTCTTTGCAAGGAGAATGAATCTTTCCGAGACACTGAAATGCAGAAACTTTGAGGTCAAATAAAACATGTAATAGTGTGGTGGTGGTGGTGCTTTTTAAAGTCCCAAACTTCATGTTATGATGATGAACAAAATTCAAAAAGCTCTAGAACCTACTGTCAAGCCTGTGAGCCATCCAGTCACCCAATAATGTGATCCTTAACTTTGCACTCTAGCTGTGTGAAAATGTAATTTACTGATCATTAATTTTTAAACTGTCAGTTATTCCATTTAAAAAAAAACACTTCAAATTACTTTTATATAACCTCACAGAAGATAAAAATGATCATTCATCTTCCAGAAACTCTGCTCCCAGTGCACGGTATTAATATACATAGCAAGGGAGGCTGGGGGTCCCAACAGAGGAAAATCAGGACAAAAGTCCTGTTAAGGACTGAATTGAGGCTTTGATTCCAGCCCTGAACAACATGCTGCCTCTGGAGCAGACTGGGAAGGAGATTGTGGCTCAGCCAGTCATAATCTGCCTCCCAGTCTCCCCCTGCTCTGAGTGGAACATCCCTTGTCTGCCTATACCTGCCTATGGCTGATGGTGCATTGGAAGGGCAGTGCGAAAGCTCCACCTACTTGCCAAGAATCATAGTGACAAATCTGGCGTGAGTCACAGTTGCATTTATCTGATGAAGTCCAGTTCCTGTTGGTGGAATAGCAAGGAATTCTTCACATTAAAAAAATAAGGGCTTTAGTTCCAAGTCTCTGGTTACAATCACTAGACAAACACTGCGTCCTGATTAAACAGTATGCTTAAATTGAAAAGATTGTAATGCTTTCACAATATTATCATTGTAATTGATAACAAGGACACCCGACTCAAACATTACCACTCTCTATTTTTATGCAGTCTTGTATAAATTTTATAGTAAAGAGTTGATGGGCATGCATTTTGAGTTGCTGATGTTGATGTAGTAATAATTCAAAACCTCATATGCACAATAATTCAGGTTTTTGATTACTAGTGTTATTGTAAAAGAACACTTTTTAATTATTTGCAGGTTTTATATGTTAGACAAAGCATATGTCATTCAGTATCCTTGACAATACATTTTATGCTTTAATTAAAGTTCCTCCAGTTTAGAATTCTTTCAGAAGTTTCCATCTATCAAAACAATAGTCTGACCTAGATATGAGTTTCTGTGATACTGCATTCCCCTCTGCATGGGGAATACATGTCAGACATATGTCTCAGGTGACAAAGTATTAAGCTCTCCCGAGTCTCTGTAGCTGATAAATAACTGCTCCTTATCTGATTTTTTGTGGACGAGAGCAAAATATAGTATTTTGATATTGTAGGTAAATACACTATACTTTTCTCTAGGGTATATATTCAGTTATGGGATGAAAATCATTTGGGCTCTGGTTTAGATTCAGTAATTATTCCCTTGACATCAATTTTTAAAACATGATGCTTGGGCCAATCTTTTACCGAAAGGAAAATGTGGAGTCCAGCAGATAGAGGTAGAAAGTAGATGTCCACACATTTCATCACAAGTCTCAGAATATTTGGTGTCACTGTTAAAGCCCAAGTTCCAGGAGTCCTGTGATTATGTGAGACTTTCAGCTTTAATTAAAATAAAGCAAGTGTCTAGCCCAACTGGTGCCGAGAAAAGATGAAATCATGGCTTGAGGGTGTCCTGAAAAAAGCCAGAAGGCAAATAATTTTCAAGGATTATGGGGTGGGAGTTTGTGAGGGAGGGTATTTTGCATCCTAGGTTGCATTTTAAACTAAAAAAACATGTTTCTAGGGCTAAACATGCAAAAAAGACTTCTAACTTTACACTTGCAATTTTGGGGATACAGTTCCATGATATCCAGATGGTTAACTGTCTAAGGAACATGGAAATTGCCTGACTAGACCTATATCCAACTTGTTATATCTCTGACAGTGGCCAGTCCCAGATGTTTCAGAGAACCTGTCTACAGGGGAAATTGATTTCTAACTCCATCACTTAGTGGTTGGCTGATGCCCTGAATCATGAGGGCTCATTTTCTTTTCTTCCTCCCCGGCCTCCCTTCTCTGTTTAATGTAGCTGTGGCTGTTCTCATTATCCATATAAATGTCTCACTCCTGAAAGTTGCTCTATACAAGGATAGCTAGCTCCTGCTCCTCCCAAAAAACGGGGTATGTCCCAGGGTCCCAGAGCTGGGGCTGCAACCCAAGCCCAAACATCTAAAGCACAATGAAACAGCTTCTTAGGCCTTGGCTACACTGGCGCTGCACAGCGCTGCAACTTGCTGCGCTCAGGGGTGTGAAAACGCACCCCCCCCCCGCCCCGCGCGCAACGAATGCAGGGTTGTAAAGCGCCAGTGTAATCAGCGCCTGCAGCGCTGCACGCTACTCCCTTCGGAGAGGTGGAGTTAGGGTTACCATACGTCCGGATTTTCCCGGACATGTCCGGCTTTTGGGGGCTCAAATCCCCGTCCGGGGGGAAATCCCCCAAAGCCGGGCATGTCCGGGAAAATCGGGAGGCTCGGCCGGGGCCTCTTTGTGCGGGGCCGGGGGCATGGTGCCCGGCCGGGAGCCGGGCCGGGGGCCAGGCCGGGCCAGGGTCGCAGTGCCGGGCCGGTCCGGGCCCACGGGGCCGGGCCCGCGGGGCTGGGAGCCGGGAGCCGGGTCGGGGGGTCGGGGAGCCGGGCCGCGGGGCTGGGAGCCGGGAGCCGGGCCGGGGTCGGGGAGCCGGGCCGGGGTCGGGGAGCCGGGCCGGCGGGGCTGGGAGCCGGGCCGGGGTCGGGGAGCCGGGAGCCGGGAGCCGGGCCGGGAGCCAGGCCGGGGTCGGGGAGCCGGGCCCGCGGGGCTGGGAGCCGGGAGTGGGGTCGGGGAGCCGGGCCGGGGTCGGGGAGCCGGGAGCCGGGCCGCGGGGCTGGGAGCCGGGAGCCGGGCCGCGGGGCTGGGAGCCGGGAGCCGGGGTCGGGGAGCTGGGAGCCGGGTCGGGGAGCCGGGAGGCGGGGCTGGGAGCCGGGAGCCGGGTCGGGGAGCCGGGAGCCGGGCCGGGGAGCCGGGAGCCGGGCCGGGGAGCCGGGCCGGGGTCGGGGAGCCGGGAGCCGGGCCGCGGGGCTGGGAGCCGGGGGGTGTGCCGGGGGTGGTCGGCCAGGGCCCGAGCCAACCCAGGCTGGAGCTGCCGGGGGCCAGCCTGGGCCGCGCCGCGCCTCCTTCTCCCTCCCCCGCACCTTACCTTACCTTACCTTACCTTACCTTACCTTACCTGCTTCAGGCTTCAAGCAGGGGAGGGGGCGGAGACTTTGGGAGGGGGCAGAGTTGGGGCGGGGGCGTGGGCGGGGCTGGGGGCGGGGCCGGCCCCCCCGGGAGTGTCCTCCATTAGGAGGCACAAAATATGGTAACCCTAGGTGGAGTACTTACAGCGCTGCGAGAGAGCTCTCGCAGTGCTGGCGGCGCGACTACACTCGCGCGGCAGCGCTGCGAATCCCCAAGTGTAGCCAAGGCCTTAGCCTGAGCCCCGCAAGCCCAAGTTAGCTGGCATAGGCCAGCCGTGGGTGTCTAATTGCAGTGTAGACATATCCTTTGTTCACTAATCTCTGCATTGTGGAGAGGCTTGACAATAGAGTGAGAAACAGATAGTGTTACTACAGCTCAGTAAATGGCATAGTTAGGAGTATTATGCTAATATTGGGAGCTAGTTTTCTGTTTCTGCTTTGCTTCTAGTGACTTCCAAAACTCCCTGAATTTTTGCGGGGCGGGAGGAGGGAATTAAAATAATTTGGGTATTCAGTTTTGTAGCATTCACCCAATTTCTTGCCCAGTTCTTCCCCAAAGACCATTTCTAATAAGGATTTAAAATGTCATTGAAGAGGTTTTATTCTCTTTATGAATGATGAAGTCGCTTTCGAATTGTGGTTAGCAAAGGAGATTTGCCTGTCAGTGATGTCAAATTGATATCAATGTTCATTAAATACAAGGGTGGTGAACCTCCCTATTTTATTTGTAATACATATTTGTAAGTGGTTCTTTGGAATGGGCTATCAGATTTGAATTCTTCCACCATTATCAGAAATCATATGTGATGTCTTGTAGATTTTCAGTAAAGCTGCAGTCTGGGTGTCTGATGTCCATGTCATGGATACTTATGATCTTCATAAAAACAAAGGACTGTACCTTTTTGGTAAATTTCCTAGAGCGTTGTTAATGTACAAGGATTAACTCAATTAGTAAAACTCTTAACTTCTAAAATTCAACAATAATTTACATTGACTATATCCATGCTGTATATTGGAGTGTACACTCCACTAGTTCCATTTTATCACAGCATTAAGATACTCCAGGCACTGGCTTTTTAGAAGATTATTGCACTATTCAAGTGGTTAGAGTCACTCAGCCCTTAACCTTGTAACACCACATAAAGCATGATGCAATTGTACAGAAATGCATTCCCTGTCATAGCAGATTGCTTAAATAGTTGAAAAATATACTGCCTGTTTTGTCATATTGCTTAAATAATGAATCCTTTACTTATTTTATTTTTATTTTTCACATAACTGAATATTGTTTAGCGATCAGAAATCTAATTTGAATGTCAGGTTCATTAAAAATGTCAAATGCTTCAAAGTACAATTTCATTAAGAAATTAAACCTAAGGTGCATGAAGCAAAATGCAGGATGATATTGGATTAAATGTAATATGAAACTTTTATTCAGTTGTGAAGGATCTATTCACAGCCAAAATATTGTGTAATCTTTCTCAGGTAAGGGGATTTTGGGGTATACACAACTAGCATGTACAGTCTCCTACATTCATTTTGCACAGCCAGATGACGATATGTATTCATAGATGCCAAGGCCAGAAGAGACCATTGTTATCACTTAGGCCAGGAGTGGGCAAACGTTTTGACCCGAAGGCCACATCAGGGAATAGAAATTGTATGGAGGGCCCTGAATGCTCACAAAATCGGGGTTGGGGTGTTGGACAGGGTGTGGGCTCTGGGGTGGGGCTGGGAATGAGGAGTTTGGGGTGTAGGAGGGTGCTCTGGGCTGGGATTGAGGGGTTTGGAGGGCGGGAGGGAGATCAGGGCTGGGGCAGGGGTGCAGAAAGGGGTTCAGGTTCCGGCTGTGGGCTCAGGGGTGGAGTTGGGGATGAGGGGTTTGGGGTGCAGGAGGGAGATCAGGGCTGGAGCAGAGGGTTGGAGCATGGGGAGATGCTCGCGCGTGGCCCCCGACCCAGCACCCCAGCCGGAGCGGGGCCGAGCCGCTTGGTGCTGCTCAGGGACTGGCTTAAAACGGCTCGCGGGACAGATCCAGCCCACAGGCCATAGTTTGCGTAGTTACCCCTGACTTATGCTGACCTCCTGCATAACAAACAGGCCATAGAACCTCCCCAATAGAATTCCTAGAGCAGAGCTTTTAGATCATCCAATCTTTATTTAAAAATGGTCACCATGACTCTTCGTAAGTTGTTCCAACAGTTAATTACTCTCACTGTTACAAATTTACACCATATTTCCAGTGTGAATTAGTGTAGCTTCAACTTCCAGCCATTGGATTGTCTTTATACCTTTCTCTGCACAATTGAAGAAATCATTATTCAATCTTTTTTCAGCATGTAGGTATTTATAGACTGTAATCAAATCACCCCTTAACTTTCTCCTTGAGTCTATTACTATAAAAGGCATGTTTTATAATCCATTAGTCATTCTTGTGACTCTTCTTTTAACCCTCTCCAATTTATCAACATCCTTCTTGAATTGTGGCCATCAGATTTGGACATATTCAGTAGCAGTCATACCAGTGCCAAAAATAGAGGTAATATAACCTCAGGACTCCCCTGTTTATTCACCCAAGGATTGTACTTGCCCTTTTGGCCATAGTGTTGCACTGGGAGCTCATGTTCCGCTGATTATCCATCACGGCCCCCAAATGTTCCCGGAGTACTGAACAGTCCTCCAGGTGCTTACTACTGTGAGTACTTCCTACTGCTATGAATAGTCCGGTATTAAGTTTGTGCAAGATTAGGCCCTAAACTCCTAACTACTATGTTGACTGATTTTGCTCTTTAGATAGGTGGGCAATTTTGGTGTAATTTTTTCACCATCAGTTGTAGAACTTGGTTTCCAGATTAAGTAGTATGGTTGGTGCTTAGCTACCAAAATAATAGGCACTTGATAAATGGTATGAATGGGACAAATGAGATTAAATAATATTTTATTTCCTCTAGTTATGTTGTAGAGGCCCATTCTGACTTGAAAACGTCTCTCACCACATGTGGATTCTAAATGTGCAGTCAGACGGTGAAATGCTAGTGTAATGCCCTCAGTTGAAAATATTAATAAAGCAATATCCCACATCTGATACTTTTCCAAAAAGCTACCTAAAAGTCTCTATTTTTTTTTGTTTTTTCTCCCATTCTGCATTCTAATCCCTTGTATAAGTAAGGGGTCAAACTAGGGGATTAGTTAGCTTCCTATTAATATAATTGTCATCAGGTACGAAGGGTGCATGAAAACGATGGCATCATTGCTAGATCCCATCTGCTTATTCATAAATGATCTGGAGAAAGGGGTAAACAGTGGGGTGGCAAAGTTTGCAGACGATATTAAACTGCTCAAGATAGTTAAGACCAAAGCAGACTGTGAAGAACTTCAAAAAGATCTCACAAAACTAAGTGATTGGGCAACAAAATGGCAAATGAAATTTAAAGTAATGCACATTGGAAAAAATAACCCCAACTATACATACAATATGATGGGGCTAATTTAGCTACAACTAATCAGGAAAGAGATCTTGGAGTCATCATAGATAGTTCTCTGAAGACGTCCACGCAGTGTGCAGCGGCAGTCAAAAAAGCAAACAGGATGTTAGGAATCATTTAAAAAAAAGGGATAGAGAATAAGCGGAGAATATTTTATTGCCCTTATATAGATCCATGGTATGCCCACATCTTGAATACTGCGTACACATGTGGTCTCCTCATCTCAAAAAAGATATACTGGCATTAGAAAACGTTCAGAGAAGGGCAACTAAAATGACTACAGGTTTGGAACGGGTCCCATATGAGGAGAGATTAAAGAGGCTAGGACTTTTCAGCTTGGAAAAGAGGAGACTAAGGGGGGATATGATAGAGGTATATAAAATTGAGTGATGTGGAGAAAGTGAATAAGGAAAAGTTATTTACTTGTTACCATAATATAAGAACAAGGGGCCACCAAATGAAATTAATGGGCAGCAGGTTTAAAACAAATAGAAGGAAGTTCTTCTTCACACAGCGCACAGTCAACCTGTGGAACTCCTTGCCTGAGGAGGTTGTGAAGGCTAGGACTATAATGGGGTTTAAAAGAGAACTAGATAAATTCATGGAGGTTAAGTCCATTAATGGCTATTAGCCAGGATGGGTAAGGGATGGTGTCCCTAGCCTCTGTTTGTCAGAGGGTGGAGCTGGATGGCAGGAGAGAGAGATCACTTCATCATTACCTGTTAGGTTCACTCCCTCTGGGGCACCTGGCATTGGCCACTGTCGGCAGACAGGATGCTGGGCTGGATGGACCTTTGGTCTGACCCAATATGGCCATTCTTATGTTCTTATGCTTCCTTGTGCTAGGACTCAAAGCGTGTCATCCTGTAAACAAAACAAAGCATTCGGAATATTGTCAGTGTAAGGCGTGCCGAGCTAAAAATAGATACCGTTATAGCCATGGCAGCCTGGAAGTTCATGGTTTTCTCTTTGCTGCCCACCATACCCATTTAGAATTTCATAGTGACGGTGGGGATACAACTCATTTCTTCCTGCTCCACAACCACAGACCACGGTCACTTGGGAAAAAGGCTCTTATCAAGTATGGGGCCTGTGACGAACTGTCCAGCATTCCTTGTTCCATTGAGCTAGTGAACTGAACCAGTTAATTCTTCAATCTCTTCCCATATTGTGACCAAAAGGGAATAAGGGAGAATTCCAGGAAGACAATCTCACAAACAAGTCTGCCTGAGAGCTAGGCCTGGTTCCCGTGCTTAGCACATCCCAGCCTGCTACAGAACATCCCGGATCTGAACTCTTCTCTCACTCCTGTCAAAGGTCCACAACAGTAATTCCTTCAGAGAGACAGAAGGGACAGAATTCTTTCGGCAGTCTTTCCCAGTCCAACAAATAACCTTTATTTCTCTTGAAAGCCAAATCAAATGGTGGAGCATTCTGGTTCTGAGTTTGAGGCAGGCATGGAGAGGAGGGTCTGGAGCACTGGCTCAGCGCATGGAATTCAAATGATTCATTGGAGTTGCAGAATAATTTTGCAGACACATGGCAGTTGGAATCTTGAAACCTTTTTTTTCCTAGAGATGTGAATTAACCAGAACAAAGTATCCAACAGAGTCCCAAATTAGTTATAGGGTTTTCAGTCTTTTCCTTAGCAAACAGGATCCCTGAACTAATATGTTAATTACTAATATGCTAATCTGGACTGCTAATATGCAGTCCAGATATTATAATGAGCATCCATTCACAATTTTTTTTCTATTCTATAAAGGTTTTTATACTGTGCCCTTCACCATAGTATCTGACCACCTTCAGCAGTATGTTAAGCCACATGCCTAACATCTGTCCCATGTGCTTTCTCTCCCCAGGTGGAGAATCGTACACACTGCGTGCACACGCACACTTCTTGCTATGTTTCATATTAGAGAAGGCAAGGTCAAATAAATGCACCTTGCACTTGGAGCAGAAAGGAGTGAGGTTTTGAGCTTTGTGACGATTCTTAGCGCTATATATCTCAAAAAGTGCACACAGCACAAGCATAGCAGCCATTGGGAGCCTAAATAGTTTGCAGCTGTGGTTGATTTGTCTCCTGGCTTAGTGGGAATGGTGGCCAGGCATCCAGTCCCAGCAGTTAAGAAAATCTATTTTCCTGCTTCTCCCCATCAGCCAGTTAACACCTGGCTGGGGAATCTGAATTCTTTCCTATGTTTCCACCAGAGTTTTTCTCCTGATGAGGTAACAATTATACATTTGTTTATACTAATTTAAAATCTTGACCCATTTCACAGTGGTAAAAGACATTTAAGATGGCATTATATTCATATTTCTTCACAGTGCCACAAGCGTTCCTGTTTTCCTTTTTAGATAACTTGCCCTCTTTAAATTTGTGACTTTCAGACTTTGGAAGTTCCTTCCCAAAGAAGCAAAATAAAATTCTACACTATTTTTATAAAGTAAAATTAGATGGTTTGGCTCTAAGTAGAAGAAATAACCCAGGTCTTCTCTCCAAGGGGATATTTATATTCCTTTTCCATATTGAATTGCACTGTCCTCTAGTGGATGTGTTGAGCAATTGATTTCACATTGATTGTTTAAATCTTTCACACCAATATGATACATATGCTGAATCTTTGTTTGTAAATAGACTAGATGGGATCTAATAAGAAAAGTTAGTGGATTTGAGTAAGATTTCAACATTGAATAAGGCAAGTTGCATTTAACCTGCAGTTAAAATAGCATTTTCAAGGCATTGATAAATGTTCATATCCCAACCATCAGCGGGAACAGATACATATTGAGCAAAGATATGCCTGTATGATTTCAACCTTTTATTACATCGTTTTGAGTATTGTAGCTAGCAAAGTGCTTATCTCTCTTCTGGACTAAATCTCATGAATAAGTCAGGGTGTAATCACACTGCAGCTCTGAGTTCAGTAGAATGTCCAGCCTGTATTTTTGTAAATCTATATAATTTATGAGGCAATTGAGTAGTTTTGAATTTAATGCTAAAAAAAAACCATTAAAATATATTTCAAACTTAATTTTAGTGCTCTCAGAATCTGTTCAAATTTTTTTTCATTGACGTTATTTTAACCCTCAAAATGCTGACCTTTTCCAGAGTGCTAAAAAAAAAAATGCTTTTTAGTAGGGGTGCATCCAAAATCCATAGGGGAAAACGTTTCTAGTTTTGAAAATAAAACTGACTATTTAAAAAATACTTTTTCACTGGGTAACATATAATATATAAAGTTGCATCTTGTTTGGGGGTTTTTTTTAAGTTTTTATCTTAGTAAAATGTTGGCCAGTGTGTTCCTTTCCCTTGTTTTGCATATATTTTGTAGTGCAGATAATGTATGTGTAGTCTGTGCCAGTATATGTTATAAAGAAATATATCATATGCTGATCCATAGCAAAACATTGAGAGCCAGGCACGCCCATTGATTTTTGTGCAAAGGTTCCATTTACTTCTCTATTCACATAGGATTGATGTGGGTCTTGAGCCATACGTCGTGGTTCTTAAGCAGTAGAAAAGGATGTTATAGAATTGAATTTCTGTTAAAAAGAAATTTGCAAGAGTCTTGTGGCTGAGGCATTTGGACTGGGATTCAGGAGATTTGGATTCAGTTCCCGCTCTGCTGCAGACACCTTTGTGGCTTATGGCAAGTCCCTTGATCTTCCTATGCCGCAGTTCCCCGCTCCTAGAACGTCTTTGTAAGCTCTTTGGTGCAGAGACTTTTCCTTTGCTGTGTGTAGTGCAGCATCTAGCGCAATGGGTCCAGATCTCCATTGCAGTCTAGGTGCTGCAGTGGGAAAATAAGATATAACAAAAGTGTTAAGGGTAAGAATGGTCTTGTTTGGGGTTT
Organism: Malaclemys terrapin pileata; assembly: GCF_027887155.1. NCBI lineage: Eukaryota > Metazoa > Chordata > Testudines > Emydidae > Malaclemys > Malaclemys terrapin. The sequence goes on along the minus strand of NC_071511.1, from coordinate 7,731,214 downwards.
TTTTTGCATATTTTTTAAATCGTTTTGAAATCGGTGCAATAGTTTTGAATAGCTTAACTACATCAAATCCATCCGAGAAGTCTAGAATGAGTTCATTCGCTAAACTTTCACCATTAGAGAACGGCATTCAAAATTGATTAGAAGACAAGTAGAGTGGATGTCGTGATTTCAATGTAATCCATCATAGATGTGGTGTTCAGATGCTTTGGCAAAATGGTACAGCCCAGTCTGGAATAGTCAAAAACGAAGGCTTAATAGTAAGGAATACATGGGCTTGGTGGACTGAATTGGAGAGCCATTCTACCTGGCTCAGTCATTGCATCAGTCTCTGCTTTTCATGATCGCTATATTCATGCCAGACTATAAGAAAATATAAACATTCAAATGAAAACCAGTTTGCAAATCTCCAGGGTGAGGGGAGGCCAATTTACCACTAAAAGGCAATGTGGTCTAAAGGAGTGAGATTGGTGTTGGGAGACAGGAGCACCTTAGTTATAATCCAAGCTCAACCACTAACTTGTTGTGTGGCCTTGGAAAATCATTTCACCTCTCTGCCTTGCCTGAGTTTCCTGTCTGCAGATTAGAGATAATGATACTTACCTCCCTCAGATGGGTGTGAGGATTCATTCCTTACCTGCTGTAAACACTGTACAGACATTAACGTGCTGAAGTAGTGCCAAGTAATACTAACTTAAGTAAAGTTAAATGTGTTCCCCAAAAACGGCTTGTCAAATCCCAGCACAGAACTGAACACTACAATCTTAATTTGTCATTTTTCTCTAAATTATAGCAGTTCTCTCAATGCTTTGCCAGCCATAAAGTCTCCCCCAATTCCCCAACACTATGGCAAAGGTGCAATACAACTAATATGAGTTCATACTCAGATATGTATTTTTTTAAAAGTGGGTTCTAAATTTGTAAGGCCACATTGAACCCTAAATATCTGATTTTCAGAAGTGCTAAGCACCTGCACTTTTAGTGCAAGTTGCGGGTGCATAAGGCCTCTGAAAATCAGGCCCAAACAGTCTGCACCCTCAGAAGCACAGATTGATATATACAAATAACACTGTTACATACAAATCAGACCAATAAGCAAATCAGGAGTTTTACTTCTTCCAGCCTAATTAGAACAGAAGTATCAGAGGGATAGCCGTGTTAGTCTGAATCTGTAAAAAGCAACAGAGGGTCCAGTGGCACCTTTAAGACTAACAGAAGTATTGAGAGATAAGCTTTTGTGGGTAAGAACCTCACTTCTTCACTTGCATCTGAAGAAGTGAGGTTCTTACCCATGAAAGCTTACGCTCCCAATACTTCTGTTAGTCTTAAAGGTGCCACAGGACCCTCTGCTTAGAACAGAAGTGTTCTTTGCATACCCAAAACTGAGTGTTGTGGGTGCACAGTTTTGGAGACGCAAAATTAAAGGCCAGTGTATGGCACTGAACATTTATGTCCCATGGAACTCAGTTTTGTCCCATGGGTGCATGTTTTTTCTTGTTTGCTTTTTAATAAAAAGAAAAGAGCAGATAACATTAAAATAGGGAATAACTTTTGTGCACTCTCCAAGGGCAGCACAACCTTTAAATGATAATAGGCTTAATCTGCAGCAAGGGAGATTTAGGTTAGATGTGAGGAAAAACTTTCTAATTCTAAGGGTAGGTAAGCTCTGGAACAGGCTTCCAAGGGAGGTTGTGGAATCCCCGTTATAGGAGGTTTTTAAGAGCAGGTAGGACAATCCCATGTCAGGGCTGGTCTAGGTTGACTTGGTTCTACCTCAGTGCAGGGGGCTGGACTTGATGACCTCTCGAGGTCGCTCCCAACCCCACCTTTCTATGCTTCTAGGATACAGTGGTCTTTGTATTTTGGCAAAAACGTGGGTCTGGACCTGGCTGTAGATGAGACTTCGATATCTGCTCTGCTCCTGGGAACAATGGTGTGTGTCTCCATTTACTTGTCTCTTTATTTTGGCTGTCCTGACCTGGTTCAGGTCTCCTGAGCATAGCTTTATATTTCCTTGGATTACTTATTCAATGAAGATTATCCGTACTATATCTGTCAGATTAAAAAAAAAAAAGGGACATGGATGAACGTCGTCCGTTCTTTGGCTTACGGATTCAAAATTCTTCAGAGAGTGTTGCAAATCCAGATGACATCCTTGAATGTTGGAGTTTGCTTTTGCATCTCTCCGTTTGCTGAAAAGTATGTAAAATCACATGCAGCCAGGCCGCAGCCAGGTTTATATGGGTGGTTTATTGCAGCAGATACGATATGCAGGGAATCCATTCCTGATGGTATGGCTAACAGCACCCACATTGAGTTTTGTAATAGTCACGCCCAGGCACATCAGGCACATGGGAAAGGCCTGCGGCAGGGCTATGGCTGGCTGGGGTCAGCTGACTCGGGCTTGTGGGAATTGGGCTGCAGGGCTACAAAATTGTAACATAGAAGCTCAGGTTGGAGCCTGGGGTCTGAGACTCTCTGGGGTCCAGTTCGAGAATGTACACTGCCGTTTTATAGCCCGGCAGCCAATGTCAGCTGACCAGGCTCTGCGACTTGGTGCCGCGGGTTGTTTATTGCAGTGTAGACGTACCCTGGCAGAGCAGGTGATTAAAACAGAGGGCTGAGAGGTGGGAGATCTAGGTTCTGATCCTGGCTCTGCCACAGGCTTCCTATGTCACTGTGGGCCACTCCTTAACCTCTCTGTGCCTCAGTTTCCCCACAAGTAAAATCAGGAACATAATGCAGCGCACATTTACCTGATAAGAGAGTTGTAGGGCTTGAGTCGTTAGGGTTTGTGAAGCTCTTGGAGAGCCTCATCTTATAGAAATGCCTGTTTGTTTTGGAGGATGGCTGTGTGCTGCTGGAGCTACATTAAACGCATAGAGTATTCGGCTCTTTGGAAAAATGTGCATCTCTGACATCAGAATGGAGCGGACAAAAATGAGCACAGAGATTGCAAGATTGTCCCCTGTACCCATCCTCAGGTGACTATATTCACAAAGGGGATTTAGGTTCAGCATTGCATCGCCTAATGCAGTGCTTCCCAAATTTGGGACGCCGCTTGTTTAGGGAAAGCCCCTGGCGGGCTGGGCCGGTTTGTTTACCTGCCGCGTCCGCAGGTCCGGCCGATCGCAGCTCCCACTGGCTGCGGTTCGCTGCTCCAGGCCAATGGGAGCTGCTGGAAGTGGCGCGGGCCGAGGGACGTACTGGACGCCACTTCCCGCAGCTCCCATTGGCCTGGAGCAGCGAACCGCGGCCAGTGGGAGCCGCCATCGGCCGAACCTGCGGATGCGGCAGGTAAACAAACCGGCCTGGCCTGCCAGGGGCTTTACCTGAACAAGCGGCGTCTCAAGTTTGGGAAACACTGGCCTAATGAATAGGTGCACTGCTGCCTAATGGAATCCACAGCCCAAGTTAGGCATCAAGGCTCCCTGAACAATGTATAGGGAGAGTCGGGCACCTAAGAGAGGGAGGCACTAAAGGCAGCAAGCTAAGCGCAGAGGTGCCTAAGCTAGCCAATAGGAAATGCTGAGGAGGGAGGTGGGACTTAGGTGCCTACGGTTTGGTTGGTGGGAGACGCATATTTCCGCTCAGGATTTACAGCTGTGAACTCTCTCCTGGAGTTAGGTGCCTAAGTCCTTTCTTGCAAAAAATGAGGTGGGCTAGAGAGAGAGAGAGGGGGACTGATTCTATAGCCCAGTAGTTAGGTCACTCACCTTGGATGTGGGCCAAGTTCAAGTCCCTGCTCCCATGACTACTTAATTGTTTTTTAAAACTGGAACAGTTTCACCAGGGAGCTCTCTGGAGAGGTGGGAGCCCTTGGTTCAAAAATCCCTGCTCCACAGCAGACAGAGTGGGGATTTGAACCTAGGTCACCCACAGCCTGGGTGAGTGCTGTAACCACCGGGCTACAGGCGCAGCACCACCATCTCCTCCTCCAGCAGCATTTTGTGCAGTGCTCGATCTGTTCGGTGATCTCTGAGAATGCCTGATGGGTCAGGCCCTGCAGGCAAGATAGGCAGAGGAACATCTAGTTTGAGGATCTCGCTGGGATTAGGTGCTGGTCGTCAGGTCTGAGGCAGCTATGTGTATGATTACTGGCAGAAACTCAGGCATCATGAGAATTCAGGTACCTACAAAGTAAGCTTGGAGCTGAGCATGGGTTTTGTGTGGCAGTTAGGTGCCTAAATCCCTTTGTGGGTCCATCCCAAAGAGTTTTATTGAGTCTATGTACACCTTACCTCCAGCTTAGGGCGGTATAAATTATGATGCTGTCCACACCCTGAGCGATGTAAGCTACACTGACCTAAGGGCCAGTGTGGACAGTGCTATGTTGGCGGGAGAGCTTCTCCCACGGGCACAGCTACCGCCACTCGCAGGGGCTGGAGTATTTAAACCGACAGGAGAGCTCTCTCCCGTCGGCGTAGAGCATCTGCACTAGCAGCACTACAGCAGCTGCACGACTGTAAATTCTGTAGCGCAGCCGTAACCTCAGTCTGCTCTTACAAACCATTACTGCTGCGGCCCCGGTGTCTTCCCATGGCATAGTCTTTTACATCCTCGCTTTGAAGGTTTCTGATTTCAGTCATTTTCCCTTAGTTGACTCATTGCCTTGAAGGTAGAAATGCAGGGGGCGCTCTTTGAAAAGCAATACCTACCAGTATGCTGCTCACCTGCCCTTCTTGTTCGTTTGTTTTTCTGACACCTGAATGGATCAGTTAGATAAAATTATATATGCACAGACCTGAAACTAGGACCTTTAACAAGGGGTCGTTGTCAAACTTGTAACATACTTAGACCTATCAACTGTGATATAGGGCCCCTTTAGCCTGAAAACACGTTCCAGCTATCATGCAAACTCACTGTATAGCATTCAAATATATGGAAAATATTTCTGACATTAGATGACACCTTAGAGTTAACATTCCCAGTGTTTTGCCACCATCACCCACAAAAAAGAAGATAAAATGCATCAAGTATTACCTGCTTCATAGTCGCTGGATATGTCATTAGCTGGTGAAGGGGTTACATAAAGCTTATTTATCTTTGAAGAGGGAGTGGTCAATCAATAGGTTTAGGTGCCTGGAGGTGTAAAGAGGTTTTGTCAGGTTTCAATCACAGCAAGCTATAAGGACGTTCTTTGCCAATGTAGCTTTTAATTCACTGCAGATATGGTTTTACTGACATTCTCTGAGCAGCTTGTTTCAGCTAAAATAAATGGATCAAGCTTCAGAGGAACAGATTACCGCAAGGTCAGACAGCAATATCAGTAATTTTAGAATATTGTTTATTGTGTGTGTATATATATATATATAGAGAGAGAGAGAGATCTCACATTGGTAGTAGATGGAGAACTAATCCAGAAGATTAGTTTTTCCTACTGTCACAAGATTAGATAACATTAATTTGTCTTCGGTAAAAGTATTTCACAAAGAGAACATTAGCAGCGGTTTTGATTTTGGGGACCTGAGTATTGCAGTCATCATCATTTTGAATTACTTGTCTAGATATATAGTCTTCTGATTTCACGTCACTTCCCTAGTCAGGATCAGCGGTCATGAAAATTGTTCTCTCTCAGGTCTGCAGCTATCCAGTCCAGATACCAAGTCTTTGGCCTTCCCCTTCGTTGCCTTCTATCCAGGATTGTTGTGTTTATATGAAGATATTCTTAAAATTATTTTTCCACTTATAATGATAAGATTAATTAAAAATTATGATATTAATATAGTATTTTTATTTTATTTTAATTTAATTAATTTTTTCAAGCTATCAGAGATACTCGATACTAAATAGATGTCATTGCTGTGGAGTGCTAACATGCATCATTGTTCTAAGTCTGCTCTAATTGTTCTACAGTAAAATGGGAGGGGGGAAGAGAGAGAAAAATAGAGACATGCAAATATCTAGTTTTTCACCAAAACCAAGTGCTCTCTCCAGTCTTTCCATCATATACAATATTCATTTTGGCACTGTAGAATACAGAGGATACTTGGCAGACTAGAACTCGGCAGCTACAGACAGCTAGACGTCCTGTTTATAGATTTATAAATGGATTTTTTGGGTTAGGGGAATGCTTCATGGATGCCCCCTCATATTAATTCTTAAATTTATGATAACTGAATGTTGTAATATGTTTTTTTAGGACTTCAGAACATTTTAGAGACAAAGAAATATATAGGAAGTTCCATAATAGGCAGTTACATATTATATAACTGTACAAACTGAACTTGAAGTACTGATAGACCAAAGCTGTCCGCTTGCCATACTGTGAATGTTCTTACTTGCCTGCAACATAATAACTGACTGGATTTTTGTCAAGGAGCCATACAGCTTTAACAGTAATCCATTAGCACAATTACTGTGTTAAAAATTGTAGAACTGCATGTAGGTTTTTTTTCTTTTTGAAGTTTTAAACTTTTAACATTTTTTGAAGGGTTTGTTTGGTATCGTGATAACAGGTTAACCAAAAAGTAATTAACTGTAGTTCACAGCTACATTATTTAAAATGATTCGGCAATGCAGAATGTGTGCATAATTATATGTATATAATTTTATATATAGTTAGAGAAATATGTATGTGCATATTTTTGTGTGTATACGTGTGCATGTATGTACACACAATACTGATGGATATATTGTTTTTGCATATTAATGGTATTCTGACATTTACAAAAGGCTCATTACTGTCATCTAGCACTAACAGTCCTCATGTTAACACCTGTTCAGTTTCCACTACTAACTCTGAAACTTGGAATTGATGACATGTATATTGATATCTAGCAGTAACGATGCCTTCACATTATTGCCCATTGTTTTTTCTTCACTGGAAGACTACAAAACTGGTTGTAGCTAGCCTCAATGGAGATTTCAAGTCTGCTCTGTGTGTGTCTGAAGAAGTGCTCTGTGTAGCTTGAAAGCTTGTCTTTTTCACCAGCAGAAGTTGGTCCAATAAAAGATATTACCTCACCCACCTTGTCTTAGTAAAAGGAAACACTTGCCCTGTGGAGATGCCTGTATCTAGATTACGCTACTAAAGGTTACTGAAGTGTAGACTTGTCTTATAGAACATGAAGTTGGATAGAAATGTTAATTATGTTATTCAAGGTGATCTTTCTTGTATGCGGGCAGAGTGCATTACTCTAAATGTGCATTTATGTTCCAGGTGCATCAGATGCTGTATATGTTAATATGTACTTGTCCCCGTATTCAGTGGGTGGGTTCTTAATCCCCACTGCACAATCTGCACACTTACAAGTTTTCTCCGTGCACATAAAATACTAAAAATCTTTTCATCCTAGCACAGCATCTGAATGCTGTTACAGTTACTTCAGAAGACTATCATTTAGAACTGCAAGATCTACTCAGGGTAGGGAAGCAAATATAAACAATGTTCACAGATTTCAGCAGAGTTTATAAGTGAATCTCTTTGCACCATTTGAACTGATCTGTGGTTTATTTATAAGATTACAATAAAACCCAAGATTGAATTCTCCACCTGATTCAGTTTCTTATTGATTGAGTCTTTTTAGACTCCTCTCTGATTTAAAAGAGTATTTTTATTAAAGCCAGGCATACAAACATCAATTATCCAAGCTGCATCTAATTTCCTTCAGCATTTCCCCCCCCCCTCCTTTAGCTGCCAATGGATTAGGAGAACTGATTAGAATTCAACTTGAAAACTGAAAAGCAGATACTTAAATGAGAATTTCTGCATTAGGAATTAAAATGTCTGTATTGGGCATAAAATCTTCTTCCTTATCTTTAATAATGTCAACACGCTTGCTTAAGTTGATTTGTCACATGCCTGGTACAACGGTCCCCAAATTAGGAACATATTTTAGAAAAGACAGAGAAGCGTCTTTTGCATGTGCCACAATTGTAGTACAAAGTTACAGTATACTTTTATGGTAAGGATCTTTGAAGTAGACGTGGCAGCAAATGAAGACCAACGTAAGGATGGATTTTCAGCAGCTGGCCTCAACTTTATTAAACTTAACATGGGGGAAGAGGGCTGTCACTCTGTCATCCGTAGTCTCACCTTTTATTTTAAGAGGTTCCAGTGCAGGGCTCCTACCATATCGGGATAGACCCTCTTCAGCCTACCCCTAGGACTCAGCTCACTCTTTTCAGTTCTACCACCCACCCCACAGCAAGGGGGACAGATGGTACTAAAAAGGAGAACCTGAGCCCACGAAGGCCATGAAGTCTTCCCCTATCCCATAAGCACAAGGTCCAGTCAGTAAAATTCCAGGTCTTTTATTTCTGGGAACCATTCTTTTTATCCTTTTAACAACATTGGAAACTGGCCATAAATTGCAACGAACTAAGACCCTTACCAAATACTGTCACTAATGATTAAATCCTATTCCTGTTTAACTTAACTGTGCCTCCAGCATGAGTGAGGAAGACAAAAAAACTCCGAGGCCTCTGCCAATTTGGCCCCTATAGGAAGAAAAAATCCCTGCTCCCAAAACAGGTGATCGGTCAGACCTGTAGTACCCGCAGAACACAGCTCTAAGCCTACCAGTATTGGGTGAGGAAGATGGGGCTGCTGGAATCATCAAAAAGAGGCTCCACATGGCCAAAGCTAGGGTTTTAGGTCAATGAAGGGGGAGGGCGAGGGACCAATCAGCTCCCTTTCTCCCTGAGCCCCCCAATGAGAGACTACGAAGGGGAGGAGGCACCCTGCATCCCCTCAGCATGTGTTCTCCATATTCAGCTGGGGCTGTCCCAGTCACCACCCTTTGTGGCAGGTGGATGGCATTTTATCTATTTGCATAAGCATCTCTCTGCCAAAAAGATGAGTATGCTTATAGTTTGAAAGGCTGTTTCTTTGCATTTTTCACCTGCAAACACCAATCAAGCGTGTGTGTGAATGCACACACATGCGCACATCTGCGTGCATACATACACACAGCTAGGTGAGAGAGAGATTTTTCAGGCTTTCGCCTTTGTATGTTTCTACAATAGAAAGAATTTGAGAACAACGTGACCCAAGCTGAAGTAAATAAAACACATTGACACAATCACCATAATACCTGGAAAAATCTGTAATGAAAACAAGAGAAGTGATTAGAAATGAATTAGGAGTATATATTGGTATAACAAGGAGATTATTCCTTTCCTTGTGTCATCTAGTGTATAATGCAGATGATGAAGTGCCATACATAACACTACGTACATAGCTAGTTATTGCTAGTGTAGGTATAGTACTTAAGTGTAACAGCTGTTGTCTTGTACATTGAATTACGGTACCGAACTTCTGTTTTATTAATTTAGGTGGAATACATGGGTCAGAGGTGTTCACATGACCTATTCACTGTCCCATATTAAAGAGTGTTAAACAAAGTGCAGGATTTGGTATTAAGAGAGCTAAGCCTACTTAGTAGCATGGCGCAAAAACACCATAAGAATCACCTTTAACCTTTTATGAAAGAAACAGAAATGAAGGGTTTCTGTTAAAGCATTTGAAATGTAAAGTATTAAGTAAGGCTTTCATTTTAACAACATCCCTTGTTCCCTTTCCCTTTAGCTGGGAAGAGTTTTAGAAAGAAAAAAACCCTTGTTTGACAGTCACTTAGATGATATCAAAGGGGAAAGGGATAGCTCAGTGGTTTGAGCATTGGCCTGCTAAACTCAGGGTTGTGAGTTCAATCCTTGAGGGGGCCACTTAGGGATCTGGGGCAAAATCAGTACTTGGTCCTGCTAGTAAAGGCAGGGGGCTGGACTCAATGACCTTTCAGGGTCTCTTCCAGTTCTATGAGATAGGTATATCTCCATATGTTATAATTGTCCTTTTGGATAAAAGAGAAGAAATTTGTTGAGATGTGCTAGAGCTGCTGCTGCTGTTAAAGTCCAATCCTGTTTCATCTCAGGTGGTGGTTGGGATTCACCTGCAGCTGGGAGGGGTGGCAATGTCATTGGATCTTCTCTTTGGCCTGGTTAGGTCAGGACATCTCTTAGGATCAGGATGATGAAGGCCAGGAGTCCCAGGAAACAGTGGGGATGGCAGCCATGATGGTGAAGCTCACTCCAGTAACCTCCGTCTGTTCTTCTGTCCTTTCTCCCCACAATGTCTCTTTCACTTAAGCACCCAGAAAGGGAATGATGGGTGGAATAGCCCATCCCTTCCTAATTTTGTCAGGCCTTATATCTGACATATCAATTCTGATTCATTTATTTCCAGTTCCACATCTCCTATTTTTTCCAAGCATGATTTTGACTCAGTCCTTGAATCATATTGGCGTGGCCTTTTGTTGTTTTGACTTATTTAGTCTCTCTGTCTGGTTCTCTTGCATCTGTTTATAACATTCATTTTTGAAAGCCACTTGACCTACTTTCCATCAATATTTGTTGTTATAGATTATTGTAACCTCTTACGAACTTTCATATACTTTTTATAATTGAGCTCACAGTTAGGATAAATTTGTCTGCCCAATTATCACAACACTTCTCCGGAAGAAATTCAGATATTGGAGTTTAGACATTATTAATTGTCACAGATGTGCAGAGTGCTTTAGAAAACACATAGATGAGCCAGGATGCTACCCAGAGAAGCTAGCAAATCTAAACTGCATGACTCCAGTGCAAACACTGAGAGGATAAGGAAAGAGGTAGGGACTGATAGTATCCTAGTAGATCAATAATGGAAGGCTAGGTGAAAGAAGTGGTTTTTACTAGGAAATTTGAGAGGAGAGAGGGAAGATGATTAGTGTATGGACAGATGGAGACTGTTCCAGGCATACAGGGCTGCATGAAGAAACGCTTGGAGATGAGAACAGGAGAAGTGACGAGAAACATTAATGAGATGATACCATTGCCTTCTTAATCATATTAAAATTCTGCTTAGGTTAGAGTTCCTTTGTGTACTATGAATACTGCATGTGCTTGTAATAACCAGTGTTTTTGCAATCTGAGATCCACCGAAGGATACTAATGCAACAATTCCTGGTAGTAAGGGAAGTGTTAGTTGTTGTTTCTAAAAACGGATGTCTCAAGGATGGAAATAATGCTAACAGTGGCAAGCCTTCAGTCTCGGTATATGAAATTGCAATCACAGGAGCTAATTACAACATTTTGCCTGCAATGACATGTTAAACCCAGTTGCTCAGAGACATGAACGTGCATGACTGCAGGAAATTTATTTGGTGACAGCATAAACTTGACCGTGTCGAGCTGGGCAAAATGTTCATTTGGGTTACATCTATGCAGCAAATTAAGGTGTGATTGTAGCATGTATAGGCATACCTATGCTAGCTTTATTCTAGCTAGCATGGGTAACAATAGCAATGTAGACGTAGTGGCACAAAGTTCAGCCAGGGCTAGTAATCCAAATATGTAGCTAGGGTCCCTGATGGGCTTGTGCTGGGTTGGCACAAGATAGATGCCACTTGGGATAGAACCACAATGAAAGCTGTTATCTGCAGTAGCTAGATTAAAGGGATCTGTACTATGGCTTTTTTTGCCCCTTCCAGTCCTTGGTGAAATGTTCCCACTGGGTGCAAGACTACAGCTCTGGAACCACCTTGCTCTTTACCCCCTCTTCATCCCACCATTGACACCTGCACAAGATCAGGACTCAAATTAGCCATGTATGCCAGCTACACTTGGAAGGGGAGAAAATCTTCTCTGGGTGGCCTCTTGTGACTGATACAAATTGCAGTGCGTTGGCTAGAAGGCACCCCTACTTAATGATCAAATACATAGGTATTATTTTTAGTACCTTACTAAGATGGTCAAATGTTTTACAGAATTATGCCACATGGAACGATGATCTTGTTGCATTAATATATTATAAACCTCAAGTTAAATGGGTCTTATTTTAAAGATATTTTTCCCAGGGCCCGTTACTATGTTTAGTTTTAAAATGCATATTGCACCTTTTGTTTCTTGCTATCTTTGAATGGCATGATTATAAAAGGGGGCACAAAGAGCATCCATGAATGTCTTGCATGTAATGTAGGATAATTTAATTGAGAATTGGGTGCAGGAATTTCAATTCCTCTAAGTTGATGAATAGCCATTTTCTGTGGGTGTTATCAATTAATCTGTTGTAATGAATTCTCTTCATTACCTGTGTCTCCTTGTTAATTATAAAGGATTTTCTTACTCCTATTTATCAAGTCAAGACGAGTATATTACCTTTTTATCTGTGCTACTTTTAATATAGAATACGTGCAAACTGTTCATTAAGTATCCACATGCTAAATTTCATTACTAAGAAAATTAGAAGAGCCTGCTACAGAATATAAGAATTGCCATCGTTTTTTCACACAAATACAAACATGCATGCGCTCTCTGCCTCTCTCACTCACACACAGTGTATTAGTAGCCTTTTGCTTTTTATGGTATGCAGGAAAGATAATGCATTCTCTTAAAAAATATATCCCATTCTGATGTTTCTTAACTGTCTGCACAATATCTAACGCACAGAGGACATTTATCTTTGGTTTGTTTACAAGTCAAGCTTAAAACTTTCATTTACTTTTAGTTTTACTTCTTTTAGGTTTAAAATAAATACTTAAAAGGATCTTCTATTGGCACCATCTCGCTGCTTCTTGCAGGGGCATGAAATTCACCCCTTGTGCAGAGGGCCAGCACAAGGTCTATTGCATCACTTGCATGCACCACTATGGGACTGGATTTCTCCCATTAGGGCTGTTGGGCCATAAACCTGTATAATTGTGCCCACTTATTCCAGGAATTAATTGGATTGCACTAGAAACTGAATCTGTCTATGCACAATAAAGGTTACAGCATAGGCAAAGATAAGAACACTGTCTGGCTGCTAAGCCTAAACTTTTTCCAGTGGCCACCTCCAGTAGTCCAGTCTCCAAACTAATGGTTTTTGCAATGTGAATGCCTACCCACTGACAATTTAAGCCGAGACCACCAATAGACAGTACACGCTTTTTGGGGGGGCCCAGCAGCAAGTTCTCCTCATGAGCTACACAGGTGCCATTTCTTGATTTCAGTAGTTGTTGGCACATGTGTAAAAGGGCTGTGCTTTATACCCCTGTTTAGAAAGTAGTGCCTAAAAACAGTGACTGTATCACTTTCCCTTTTTTTTTTTTAGGTTGAAGCAATACTGGTCAACATTTTTGGTGGTATTGTGAACTGCGCCATTATAGCAAATGGCATTACCAAAGCCTGTCGAGAGCTTGAACTGAAGGTGCCTCTGGTTGTCAGACTTGAAGGTGAGTGATAACGGTTTGGGGCTAAAGTCGGCTCTCAGCTGCACTCAATTACACCCTGATCCACTTCAGCTTACTCTGTTCTCCAGGCCCAGGTAAAGGGGATGCACAAACTAATTCAGATGCAATAAGAATTGACCCAACTCTCTGCCTGTGTAACTTTACCTGAAACCAGACTTTGGGTCATACCCTCCAGTCTTTATTCATTCCTTACTCAGGCAAAACTTGAGTAGGAGATTTGCCTGAATAAAGACTGCAGCATTTGCCTCTTCGCTAAAGCAGAGACACACAAGCTAGAAAACCCCCTTGGTTTAGAAGAGTGGGAGTTTCTGGCAGGTAATTCTCTGGGAGGAACCCTGAACTTTGGGATTCATTCATGCCGTCGCTCCAAAATCACCCAAATCCGTTGTTCTTCAGAGAACGTGGCAAAAGCCCATCTCTATTCCCAGGTACTGGGATAGGGATCTGTCATTCAAGTGTTGCCTTTTTTTCCCTTCCTGGTTTTGTTTATTTTCATCCGTTAGTCTGGTTGTACTTTTAATATCTGGAAAAGTACCTACAGCCCTAACTAGAGGTTTTATGGTCTTTTGTATAAATCTATAATACAATAAATGAATTCTTCCCACATATTTCCTGGCCCCGGATGCAAATAGAAGGGCTGAAATACAATGAGAAAAGCTTTACTCATAGTATTTCCAACCCAAACAGAAAATGTTTTCATGGAAGGGTATATTTGCTGGATGGTTTGGGGGTTTTTTTCCTTTGCAAATAATTTTTACTGAGCACAGTTACAATATATACGTATCCAAACACAGACCAATTATAATACCATAAACCAACATAAAATGAAGAACAATATAAAAGAGCTACAACATTATTCTACTGGGCTGACCTATTCTTGCCCAGATCTCCAGCTCAATTTTTAAAACACAGCAGCTTTGGGGATGGCAGCTTGAATAAGTTCCAGACCAGCTTCTTAACTTCTGAGTTCTCAATCTCTGCCCTCGCTCAACCAAAAATTACAAGTTTGATGCAGGTATCACTTGGGGAAGTTCTATTGCCTGCGCTATGCAGGAGCTCAGACTAGCTGATCATAATGGTCCCTTCTGGCCTTAAAGTCAATGAAGCTTTAAAAAGTCTGGAGGCTCGGCAGTTGCTCGTTTTAATATATTTTTGTTATTTTGCTATCTTAAAAAAAAGAGTTCCACAACTCCTTCCATCAGTTTCTGAAAAGTCTCCTGAAAGAATTGAAGAAGGAAGATTGGGGGGTTTTTTGACAGTAAGAGGAATAGTGTTTTGGTTTCCTGCAATCTGTTGAAACCAGCATAACGGTCATGACCGGGACGTGGGCAGTCTGACCTAGTGGTTGGAGCAGGAATCAGGCATCAGGCCAGAGGGCAAACTGAGGTCAGGTGTCTGGAGTCAGGCAGGGTCAGGGTACCAGGAGGTCAGCAGTAGAAGTAGGAAGCAGTGGAAGCTGTCCAAAGCAGGGAGAATCCAGTTGAATGGACCATTTCCTGTCCCTGTGCTGGTTTATATAGAAGCTGTGAACCAGTTAGGATGCCGAACATTCTGCCTATTGGATTCCAGGACTGGGGTCCCCTGTCAGAGTTCAGCTCCTATTCTGACAACAGTTAGCAGGTCACTAGGTGGCAGGTTGGAAGTTAGTAGCTCCGAAGAGCCATGCAGACCAAGGTTCAAAACCCGAGGTCCCTGACATCAAAATTCATATATTCAACATCATTCATTTTCGATAAGCGCATTCGGAAAGACTTCATAACAGGTGTGTTTAAAGGCGTTTTCCTCAGTAAAATCAATATTCATGCTATAGTGGGTTATTTTGTCAGCAAGTACATTAATTTACCTTAACATAAAAACATGAAAGGCAAGATTACTCCTTTCAGCTTCCTACTACGTTTTTTCTCTGCATAGGTCTCCTTTTGATAGATCAAAGAATGTGAATAGTTTGCTTGACAGAATATTAATGAACTTGGTAATTCACAAATTTAGTGTGCAAACTGATTCATATTGTATACCAAACTTATAGAGTTACAAGGACATAGTCAGACCCAATCATTTAACTGTGCTACAAATACACTTTTTTACAGAATTATAGCAGTCGTTAACGACTTTTGCAATGAAGTCTATTTTATTCTATTTGTGTTTGGTTGTCTTTTTTTCTGTTTTAATGCCTCATACAGGTTGTGAGGCCTCCTCTCTCCCTGTTTGCCACTGTGGTGTCTGGAATCAACTGGGGTGTTTTTTTGCTGACTGCCCAGGTTTGAAGGGCTGGTGGCAGAATGTTCTCAGTGAAGGACTCTTGGTTCTGGAATTGATTTGTCAGAGTCTGAGTCTTTGGCCTTGCGGGTTTGATATAAGGCCCATCTCTTTCCTCTGGACTGTGCCTGGGGAGGGGTGGTTAATAGGGGTCACCATTTAAAAGTCAGCACTTGCCCACATTGTACCTATATCATTGTATCTCAGGTACTTTTCCCTATATTTACACTAGACAGCCCAGGGCTTAGAGCCATCCAGGTTAGAAAATGGAACTTGCGCTCTGACCCATTGGCGTTACTCCTTGCAGAATAGCAGGAAATAGAACATGTATATAAATAAATAAATAAAATGACATTTAAAAGAGGGGGGGAGGGGGATATTTTATATATTTTTTTCAAATGTTTTCCCCCAAAATTTGAAATTCCGTCAAATTTTTGAAAATATCTCAACCCGCTGTAGTAGAAACTGCCCCTGCCTCGGAACTGCAGAGCGGCTGGTGCTGTTGCTCGGTGTCTTTGCAGTGAAGGATTCCAGACTCCTTACAACCCCTCTGGCTTTTCAGCCTCACTCAAATAAGAGTGTGGAAGGTCACTGGCAGGATGCACCATGTTTCCTGTTAAAGGGGTGGGTGGTTGCTACCCAAAATGTGAGTGTTACATGGAGAACCTCAGAGGCATGGCTCCTGAAGTGGCAGGTTGGCCCTGTGAAACTCCAAATCTGAAAAGCTTCTTCTCTTCACCTTGGCGAAGAAGCCAAGTTTGCACATCCCTCAGTGTCATTCTGCTGACATCAGGGGATGCCAAAGCTTGTAGCATGCACTCCTTCTATTCTGTAGACGTTCTTGTACCAGTCATCTCTGTAATATCTGAGCGCCTTCCAGTAGTTCATTAAGCAACATGACCATCAGTGGAGGCCCAGTGCTCTGCCAAATTGGGAGAATCTCTGAATTGAAGCATAGAAATAGGTTGACAGGGATTTCATTGGATGATGAAACACTCCCTAGTTCCTAAAGAAAGGCAAACTAACAAAGTAATTCAATGTGGGTGACTCAGAGAACAAAGGAGGTAGCCAAGAGACAGGAATTCATTTTGTATGTAAAGCCTTAACATTTGATTATTTTTCATGCAACTTTTGTTGTTTGTTTAGTTTTTTGCTAAGAGCAGCCGTAGTTTTCTTGATTTAATAGCTGTTAGTGCATTGGTGTAGGAATTGAAAAGCTATCATGTTTGGAAGCAGGTAATTCACAGTTGTAGTTGTAGACTGGTTATTACTATTTTCTTTTAAACCATCTAGGGGACACATGGAAAACCAAGCTGCAGTGTTTACGGCCCATCTTAAACTACCACCTGTCTAATACATCACATGGGAATTCTTGATGTTTTCGTCTACTTGTAATTTGCACAGTCCGTGATCCTGTATCCCTGGACCTTGTGCCATGTTATTTTCACCACCTTTGCACTACTCCGGTTCTGGAACACTGCAAAAACTAAAGCAACCCATCGTGTAACTTAGAGCAAACCTAATTACTGCTCTAACCTGCAGCTGCCTATGGCCTGCGCTGCAGCCCAGAATCTCCATAGCACTGAATGCTGCAACTCATGATTATGCAGGGGCTTGCAAGCAGGGGCAGTGCAGGGCTGCCTTGATTGACCCTACGCTGCTCCTGCATGGACAGATTTCTAGCCAAAACCCCTTGAGTCTCCTGTATGTCCTCTATACCACCACCTGAGCATGGTTTATGATAACCAGTGCAAGGGCCCGAATTGGCCCCATTGTGTCTAGGACCTTTATCTCAGAAGAGTCATGTGTGTTGCTTAGTCTGTTGGGGTGAATACTGGAACTTCATGGTTAGAGATGGAAAAAATCAGTAAATCCATCATTCTCTTCCATTGTAGTATTGGTTCCTGGGATATGCTTAATTCTTTATCGAGGCTGGTTTAAATGTCTTGCAAGATGGAACTACCTCTGTTCCCTGTGGAGACTGCCCCACCATAATACTGTAGCTATTGCTGATAGTCCTACTGTTGCTTTTAATTCATCTTATTAGTCGTAGTTTTACGTCTTGCATCCCCCTAAGCAAGGACTTCTGTGGTGTTTACTGCCTTCAGGTATTTTACTTATAGACGCTTCTCATGTGACTGCCCCCTCTCCTGCCTCCTTAATCATTCAGCCAACCTATTCAAAAGCAGTTCTTTTCATCTGTCTTCCAAAAGTCAATCCTTCCAACCCCACAATCATCTATGAAGTGAGGTTCTTACCCACGAAAGCTTATGCTCCCAATACTTCTGTTAGTCTTAAAGGTGCCACAGGACCCTCTGTTACTTTTTACAGATTCAGACTAACACGGCTACCCCTCTGATACTTGACAATCATCTATGTTGCTCTTCTTTGAACACCCACCACTTTGTCTGAAGATAAAATGATTCTGAATTAATCATCAATACAGTGAAAGCAATAAGGGCGCCCCAAAACATTTTTAAACAAAACTGATACTATTTTACGTTTTGTTGGATGAAAGAGAGACCAACACACATTTTTGTATTTCCATTTTGTGTGTTTTCCCAACAGAAGGTTCATGATTATTCCCATAAATCTAACAGATTTGTGGCCTGCACTTTAAAGACTCTTTGCCCACATGCAATGTATTACAAATGTCTTGATGAGTAAAGTTTTAATCAGTCAAATCTGTCTTGATTTAGCAGGATTTTGTGGACAAATCTTTGTTCTCGGCTGTGTAATAATTACAAGCTGTTTTACCAGTGGATAAAGAAAGGATTACTCTCCTCTTTGAAAATGGTAACTTTATAATTACATGTATTTACTTGCCTTATCAGAAAAGAACTCACCAGCTGAGACGCAGGATTATTTTTGTTTAAAAGGCTCGTGGGTGACTGGAAAAACCACATATTCTGGGTTTGAACTTTTATAGACATAAGAGACATTGTTTCTGCTGGGAACTTGCAGCAGTTTTACAGGATTTTTTTTTCTCTCTTTTAATATAACATTCCGTTTCAACTGGTTTCTATATAGACTAACCGGCAATGTTGGGCTAAAGCCAAAATGCAGCTCATTGTTGTGGTCAAAAATAAAAAACTGAGGGTAGGGAAGAATAAAGAGATTAACTTTGTCACAATAAAATGAAATATCCTCCTGCTTTTTGGTTGAGAATCTGTAACATTCTCTCTCTCTCTTCCCTCCAAAAAGTGAACTTCTTTCAAATGTGTCCATAAGGACAGGAGCACAGGGGAGTGGACTCTGTTTTTGTATATGGTCCATGCTAGAAGGCAGACAGGACCACATTTTCAAAACTGGCTTCTAAATTTCCATTTCCAAAATCGTCCATCCAAGTTTTTGGCTATGCCTTTGCAGACCTAAAATTTTGCATGCTCAGAATTTCAGAGTTGCACATGTAAACTGTTTTCATTCACAAGTACAGCAGTTATGTATCTGTCCAATTTGCATATTTGAATGCTATTTGTTGTCCAATATGTGAGCACAAATGCTATTCACGTATGTAAATCTACCAAAAATGTGAGTGCCCAAAATTGTTGTGATTAATAAGAGAAGAGAACATATGATATTATGTACACACATTTGAAAGTATGAGAAAATATTTGTTTGCCTAATGTTAACCCCACTCTGACATCCTGAGTTTGAAAATTCAACGTGAAAAATGGTATGATGAAAATATAGGGTAGAAAATGGAGAAAGGAATGTCAGAATAAAAGTTTTGAAGGATTTTTGCAGTAAAGTCATGGAATATAATCTCTTCTTGATAATGTAGCAAAGGCTCCCAAATTCATAAACCACCAAACAGTGTTCAGTTGGCAATAACTTTCAGCTTAATCCCAAAATTAACTGGTGACCAAGTGAAAGGCTCTATATTCCACTCCAAACACTTGACTCTTCCAGGCCCTCAAGATTGTACATCTGTAACTCGAAACTGCGTGTATACTAATGGGGATGAAATGCCCTTGATTTATACAACCACATAGCATCATGAGGTTGAAACATTGCTATGCAATGACACCTGGTCACAATGTGGTATCACTGATGAGGCCTTACTAATCAAAATGTGAGTGATGAAATATCTCACCATGATGCCCTAACAAAATGTCCTCTAGGAACAATGTTCTGATTTAGTTGGGAATTGGTCCTGCTTTGAGCAGGGAGTTGGACTAGATGACCTCCTGAGATCCCTTCCAACCCTGATATTCTATGATTCTATTACTCATTTTTGAAAGTTATTTCTTTATTTCTCTTGCTTTCCTGCATAACCCAGATGCAAACACTTTCTCTCCCCTATTTCCTGGTAAGGGCTGGATGTCACTGCAGAAATCTTGAACCTACTCCTGAACCTCAACTTTCAAAATGGCAGCGCATTTGGTTTCTAGTTCACGTGTATGGCCAAACACCACATTCACGAGCGCTATAAAAACATGGATTTTTTTTTCATTCAAACTTTTAATGTTCCTGAGTATCAATAGTTTCTAGAGGGTGTGTCTGCACTGCAATAGAAGACCTGCAGCTGTCTGGGGTCAGCTGACGCAGGCTCAGGCTGATGGGCTAATCAAATTGCAGTGTGGAGGTTCAGGTTTGATGTGGAGCCCAGGCTTTGGGACCCAGGAAGGAGGAGAGTCCCAGAACCTGGACCCCAGCCCGAGCCCCGCAAGCCCAAGTCAGCTGACCCGGGCTCTGAGAGTTGGTGCTGCAGGTTTTTTATCTCAGTGTAGACATACCAAGAGATACATTTGTAACAATATAAACTGATTTCATATAGTGTTAAAACTGTAGCAATAAAACATATCTAAAAAGAGTAATTATAAGTAGGCTTTTAAGGTAGCATTACTTACAATAAATATTTATATAATAAATTGCTGGGTTAGTGGTAACAAGTACTGCAAGGCAACAGAAATGTGAATTTGAGACATGACACACAGCAAACACTATAACCCTTCTGGGCCTAGGATTCAAAAGTATGTATTTGAAATAAAGTGGAGTGCAAAGATGTGCTGGTAAAAATCCATAGAGTGACATTGATATTAACTTGAGAGAGAGAAAATAAGAGAGGTTCACTTTCCCCGTCTACAACGGCATTCTTATAATAGGAATCAAGTAAAAAGCAGCCTGTAATACTGTGCATTTTCACTGTTATACAGCCGATTATAGCGTAAATGAAGGGGAGCTTATTTTGATAGCCTACGTATAGAATTCTGTTTACAGTTCTCTGACACCATCCAGTGGCAGGAGGTTAATGTTAGACTAGTTTCGTGGGGATTTTTTTTTGTTGTTGTTTTTTTTTTTGGCTTTAATTTCCACTGCCATAAAAGGCATTTTACTTTAGTTTTTAAGCCTGTTTCTAATGCTGTCAGATTATTTAGTTTTTAAATCCATTTCCAGTGCTTTCAGACTGTTTTAGAGACATAATTCAAGTTCTCCCTTTTATTCATCTTCCTAAAATGTCTATCGCATAACAAAAGCAAACTGAATGTCCAGAAGCAGAAAATATCAGTCATTTACAGCATACTTGTTGAAAATATTTTTATTTGTATGTCCTGCTTAAAAGGCTGTTTTGTATTTCATATGTACCAAAATCACAGTCTTTTGATTGTGAAAAAGATTGGTTCACTTTTCCAACTTCCTATTTCCATCCTTTTGCCTAAAACCTTTTTTTTAGCTTGTGTCTTGTATTGATTTTGTTAATACATTAGTCAACTAGAGTCTAGAGCAATCAACGTGGTGCAGCATACATCTAATGTACTGCTCCCATTCTGACCTGTCGGTAGATTAACCTCAGCAACTTCATGAAGAGAAAATGTTGGTTTTAAATACTCGGATACTACAAATAGCATAATGTTTTTGCTTTGTAGGAAAATAGCCAGCAAAATGTCTTTCGCTCTATCTCACCTCCCCCTACACTCCTTTTATGGAAAAGTCCTATAGAAGCCTATCTATCAATCCATCTGTCTAATCTTAGTTATATTTTGCTATCACTGTTGTATCTGTGTGCCAGATTAATCCTGCGTGGTTCATTAGAAATTAAAAGGGATTCCATACGAGTTATTCTAACAACCTAAAGAATTTTATAGTGAAGGATACCTATTCTGTAGACTTTTTAATACCACCCTGAAGAGTTCTTCTGCATGTGGATATGTATTTCTGCCTTAAAAACTAGAGGATGGTTGGGAAAAAAAACTATGTCAAGGTTATAATCTTCTATGAAATTCTACCGGACTTTTCTAAACATTACAGAGCAGGCAGGGCGCCTTTCTGTCATAGATTTCAGATGCTGCTTAGTGGTCATTGACCTTTGTAGACAAGCTGTGACTGTCCGTGCAGTGCATGGGGATGGAAAGCATAATCTCTTCTCCCAGTGCTGCTAGGACAGTAACAGACAGTTAGTTATTCCTCCTCCAGCCATCTGCCTCCTCGATCACAAAAGTAACCAGACCTGCTGCTACAGGGATGTCTTTGGCCTCTATCAATTGAAGGAGTGGGAACCTTGACTTGAGCCCACTGCAGAAACAGGCTCTTGCTTGTGGCAGAATAGAGGTATTATCTGTCTCGATATATTGTATACTTATAAAAAACCAAACAAAAAAACCCGCTCCATGTTTCTATTCAGCAAAATCACACTTTAAAATCATGAGCATCCCGAAGAGAAAGTTGCATGCTACTGAGCATGTTTACTGCATGATTAATAATTAAGGGGGTAATTAAAGTATAACTGCAGGTATAATTACAATTCATTTTGGTAAGTCTAGGAATTATGAAGTAATTAAACATTTTGACAAGGCAAATGAACAAGGAATTTGGTGTGGGGGAGGGAGAGTTCTAGAATCTGCCCTTTAAGAGGATCAGTTCAGGTCGTTATGCTGACAACTTATGATGCAGTCCCTAGTGTGAATTCCACCAATGCAGCCAAAACACCTGACGAGTTGTTGATGCCTGAAATCATGGACGAATTTGTCCCATTATGTCCGGCTCACTTTGTATGTTGCTTAGGGCATCGATTTTCAGAATTGTCACTTAGCTTTGTTGAAGAAAAGGGTCTGCAAAGTCCAGATTTTTCTTCACTGCTCTGTTTTCCTAAATGAAGAGGTTATAACCAGGGAGGAATTTGAACAACTAGTCTTGCTGTTTTGGAAGAGTCAGAAACCTTCACCATTCACCTTGTGACTCTGTTCCTGAAAAAGGATGGGGGAGCTGGGATGAAAAAGAATGAAATCAAGAAAGGAAAAAGATGATCAGAAAAAGGACTTGAAATCCTACAGAGTTAGTGCAATCAAAATTATGTCAGGGTAATTTAATTTGGAAATAAAAAAATCAGCATGTTTCTTGAGAAATTACCTCTTTCCTGACACAAACTGATTATAGTTTATCTTCGTGTTCTACAGCAGTGTCCTGGCACATTCATGTGCAGTGGTCTTTAAAATGGCTAGCATCCTTGTGCTCTCATTTAGGTGATCTTATCTCACCACTGAAGCTTTTGGTGCTCACATGATTGCCAGATGTGCAGCAGCATTCCTTGGTAAACATGCTTCATAATTCGTTGGTCTTCCATCCTAACAATAGGACTGTACCAAAGCCACTGAAACTGAACCAGTGCCAATGGAGACAGTTGTTGGGGTTGGCTACGAATACCCTTGTTTCTGATCTTGTCCTGCTACTGCAGCTGACAAAGACTGAGAGAATCAAAAATGTCAGTGCACCACTCTCCAGCCTTCCCCAGTGCCCACATTTCATCACCATACAATAAAGTTGGTATAACCATGCTTCGATGGATGTGCACCATTTTGGCAACACGTCGTCTCAGTGATGCTAAAGAAATAGGTCCAGCACATCCGTGTTCTACACAAATGTGTCCCTGGATTTTCTTTGGACTCCAAACGGAAAGTGATTGTTGATTTAACTGAACAGGGTTGTAGAATGTATACATTTAAGTCGGGCGTAAATTATGGGGAATAGTGAAACATTTCCACAGTTCAGAGTGAGAGATTTTACTGGCTGTTGGAACTGTGGAAAATATTGAATCTTTAAGGTTAAAATCAATATTGTCACTCCTAAGCACAGGTCAGTGAAATTATTACATTAGGACTTTATATCTGGCAAAATTAACATGGTTCTTTTACCTCGGTGCTTAGCAGCGTTAGTTCCCATGACTATTTGACAAGTGTTCCCCAACAACTAAAGGGTTAGGAGTGTTTTAAGAGAGAGCTCCTCAGTCCCCAGAGGAGAACGAACACCCCATATTGTGCTCTAGTGGACATGTGCCGTGGTTACAGAAGCATGAGGATTTTGAGGGTGAAGGTGTAGACTTTGGAACTCATAGCAACAACAGAGGACATCGAGAACTCAGGAAATTTAGTGATAGGCTCATATTCTGATGAGGTGCAGGGTTTATTTAATCTACATATCTAGGGAACTCTTTGGCCCCCATCTCTGTCATATCTGAGCATCTATGATGCCTGAAATCATGGATGAATTTGTCCCATTATGTCCGGCACACTTTTAACATACTGGGCAAAGTGATTTCATAGTCAGATCGTGATTTTGAATCTGAATATCATTTTCAGTCAATTCCCGGTTCTTTCACATATTTCTATAATGCCCTGTTTTGACCCAGTGTTGTTTTACATACAGAGAACCTCTGAGTAAAAAGTAGAGCCTGTTTGCAAGCAATGAATGAACAGGAGAATAAACTTAACATTACTGAACACACTGATGGTTGTGAACAGTTTGCCTAGTTCTTAACAATCCTCCATTTTGGGGTCTGTTGCCTGGCAGCCTACCTGGTAAGTGTCCTGTCCGTCTCCCTTGGGAAGTTTTAGATGTTCAGTATGTGCTTAGTAAATCCTCAGAAAGGGTTAAGAGAAAGTAAGTCTGCCAGTAATATTCTAAATCCTTTGTCTCGCCCATCATGCAATGCAAGTAAAAACTGCCCATCATTTTCAGTTTGGTGTTTCCAGGAGGTGCCAAATGTATTGCATCAAACCAGGTAGGAGACTTCTGGGGAGACACTAAATATATGTGATCACTGTGCCAGAACGTTTCGAAGGACCTGTCCCTGTGCGGCTTTAATAAACGAAGAGCTTCAATGACCATCAGTCATCTCTTTTCATTAATCTGTTCTCATTTAACTCTGCATTTGCCTTCATGAGAGTCTGACAGTGTGAAACGTGCATTTCCCTGAAATGTCTCTCTTAATTTATAGCCTTTTTTCATGACTATGAGAGTGCTCTGTTGAGTGTATTTGAAGTGTTTGTCTAAAAACAGAGTGCATAGGGTCAATAGCTGTACAGTCTTACAAATGATATTCTAGTATTTGGTATCTTTCAAGGAACAAAGGATAATGTCATGCTCATTTTCTGAATAATTTACAAATTATTCAGATGCTCTTCCATCTCCACTACCCTCCTGGACTTTAAGCAGAGGTGCAGAAGTACTTTATGGGCAGAGGGTCAGACTATTCCTTGGCTACCTGCATCAGATATTCCCAAACAGTCACATTCTTAGTATTGCTCAGAAACCTAAAGCTTCTTACAAAATAAAAATAATAATTTTACTCCTTTGAGGCCATCACAGGTGGATTTTAGAGTTATAATTTGTAACTGTGGTGGGTTTTTTTTAATAATAATACCACTAACTTGAGTCCAGTACTTTAGTCTTCAAAATGTTTTACAAATCTTAATGGAATGAAGCATGATCCATTATCCAGGGGATAATTATCCATTGACTTCAGTGGACATTGGATTGGCCCCTGAGTCCTCATAACTCTCCTGTGATATAGGTAAGTACTGTTATCAGAGAGTAGCTTATCTGAGGCCACAGAAGTAGACACTGTCAGAGTTGGAATTAGATTTTAGGAGTTCCTGGGCTCAGACCCCTAGGTGACTCCTCTCTCTTTAAAGCAAAATGAAATCTGGTTTAATGCTTTAAACCAGGTTGATGAAGCGTTAATAGAAAGCATTTGCAACATGTATTCATTAGTTAACCTTTTCAATTTCCTTTCTAGGAACGAATGTTCATGAGGCCCAGCGCATTCTGAATGAAAGCGGGTTACCAATCACCTCTGCAAGGGACCTTGAGGATGCAGCAAAGAAAGCAGTGGCTAGTGTGGAAAGCAAATGACTCCTTGAAGATATTTGCCTGCAGAGGGTCTGTGATTCACAAAAGTGACATTCACATTCTTGTTGCAGAGAGAATTATTAGAGTTCCTTAAAGCAGTCATCAGTATTGCTGAACTTACCTATCTGACATATCCAGAGGGTACCAAAATTAGTGAATCCTCAATCTGCATATTTCTGGATTGAGAAATATGTTAATTAACATTTAATTCCACAAAGTTCCTGGGTTTTTTTGCGTGTGTGTTTTTCCAAAATAATGCAGTTGATGGGTTTGTGAATAAGGTATAGTCAGTAACTTACTGACTCCTGTCAATCAGGTTGTTCCCTAATCCAACAAATACTGTTTGCACATTTTTTTGGAAAAACATTTAAGTTAATTTTTCATATCCTAAAGAGTCAGCAGGCAAAAGTAAATCCTAATAATTGATTGATGTATTTTTATGAATTTTTTACAATAACAAAAAAAATCTGCTTGCAATAAATATATTTTTCCAGATGTATAGGATTTGTTTTCTTCCTTAGATAGTTTGTGGTGTATCACACTCCATGCCTTAACATATCATCTTTGTATTCAAATACAAAAAGTATACCTCACATTAGGAAGAAAAATTGAATATATTATTTGTGGTAGTGAAAGGACCTTCCATTCTTATACTGTACCAGTAAACAGATGAAATGTGATTCAGTTGATTGTGCTGGGCATTGGAGGTGAAATTAAGTATAGTCCTTCCAAATGTAACAGTGACCTACAGTATCTATGGGTATATGTATGCAGTTAATCTAATGGCTGCCAACTTTTCAAAATAAACTCTTTAAGAAATAGGAGGTATTTGAATTCTGAATATTCAGCATAACGTATAAATCAATAGCAGCACTATGTGAGTAATAAAAAAAAATTCTCAAAATAGTCATTTTATTTCCAAAAAAGAATTTTGATTTGCTGTTAAAAAAAAAACAATTTTTCTTGTTCAATTTTCACAAACATTTGAATGTTCAAGCTTTAGTAACACAAATACTTTAGACAAGCAAATTCTAAGTTGCAGTACTTGAATATCCACTAAAAATCCTATTTTGATTGTGTAGTCATTTGTACTGTTATAATAATTCAAGCTGTTGATTATTCTATCAGGGAACAGAAGATACTATCATGTGGCTTGAGTAACTAACCAATGCAGTACACATTGCAGAGCACAAACTGCTGAAATTTGTGAATAATTTTGAGTAATGTACCAATGAGAGCATGTCATAATCTGTTTCTGACCAATTTGTAAATGGGGAAAAAGGTAAAATTTGTCTAATAAATTATTCATTGTGAATTATTTGCTCCACTCTAATCAACACTCTGCTTTATTTGGAAAAAAAATACTTTGTCATTTAAATTTGTGTTGACATTTCCATGGCAACATTTATATTCAGAAATGATTTTTTTTTATTAATCTATGTAGCTATACAAGTATAGCTAGATTCTGCAATTACCTAATTCCTCTTCCTTCAGCCTGTTGCCCAAGAGAAAAAATATATCATCATTAGAATAGTGATACTAGTGTGAGTTACTGTCCATATAAGAAAATTTCTAATTCAATTAAAGGTAATAAGTATTTGATTAATTTAATGAGGCTCTGGTAAATGATTGTACGGTGGGCTACTTTAAAAACAAACAAACAAACAAAAAAACCACTTACCATTAACATCTCAGTATGAAATTATATTCTAAGTACAGGAAAATAAAAACATTTTTGTGTCAGTCAGTAAAGTGGCAAGGTAAATATTTCCTTGTTAAGGTACCATACAGTATCTAGCTTTCTTATGGAATCCAACATATACAACAGATATGTTCACTCAGGTTAATCTGCATATAGATCTGAGAGAAGTCGGTATTTGTTTGGACCTGTGCTAATTAATCCAAATTTTCATATCACTCGTAGCTTTTTAAAATAATATTAAATAGTGATTTTGAAAGTTTTGTGGTAATTGGAATTAAATGTTTTTTGCTACCAGTGTTGTTTGAAGCAGTGCTGATTTCCCTAGGAGTTTGTGTTTAAACTTTCTACTAAATTTTTTAAAATATACAGAGCTGGTAATTAAATTTAGCAACCCATGAAAAGGAGTTTAGATTTTTGAGGGAAGGAATTTAACTTAATATGGCTGACTCAACTTCCAGTGGTAAATATGATTATAAATGGATCCAGTTTTTCATTTTAAAATTCATCTTAATGTCCACGGAGCTGCCTACTTTGCCAGAACATGTGAATAAATGCTCCTCTCTGTTCTTTATGGCCTCACTAAAGTCTGTGGCAAAACTCCTATTGACTTCAACAGGATAAAATCTTCATCCTGTATTTCTCACCCATGCCTTAAACAGTGAATTTCAGTTTCTTGCATTTAAGTGGGGAAAATAGTACTTGAAATTTAAAACAATTTTTTTATACTGGTCACAGAAGTCTTTTCTTGCCTTACCATGAGCATCTTCTCTACTTTGATCCAGTAATTTGCAACAGTCACTGGAACGTGTCTATAAAAAATGAGTGAAAGATGCACACTAACTTATCTTTTTTGGTTCTAAATTCATAAAGAATATAACATTTGGCACATTGGTATGAAATTTTTTTAAATGTTTTCATGTGCATCAAATATTTAGCCAAATAAATGCAAAAGTCAACCCGATTAATGACTTTGCTTATTCTTTTTAGAATAAGAAGACTGATTTGTTTGCCTGCTGACTTGTCTGCTCTTCCATTCTGCACCTTCTTATAGACCAGTGAACTGAAGCCCATGTGGATTTATTTCCATATGGGCAATTCTTGTGTGATCTTAGGCTTTTAAGCATTTTGGTTGGCTTGTTTTAAGCTGTATGCCTCCATTTATAAGGTATTTCCAGTCCTGTCCAAGCATCATACCCAATATCCACATACAGAATGGGGCAGTGCACTGCACACTTACAAAAACCTTATTTTTATTTTGAGGACAATATGCAGAAACTATATAAACTCTGGAGAATTCTTGCACTTCAGAGGTGCCGTGGTTTGACAACACTGGTGCAGTTTGAAGATTAGAAATGCCAAATTCAGCAGCAATCCAATAATTAGAACATGTGCTGGGTTCAAAAATACTTTTCACTCTTTAGTTGTTCCATGTCCTTGGCGTGACGTTCTTTGCACGGAATAAATGTGCCAAAACAGCTGGTGCCAAGGAATTGGAACCAAAACCTTTACTTGTAATTTGTCTTTGCATTTGTTCCCCACCCCCCTTTGGATGCAAGGCCTCAGTCCTGCAAGGCACTGACTGTGGAGCCATATGGAGAAGGTGACCGTTGAGGTTTGGCATTCAGCATAAACTCAGCAACTGGCTTCAGTAGGCGCACAAGGGTGAGCTTCTAGCTGCTTTGTCAGTCACGGTGCTTTGTCAGTCTTTTGTACAAACAATCCACGGGGATGCTGAATGGCCAAACTGTCACCAGACAGAATTGGAGTGGGTGTCGAAGCCTAGTGTTTAAGACGGAACCCAGGCATGACATTAGCCACGCAGCAGTCATTTTACTTCATAAGAATCCCGACAAGTACTGGAAGGCAGATTGCAAAACACAGGCCATCTGGAAAACGCCAGCCGAAGGCACACATGGTGTCAAACACCATTGTACGTAACTTGCTTCAGAACGTAGATTCATGTGACATTTTGATAGTGTATTTCCATCTTTTAACGTTTCCCTTGTTTTCCCTCACAAATTCCTTGATAACCACAATAGAAATGCCTAAACACGCAGTGTGCTCAAAAGACCTCTTATGGTGGAACGTGGAGGCATGAGGAACAGCATTTCTGGCTCATCGGATGCTGCATGAGTATCTGGGGCTCAGGGTGTACCTTAACAAAGGAACCCCGGAGTCCGATTTCCTGTCACATGAACTGTGCTGCCATAAATCGGTACTCTGCACAGTGTCGGAGCAAGACCGATTATCTTTACTGCAGCGTGTTGGGTCACAGACTGGTAAGAACCGCATTCACCAGCCTTGGCAGCTGCTTCACTTGCAGCACCTCGGCAGGATTGAGCCCTAAAAGGCTAACCTGGCGTGTGTACTCATGAAAGTAGTCTCAGCACACTCAGCAGGAATACGCCTGTGGGTGAGAACAAGCTGTGAATAAAATTTCACCCTTGTTCAGAGAGCCAGCACAAGATCTAAGCACAGTTAAGTCCCACTTAATGTCTGTTTTGAGGGTTTAAATGGGATTTAAAGTGGTCCACAGGCCTTGAAAATTCATTATATGTTAATAAAGGTTCTAGGACAGGGCCCTATTAGAACAAGAATAAAAGGATGAAAATCCTTGCACACTGACATTGTATTAGGGTTTGACCAGATCTCTTTAAAGTTCTTCCAAAGAAAAAGTAACAGCTGGGTGTTACGGACTTTTGTTGTGGTGATGGATATTTCTAGTGCTGTTGTACTGGGAATGGATTCCATCTAAGGGCATCACAAGAACTCGTAAAACAAATTTGTTCCTGGACAATATTCAGCTATCCATTTTGGATGTAGGTAAGAGGAAGTGTGGACCCTGGCAGGCAACTCTTGGAACCTTAGAGGAGCCTTGGCCATGCCTACAGAGTGACAGAGATGAATAGCTCGGAATAAAGTTATGATGAAGCTAGGACATCATGCAATAATACCCCTGTGGGTAAAGGACTGCGGCAGGGAAACTTAGGAGAGTTTGAAGCTATGAATATCCAGTTGGGATTGCTGTTTAGCGGAACTCTGTTTTGAGCAGGACCAAAGGGGGAGATCTGGGTAAGAGCAATTAATGTGACTGACCAGGAAGTGCAGCTAGTGAAAAATCAGACAGTGGGGACAGTGTCTAGCGTAGCTGGCATCTCAGAGCCTCTCAAGGGGCAGAGATCATCAGCTGTGAAGCTTAAATTCTTGAGCCCATTCCATCTATTCCTAGTAAATTTTAATGCTTCAAAGATCGCTGTCAGATTTGCAGTTGAACAAATTGAGGTCAGGGCAGTGAGAACAGACTCAGACTGGCCTTATGATGACATCTGGCAAAAACAGTCTAAGGACCCTGAGTTATGTTTGGTGTGCCAATAGATCTACCGAAGGAGACCCAGACTGGGTAGGTTCAGCGCAGTTCAGGAATGATTATCCATTGATCTAGCTACCAATTTGCTGGTATATGAAGATAACAGGATTGTCTTGCCAGCCAGCTTACAGGGAACAGTACTGGAGGTCTTCATGATAACGAAGTGCAGGCCACCTGGGTATGAAAAGACACTGATCTGCATATTCAACAGATTTTTTTTGGTTAGACATGGCCGCACATGTTAAGGACTGTCATAAATATAGAGAAAAAGGATAGCATAAAATCTCTCCTTGGCAGCTATACTAAATCGCTTTACCTGCAAGGAGTTAAGAAGCTCAAATAACCTAGTTGGCACCTGACCAGAAGGACCAATGAGAAAAGAAGATACTTTCAAATCTGGGGGGAGAGGGATTTGTTTATGTCTCTTTGTTGTTCCCGCTCCGGGTGGATGGAGAGAGAAGCCAAGCAGGTACACATCTCCTGAAAATAAACTTTGAATAATCCATCTAAAATCACATCAATTGTAAGTAAGACAAGGAAAGGAAAGGTTATCTGTTGTTTTAGCTTGTACATTTTCCTATGCTACAAAGGTAGTTTTATTCCTGTTTTAGTAACTGTGAAGCTGAGTCCAGAGGGGAGTCCTCTGTGTTTTAAATCTTTTTATTACCGTGTAAAGTTACCTCCCATCCTGATTTTGCAGGTGTGATTCTTTTACTTTTTTCTTTATAATAAAGTTCTTCTTTTTAAGAACCTGATTGATTTTAATGTCCTGAAGATAGTCTGGTCTGTACTCACATTGCTAAGGCAATTAGTTGGTATATTATTCTCAAGCCTCCCCAGGAAAGGGGGTGAAGGGGTTTCGGGGGATATTTTGGGGGGATAGAGATTCCAAGTGACCCTTCCCTGAATTTTGTATAAAACACTTGGTGGTGGCAGCAATACCGTCCAAGGACAAGGAAAGGAATTTGTGCCTTGGGGAAGTTTTTAACCTAAGCTGGCAGAATATAAGCTTAGGGGGTCTTTCACGCGGGTCCCCACATCTGTACCCCAGAGTTCGGGGGGGGAGGACCCTGATAAGGACTGAATACTTTTTATCTGTCAAGACAGGAAAGCACCAGCAAGAAGAGACAAAATTCCTTTAGGGGAAGTGCCCCAACATAGTAAGTCCTGGGAGTTCATACGGATTGACTTGAAAGGCCCATTACCAGAAACACCAGCTGGACATCGGTATTCGCTGGTAGCGTCTGACACCCCCTCAAAGCCAACGGTGGCG
This sequence comes from Malaclemys terrapin pileata, assembly GCF_027887155.1. Lineage (NCBI taxonomy): Eukaryota > Metazoa > Chordata > Testudines > Emydidae > Malaclemys > Malaclemys terrapin. The sequence goes on along the minus strand of NC_071511.1, from coordinate 7,699,277 downwards.
CAGCCACTGAAGGATAAAAGGACTGGGACAGTTAAGGCAGCATTTGTGAAACATGCCATGTTGCAGTTCAGCCCACCAACCTTCATCTGCGGTGATTGGGGGAAGGAATTTGAATCACGGTTCTTACACGAGGTCTGCAGACCCCTCCAGGTGAGGATCGTGTCACCCGCCCATTCCTGCAGCTCCATGTAGACACGCCCTGACTTTTTCTCCCTGCCCTAAGTCACATAGGTTTGAGGAGTACCAGGAACAAAGATCCTGCTCTCCCCACTCCACTCGAGCTGTGAAATGGGGCAGCAGCAATGTACCTGGGAATGGGGTGCAGTAGTCTTCAACTGTGTTGGAGCCAGTCATTATCTATGCCTATATATTGGTTCTATGGCTGGAAGGGTTCTTTGTAGCGAGAGAGAGACTTTATTCTTGAGAAAAGCAGCTTTTCATTTCGTTCCCAGAGAATGATGTCCAGCTGTCAGGAAATGAAAATCAGATTATGCAAACGCCAGATTTATCTTAACAAAAAGAACACTGTTATTGCACTGCATAACAGGCAGGGCGAAGAACGAGGAGTATCTATCAACTTTAATATGTTTAATTTAAAAGGGAACAGGTTGCACCAACAATTTTTTTTCTGCTTAATGAGGCCCTTTCATAAGTAAAGTAGCAGGCTTTGCCTGTCACCCAGAGGAAATCAGTATATGTATATTCATACTGTGGTGCAAAATTTGTGCCGATCCCATTTATTTCAAACTTTTTTTCTAGCCCAGCTGTAGTTGGTTTGATGTCAGGTTCCTTTCATCAGGAAAATAGATGCACTGTTGGCTCAATCCTGAAACTTTTCAGTGGCTTTGTTCAGCCTCGTAAGGCACGATCTTCAGATTTCAAACAATTAGTCGTACACCTGGGTTGTCTCGTGGTGCGCTACTTGTCAAACAGAGAAAAATGCTTAGATATAAGGAGAAAGGTTTCATTTGAGGCCTGCTAGCCCCCTCCACTCCAGGCAGGGAAAGAGGGAAGGTCCATCTGATTATAATTCCATACGGTGACTGTCTCTGACTTTTGTGTAGAGATAGGGGTGTGCTAACTGGCCTGTAATGACAGCTACTTCACACGCAAGTTCTCTGAGGAGCTCCTCCTCCAAAGGGATTTGAAGGTATGGAAGGGTGAGGAGGCTGTCTGCACTGATCAGGCCCTAAATCCGTAGTCAGCAGTTGTCTGTGCATAAATTCAGGCTGCTTGGAGGGGTGGTTAATTGGGTCTCTGCTGCATCCCACCTAGAGCAGGAGGTGTGCAACGGTGCGGGGTGCTACAGGGCAGCCATGCCATTAGAGGGGTGCCAGAGGAGCAATGTGGAAGGGCCAACTATCAACAGGATTGGGAGGGGTGAAGGAGGAAGGGCCCTTCCTCACAGACTCCCAGGAGCTGCAGCGCGGGGCAGGCCCCACGCCTACTCTACAGCTCCCTCCCTGTTTACAGGGAAGATTTGGTGAAGTCCCCATGAGAGGAACATCCCTTCCCTGCCCAACCTCTACTTCCGCACTGCCCCTCCTGTGGGTATTTCCATGGAGAGGTACAACGCGGCCATCAATGAGTAAGAGCCGGTTCATCCCACACAGGGGACAGGGAGCCTCACAAATAATTCTAGTGTTTCCTCCCCCTCAGAACAGGCAGAGGGGCTTTCACCCCCTTAAATCCGCAGGCTCCCCGTGCTTTCACACCCTCTGCTTGGCAGCGTGGCTCCTGACAGACTCTTGGTTGGTGGTAATAGTGGGGTGTAGTGGTCATTTAGCAGAGGGGGCTTCTCATCATTTGAGTCAACAATACCTTACATTGGGATTCCCCATGAGGTTAAGAGGAGGATGCTATGGACCCCATAGCCCCTGCTAACAAGCCCTGAAGCTAAATCCGCCCAGGGAAAAATGGAACCAGTATTCCTTTCCTTATGCGTCCTCTAAGACCGGATGTGCTGGATCTGGGTCTCCTCCTCTTGTGAGAGCAGACGGGGCACGATTGGGCACTAAATTCTGAATTAAATCAAGGCTAGTTTGTGCTGAAATCTACCAGGGCAGGAAGGTAAGGGAGCTCGCGACAGAAGGTGGTTACTCTGGGAACTGAACGCTGTTGGGAAGTACCACGTGATGGGATTTAGAGACTGAATTCCTTACCTTGCCCGGAGTGACTCTTCTGGGCCCGCAAGCAATCAGCTATCGTCAGAAAGGGGACAGTGACATAGTATCTGTACATGACTTTGGGGAAGGAGGGCTCGGGGGGGATCAAGGGTAAGAGGCTTCGTGTCGTGCTAGACACAGCAATGGGAAAATGAGAAATTTGATCTTTCTATTCTAATGGACGTAAGGAGTTGCTGGGCAGCAAAAGGTGATGCAGCCCAACCGAGCTGTTCCCTTTAAGTTTATTTCCAATGTGGTGGTGGTAAATCTCCTGCCGTTGTAATTTCCTGGACTGTGGGGGAGCGTGGCCAGCAAAAACAGACAACCTGAAGCACAGGCGGGCTCCGTGCTGCGTCTCAGCATAAGAATAACAGGGACATTATTGAACATCAAAAGCCTTGTTTTCCCTCTCCCCACTGCTGCTGAATGAGGAGTGAGTGGCGGACTGCACAGCAACCAAAGGAACTGGGTTATGTCCTTTAAAAGGCCCCTTTCTATGGATGCCATCGAGGGGAGGAGGGTGTAGAAATCCTGATTCTTCTGTAGGTATTAGAAATATGGGCCAAAAGCATCACTCCTGTCTAGCCGCTTCCAAAGTTCCTCCTGCCTATGCCAAAAACAACAGGGAGCTGATATTTCTCCCACTTTATGGGAGGGTCCTTGTGAGGTCTTCGGGAGACCTGAATAGTGCAATCACCCAGGTCCCCCTTCCCCAAAGCAGGGGCGGGAAGAGAGGTGGTTGGACTTTCTATCTGCGGGAACAAGCAACGCTACAACTCATGCTGCAGCCCTGCATGATTGTGTTATTCGGGCCCTGTCAACATCTCTGCCCCTCGCTGTCTTTTTCTCCTTCCACAGCAGGGTTGGGGAGGGGTGGGGGTTACTAGTGAAAAATAACTGCATGTTAATAGGTTTTTTGCAGAGCTGTGACTATTGGCAGTGTAGTCAGAGATGCATAAGGAGCAACTCTAGCAGCAGCCCATGGATTCTGCCTCCCTGTGCTCATCTCTCCAAGCCCTGCTCCTGCTCGGCTCCTCCACAGCGTCAGCCCAAACCCTGTCCTGCACCCGGCCTTGTTCCCACCCTATTCCAGCCTCACTCCTGCCTCAGAACCAGCTCTGCTCCTGCCTTCCTTGGCTCCTGGTCATCCAGTTCCGACCTTTGGCTCTGATTTTTTACTCTAATTCCGCCTGGCTCCAGCATTCGGACTCTGATTCGGTCCCGACCCTCGGCTCTGATTCATGACTTCGACTCTCTGTCTCAACCCTTGACTCTGGCATTTGGCCTCTGACCAGTAGGTCTGACTCCTGACTCCACTAGGCCTGACCGCCTATGACCCAGTTCACTGAGAGAGTCACTCTGTTAGAACGCAGATGTTCCTGTAGGCTACAGTCACCTCTTATGCATGTCATGCTAATGAGAATTATGTGGGACAGATTCTCAGCTGGTGGAAATTAGTGTCACTTCATTGGCCTCAGTGAATGATGACAGTTTACATCCGCTGAGAATCTGGCTATGAAGATGTTGCTACGGGGAAGACGAGACCTCCATCTTTCTGGTACTTAAAGAAGACAAGACAAATGTGTAATGCAATACTGTTCGACACCCACAACCTGACCTTTCCTCATTGTCTGTCTCACAACTTGGCTGCCCACTGAGTTATTCTCTTTGTATTTTATCATATTTCAGTCAAAGCTGGTGAATTTGTGAACTCTGTGGTAAATTGCAACCCCTGTAGTACCGGTGGCTCCATCAACCACACTCCCAAATGCTTTCTCCTTACTGGATTGCATTAAGAGTTGAACTCCAGCTGTTGAGGTTAATCCCTCATCATCTGTAATCTGAACAGGCATATGCAAAACACAGCACAAAAGATGCAATCAGTTGTATTTCATTTTACATAACTATTGTCTGTAGCCCCATTGGGATGTTTGACAACGCACTCCTCCAAAATTTGTGCAATGAACATCTGGCCGTCAGTTCTTAAATCTGTTTAGGAGAATATGCACCATAGAAAAGAAAAGTTCCAAGACCCAATATGTCACCTGCAACAGAATGTAGCTTGTCTTTATTACTTTGATGAATACAAGAGACTGCCACTTTCATGCCTATGTCCAGAGGGCCAAATGCTCATCCGTCAAGAAGAAACCTTCTAGGACAATAACAGCCTGTAATTCAGTCCATTTCAATTCTGTGTGTGCACTGTTCAGCCTTAGGACTTCAGTTTTATTGATTTCCTAAACATTTTCCCTGGATTAATTTTTCCACTATCCTCTGGATTATAGCCATCGTGGAAAGCTCTGTCCACAAACCTGCTGAGCGCTTCCATGATTGTTGTAACCATTTTTCTACTTGGGAAGTTCCCTAATTCACCCTCCCGGGGCTGGCCTTTGAAAAACAACTTGCTTTCAAAGGACACTTAGTGGTTTGCCAGGACCGTGTCTCATAGTAATGACTGATTTCAGTTTTTCATCATTAAATTTGAGCTCTTCAAATGGTTTGTAAGATCACACACACAAAAAAGAGGAGGAGGAGCAGGATGGAAACTGGAGCTGCCCCCCCCCCCCCCCAGCCACTTCCAGATCCTGCTAAGATCTGAAAACAAGACAGCGTGAGAAGTGAAGTCCTTGTTTGCAGCCTGTACAGTGAAACTTTCATGTGCACTACCTTTTGTTCAGCTATCTGTTGCATGTGTAACAGAAGTACCCCCATGCTGTGCATGAGTCTCTTGTAAAGTTGGGCATAAAAAGCGGGTAGTTCAGACCTTCTGTCTATATCACTTTCATAGCCTTCACTACCAGCAGTGTGGTCACTAATCTTTTTTCCCCTCTAGTCTCTAACTCCATACTGGTGGTTCATAATAAAATTGTAACTCAGCAGCTCAAAAGCAGTAACTATTTTTAGGTAAACCCTAACCCCTTTTCCCTTGCCAGTCACGGCCAGGCCCTATTCACTGTCACATTGATGAGAGCCAAACTCATTCTTCTTAACCTGATCTATTTGAAAATGTCTTATTTCAATTAAGCTGTTTCTTTCTGTGAAGTGGAAGCAAGCTCATTGTTTCTTCCTTAAGGTTCCGCTTCCAGCTACTCCTTCCAAACCGTGACTTCATGAGAAGTAGGAACTATATCTTCTTCTTTACTAATAGCCAGCAATAAACGCAAGTCCAAGAATTCCAAAACTGATAGTGATTTTAGGTACCTAACTTGAGACACCCAAGAGGGGGCCTGGTTTTCAGAGGGTGGCTGCTAACCGTGATCTGAAAGGTGCCTCTTTAAGGTAGCTCAGGTTGGGTACCCCAAATCATTAGTCACTTTTGAAAATCTTAGCCATAGTGTGCCAAATCCTCTGCTGCTGTGAACTGCCATAACTCCAGAGAAGTCAATAGAAGAAGGATACCTATTTACACCAGCCGAGGATCTAGCCCAATGCATTTTACTTTTGCAGATATTGCTAATGACATCAAAGCCATTTTCTGAAGACAAGATTCTAAAAGCAACCGGTCACTGGCACCAACCATTGAGACCCACTGATGCAGGTACCTGGGAGAATTATGAAAGCAGCACAACCAAGTGAAATGATGAGAATAAACTGGGCAAATGTCTTGAAGCTTTTTCATTTAATCGAACTAGACATAACCTTCACCAGAAAGTCAGGGCAGATATTCAGCCTGGTCTTAGCAGGTGTCCATTGATGCTCTTCCAAAATGTGGACATAAAACCAAAGGCCAATATTTAAAAATCTGGCCTTTAAAAGCTAAGCTAAAGAGCCCGTGCTGGAGCATGGCACAATAAACAATCTACTTCATTACTACTTGGTGCAATACGAGGGAAATTCAGCCTGCTATTATGACTGTGTAAAGTATTGATCTAAGATGAGAGAAAATACTAGCCAGTTACTAGGCTAAATGTGATTAGGTGTGTAAAGCTTCCGTTCTTCTTTTAATTCAACCTACTAATGGATTCCCCGGCGATCCTGTTTTTTGGTACTAAATTATCCAATTATAGATCTATCTCCTATTAAGTCTGGCAAACAAAATGTCAATTCACAGTTCCCTGAGGATTGCAATTCCAAGAAGTAGCTGTTGTACAGGGCTACTACTGGGCTGACAGCACCAGAGAACTAATTTATAGAACAATCTTCCTTCTCTCCCCCTCCACCCTATGGATCATTCTTCATCTCTTCTTTCTGTGCGGGTGTTTGTAGTCAAGGGCTGGTTAAAAAATGTAATCTGAAACTATTTTTCAGTGGACATTTGGGTTTTTGAGTAAACAACACTTCTTGTGGAAAATACCCACTTTCCTAAAATATTTTTGATTTTTAGTCAGGAAACCAAAAGCTGAAAACATTTAGCCAAATATTTTCAACTTTTTGCTTGAAACTGCAGAAAAACTAAATACCTTTGAACCATTGCAACCCTAAAAGGTTTTTTCTTTTTGATGAACAAGCCAAATGTTCTTATTAAAATTTCACCAGAAACATTTTTATTGAAATTTTCTGCCCCCTTCCCCCAAATCTCTCAATTCCCAGGAAACTCTGTTGTTTTCCCTGAAAAATATAAAATAAATCAAACAGGCAAAAAAAAAAAAAACCCCAAAGAAACCCCACCTTTCCCAGGAGAACTAAATTTACTAGCTACATGCAATAGAGGCATTTCTATTACGCAATGGCATTGGCCATGGGGCACTGTCGGAAGACAGGATACTGAGCTAGATGCACCTTTGGTCTGACCCAGTATGGCCGTTCTTACGTTCTATGTCACAAGTGTGTGTGGGTTTAGGTCTGCATATAAATATACAGATATAATAGTGCTAAGTATTAATAAATTATGTTTTCTGTGACAAACTTGCTCTCTGTCATCTGCACCAGTGATAGGAATATAGTACTGGACTGGACTTCTTGGGTTGTCAAGTCCAGTGCTCTGATATCACAGACACCCTTATTGTATGATTTCCTTCATAAACATATCAAGCTCCATCTTCAAACTAGGTAGGTGGTTTGCCCCCACTGCTCCTGTTGCGAAACTCACACTTCTCTGATGGTTAGAACCCTTCCGCTAAATTCCAGCCTCCATCTATTCCTGGCCAGTAATAAATCCAGACTCTGATATCAGCTCACTGTATAAGAATTCAGACCTGGATTGAGCTGTGAGCCACAGCCCTGCACCACTCCAGGATCACCCCTGGGTCTCAGCTTCTTCTGCTCACCCGAGCTGAGGGGCACGATCTTCAGCTGTAGCGGCTGGCATGTTCTTCTATCCCTACATTATAAGTCATTGCCTCTCAAAATTGGCCGGATGCCAGTGATTATAAACTAATTGAAAAGCTTTAAAAATGCATCACTTTAATATTACCTCAGCTCTGCTAAATCTCTCCTGTAATAACTCCCTTTAGAGTTCTTCACTCGGGTTTCATTCTACTTTACTATTTATTAGATTATTACAGTTAAACTAGGAGTCATATCACACTGCTCTGGCCCAGCGGTCGTAGCTGACCCAGAGGGAGTCCATTTAACTTCCTCGGTATGCCACCACCCTCCTGTGGAGGGCATGGACAGTTTCACAGTAGTTCACAAGAGTCCAAGACCAACAAAAGTATGGTCAGGAGTGAGGTTACAGGGTTTGAGCAATGGTTGTGTATTGGCATGCCGTCTGGGCTGTTTGTGGATGGGATAGCAGGTCTGTGTGCCTGGAGTACTTGGGCATGGGGAATACCAGTCAGTTCTTCTGTGGTTTTCCCTGATCTCCTCTTCAGTTTTTAAAAAAAGTCCATCCCCTATTGATTTTTTTAAGATACTACAGGAATTTCCCAGAAACGGGAAGAAAACAGCCCCATCATCTCAGCTCTTGACCATTTCTGGATCCATTACAAAATGGACTATTATTGTTTATATTATGATAACACCTAAGAACCCCCACCCCTCGTGGATTAGGGCCCCATTGTACTAGGTTACAGACAAGTAACACGGAAGACACGATATGCCCAGAGACCTTACAGTATAGGTGAATTCACCTCTTAGCTTATAAATTCTCTACACACTTGTAAATCATCCTCCCACCCCAGTACACTGATCTGATCCTGTTCTGCAGACTTCACCCCCGAAGTGCTTTCTGTACTGCCTAACTTCCCATCCGTGTTCACTGCCACAGCTGAAACTAGGACCTCATTTTGCTAGACACAAGCAAGAGGCAGTCCTTGCCCCGAAGAGCGTTCAATCTAAATGAGCATGGCAGACAGAAATAGGAGGGGAAATAGGCACCGAGAGGTGAAGTAATTTGCTCAAGGTTGTCCAGTGAGGCAGAGCTGGGAATACAATTCACATCTCCTGAGTCTCAGTCCGGCGGCCTGTCCACAGGAGCCTGCTGCCTCTTCACCCCAATGCTCTTGCAATGAACAGTTTCTATCTGTGCTCTCTCTTGTATCCTGCGCTTGCAATTTCCTTTCATTCTCTGGGAAGACAGCTACAGAAGGCACCCTGCACATAGATGTCCGGGCAGCTTAATTCCCCAATCCTGTGACTTGCCTTAACCACAGCAGCCCTTGTTGGGAAATGTGCTCAGAGGCTCTTCCATGAATGATGCTATCGTAATGGATTGTGTTATATCAACGTTTCAAACAAGACTGATCAGGAAAGAGGCTATTGCCCATACTTTCATCCTCTGGTACTTGCTCCTGAGTTCCCAAAGAACATGGCTTGTCAGGGTGATTTTCATTGTGCCACACTCAGAACAATCACTCTCAGCACGGGTGTTCTTTATGTTTACTTAGGATGGCCTCTCCAAAGCCACCTAGGTGAGATAGATGCCCAATTCCCATTAATATCTAACAGGAACTGGGCAGCCTAAACCTTTAGGTGGTTTTGAATAGCTCAGCCTTAATGTCATAAATACTACAAAGACAACTCTGTTAAGAAAAGTCTCAGCATAGGGCTAAGTCTCCCTCGGGTGCCAGCATCTGCCTGCAGACTGGGTAAGGATTTGCCTAATAAAGGAGGGTCCAGGTGAGAACCTGCTCTGATACAACCCCTCCTTTGCTAGGAAAAGGGACAGTAAGGCAATGCAAATTAATTTAATACATATGAATAACCAGGAGGGTGGTAAGTATAGCTATAAAATATCCAAAATATCATAGAATCATAAAAATGTGGGACTGGAAGGGACTTTAAGAGGTCATCTAGTCCAGTCCCTGTGCTGATGCAGGACCAAAGAAACCTAGACCATTCCTGACAGGGGTTTGTCCAACCTGTTCTTAAAAACCAATCCAGTGATGGGGATTCCACAACCTCCCTTGGAAGCTTATTTAAACTACTCTTCCAATTAAAACATTTTTCCTAATGTCTAACCTAAATCTCCCTTGCTGCAGATTAAGACCATTATTTCTTGTCCTACCTTCAGTGGCTATGGAGAACAATTGATCACCGTCCTCTTTATACCAGCCCTGAACAGATCTGAAGACTGTATCCAGTCTCCCCTCAGTCTTTTCTCAAGATTAAACAGGCCAATTTTTAACTTTATCTCATAGATCAGGTTGTCTAAACTTTGCATCATTTTTGTTGCTCTCCTCCGGACTCTCTCCAATTTGTCCACATCTTTCCTAAAGTGTGGTGCCCAGAACTGGACAAAAAACTCCAGGTAAGTACAGTGGGACAATTGCCTCCCAGGTCTTACGTATAGCACCGCTGTTAATGTACCTCAGAATGATAGTAGCCACGTCATTGATTGATATTTAATCGTGGTCCATTACAACTACCAGATCCTTTCCAGTGGTACTACCACAGTTATTCCCCACTCTGTAGCTGTGCATTTTTGCCTTCCAAGTGACATGCCTTGCATTTATGTTTATGGAATTTAATCTTGTTGAATTCAGACCATTTCTCCAATTAGTTTTGAATTGCAATCCTGTCCTCCAAAATGCTTGCAACCCCTCCCATGCACATGATATCCTTGGAATCATTGCCATGAAGGATAACACAATGGTGCAGGACTAGGGTGACCAGATGTCCCGATTTTGGGGTCTTTTTCTTATATAGGCTCCTATTATTCCCACCCCCGTCCCAATTTTTCACACTTGCTGTCTGGTCACCCTATGCAGCACTGTCCTGGGGTAGCATTTAACAAAGTGCCTATCGCCCAGATAGTCAGCGGCATTTAGATGCCAGACTCCCACTGATTTCAATTAAATCAATGGGAGTTAAGCATCTGAGTATCTTTGAGGATCCGGGGCTAAGTGATTTAAGAGCCAAAGCCTGAAAGGCAGTGGGGCGTAGCCTCCTAATAAGACACACAGGCACTTTGGAAAGTTTAACCCCTGGAACCTTAAAATGCCACACAAGAAATTCGGTGTGCTACAGTGGATTTAACCTCCTGGGAGGACTCTCCTGCAGGTAAGGTAGGATTTTCACAATGCATACATAGGCATGTTAGTTGCTTTAAAAACAGGGGTGGTTTGATACAGTTTTGCATAGCGACTGTGAGCAGGTCACTCGTATCATGCAACTCCCTTGATCAGAGCAGCTTTATGATTTGTGGTTGGCCTGAGGTCCCTTTACCCCGGCTATCCTAATACAAAAAGGACATAAATCTGGTGCTAGGTGCAGAGGGAGCCACCAGCTGGCCTAGAGCCAGTTCTACATCACGACCACCTTCTACAAAGCCTTCTGGTGCAGGTGTTGTGCTGGCAGCATTCCCAGAGAGTGAAATCTTTCCTGGGTGCCAGTTAGTGCAGCCCAGGCTGCTGGGTGATCTGACCATTCCAAGGCACAAAAGCAATATAAAGCATCTTTTACATCCCTGCACCATGTCCAGCTTCAGGGCCGGTGCAACCATTTAGGGTGCTAGGATTTGGGGGGGCGCCATTTTCTTCGGCAGCAACTGCGGCGGCCGGATCTTCAGCAAACCCGGTCGCCGCCGGCATTTAGGCGGAGGGAGCTGGGGCAGTGGAGCGCGGGCAGGGCCGCCTGCAGCAAGGGGGTGTGTGGCACGCAGGGGAAGTCCCCGCCCCAGCTCACCCCTGCCCCACCTCCTCCCCGAGCACGCCGTCGCTGCTTCACTTCTCCCGCCTCCCAGGCTTGCGGCGCCTAAGCTGATTGGGCGCCGCAAGCCTGGGAGGCGGGAGAAGTGAAACAGCGACGGCGTGCTCGGGGAGGAGGCGGGGCAGGGGTGAGCTGCCGTCGGGGGGGTGCCTCAGGGCGGAGGGGGGGAGCTGCCACGGGGGGGCGCATCAGGGCGGGGGCTTGAGGATGGGGGGGGCGCAAGGTGGAAGTTTCGCCTAGAGCGCGAAACATCCTTCCACTGGCCCCGTCCAGCTTCAGTACAGGTCCCAGACTCCCATTGACTTTAATGAGCTTTGGATCAAGCCCCGGGCTTTCTCAGCCAAACCTCTCATTGGTAACTTTGCCTGAGTAAGGACTGCAGGCCCTTTATGAGTATAATAAAGGGAAATCATTAACTGTCTCACTCTTCCAGCTGAGCTGCCTGCTAACATGATGAAGACATCCCAGGGCATCTCGTGCTTGTTCTGTGCGCCAGGTTCTTCCCCCGCCACCCCACCCCCCGCTTATGGTGGGATTTCTGTACTGGGGTAGATGGGATTGTTATACAGCAGTTTTGTTTTTCATTGTTTCTTTTTCATTTGTTCCACTGACCCATCCTATTTTATTTCGGAAGGCCCTTCTCAATTTGTTCAGTGTTCACCCCTATTAAAACTGATCAAGAGATTTATGAAAATAGAATATAAAGTTCACTGTCTGTCAAAAGTCAATAGGCAGAACAAAATGCTTAACCCTGTAACTATAGGACCAGGCAATAAAATAGTTGATGAAAATATTTTTATTGGCACATGCATCACCATTTGGTCCAATTATTCTGCCATTAAACATTAAGAATAATTGAACCAAATGGTGCCCAATAGAAGGAATACATCTGCACCGATGAATTCCTGCCAAAAGGCATTGGGAATCTTAGCACATGCATTTTGTCAACAAAGATAACAGCAGTTCTCACTCTAGCTGATAGAGAAGGTCTTTTGAATCTTATTTATTACATGCAAATTGAATAATTAGTTATCAATATCACATAGCCTATCTGAATGAGGCATGTAATAACTGCTTTGTTGGGAGACGGTTGCTAGCTTCATCAATTATTGGTTATACGGGCTGTTGGGAGACGGTTGCTAGCTTCATCAATTATTGGTTATACGGGCTGCAAGATGTATGCAATTAATACAGGGAGCAAATTATAAAAGAAAATGTAAGCAAAAACTAGTTATTTGCAAGCAAACAAAAATAGCACCAAAGAGGGCAGGAATACATTTTCAGAGACTTGTGAATAAAATACATTTTTATTTTGAGATAGTGTGATTTGTCTCATGAGAAGAGAGAGAAAATACATATTAAAAACAGGAATATGATGGAATCCAAAAGTGACCTGAATATAACATTTTTGGGTGTACGTCATCAAGTTTTGCAATGTATACTTCAGTTCTGTGTAAAATACAGAATCAGAGTATTAGTTCAAAATAAATGTATAATATAAACATATTGCATTACTCTGCTGTAATCAGGGGTTTCTGAAATATAGCCAACAATCCCTTCCTTAAGGTATAGAAAAAATCTTTCAGCTACCACTGATGGGAACTTTTTTTTAAAAGGAAATTTCAGGAGGAAACTCCCCACAGACATTCTGAAAAAGAATGGTGCATTTTTGGTGGAATTTTCTGAACTCCTAGCATGGGCAGCTGGTAACATTATGTAAATCTAGAGATGATTTCCTGTGCTGACTTGTTAAAAGTACACTGAGCTCTTAAATATGCAGTCATCAATAATGATTAAGGTTACATTTTAGTCACAGGTATTTTTAGTAAAAGTCATGGACAGGTCACAGGCAGTAAACAAAAATTCACGGCCCATGACCTGTCCATGACTTTTACCATATACTCCTAACTAAAACTTGGGCAGGGGGCCTTGGGTGCTCTGGGCAAGGGGCGGTCTGGGGGCGCCACGGGTGCTGGGGGGGAGAGGGTTGGCCAGCTGTGCAGCTTCCATTGGCCGAGAACCACAGCCAATGGGAGCTGTGGGGCGGGGCCTGTGGGCACGGGCAGCACGAGGAGCCCCCTGGCCCTTCCACCTAAGAGCTGCATGGCCATGTCATTGGGAGCCGGGGAGCCCTTCACCCCGAGGTCAGTGCCACCCCACACCCCAACCCCCCGCCCCTAATCCTGAGCTCCCTCCCACTCACCCGAACTGCTGCTGGCTGCTGCAGAAGTCAGAGGTCACGGAAAGTCACAGAATCCATGACCTCTGTGACAGACTCGCAGCCTTAACAATGATAAATGTGATCTTTCTTTATTGCCTCCACCTTAGCTAAAATGATACGGCAACAAAGAGACAATATTCATTTTCATCCATTTTTCTTGGGCTGCTTTGCTTGCATCTTTCATGCCTCTAGGTAATGTTGGAGAGTCTTGGAAACTAACTTAAAAATACAGAAGTTTGCATAAAAAGTAGATCATCCAGACAATGGAACATTATTCCATATTTTAGACATTAAGAGCTTTCTCAGGGTCCTGTTCACATGCAATAAAATGACGGTAGGATAAGTGACACTGGAATTGGTTGCAACTCCACTGCCATTTCCCATTTGACATTTAGTAAAAGGAGTGAAATGCGGGGGTTAATTATTATAATTATTTATTTATAGGGCATCAAAGCCAAAGGCCCCTTGGTACCTAATAAATTAAACAAAGGCAACAAAGTCAATACATTATTAAACTGTCAACCAGAAATACCAGCCAGCAGGCCATAAATACCAGCCCCACCTACCTTCGTGGAACTGAAAAGGGAAACAAACCTGTTTTTACACAGCGTTCGTTGGAAAATGATTTTTTTCCCCCATAAGAAATTTTGACCAAAAATCTTTGTGTAAAATTTTGTGGGAGAAAAAATTTGGTTTCCCCCAGGCAAGTTTTGAACTGATTCATTTTGAATTGCCATTTCAATTACAATGTTCTTTCTCTTTGGGATTTTTTTAATTAAAAAATAATAAATTACATTTTAAGTGGAAACTAAAAGAATTTTTTTTGGCTTTGTTTTGAAAGTTGCTGATTTGAATTTTTAAAAAAACATGGTTTGAAATTTCCTGTGGTAAAATTCAGTTCTTTCCCCCCATGAAAAATTTTCAGTTTTGATGGAAAACTTTCAGCAAGACAATTTTTGATCAGCTTTAATCTTAAGCTTTGACCGGCAAGGTGCTACACATGTACAGCGCTGAACCAGGGACTGTCTGCATTGGAGAGAGAAGAGCAAGGTCTCAGAGAGATTTTTCTGGTTGATTTTAGGCCTGTGTTGCTCATTGAGGTTCTCAACATGCTGGGAAGGCTTCCAGCCACGGCCCGTGCTTGGGATCTATGTCCTTTCTGACTGGTGAAGAACTGACTAAGGGCTTGTCTTCACTATGGCACTAAATTGGGGCCACTGTGATTGATGCAGGGGTGACGATTTAGCGTGTCTGCTGAAGACGCACTATGTCAACGGGAGCGCGCGCCCCTGTCAATGTAATTAATCCATCTCAAGAAAGGCGGAAGCTAAGTTGGCGGGAGAGCGTTTCCCACCGACACAGTGTGGTGTAGACATTGCGTTAAGTCAATGTAAGTTATGTTGCTTAGGGGGCTGGTTTTTTCACACCCCTGAGTGACGTAACTTACATCGACTTAAGCTGTGGTGTAGACAGGCCCTGAGTCATTTACTGGAAGTGATGATCAGTGATTCCTTTAGGCCTTGATTCAGCAAAGCATCCTGATTCACAAAAGCACTTAAGCATGTGGGGTGGGGTGGGATAGCTCAGCGGTTTGAGCATTGGCCTGCTAAACCCAGGATTGTGAGTTCGGGATTTAGTTGGGGATTGGTCCTGCTTTGAGCAGGGGGTTGGACTAGATGACCTCCTGAGGTCCCTTCCAACCCTGTGATTCTATGTGTTTCTCTTTAAGCAAAGGTTCAATATACCCAGACAATAGTATCATCCCTCTGACTGCGGGAGGGTATCTGTTGTCTGTTAGTTCAGTTTGCAACTGGAGGGCTTGTCAGCCTTCCAGGTCCTCTCAATCATATTGCATCAAAGACCAGAACTGTTTGTGATTGCCATCTGTTCAGAAGGCTGTGCCTTGTTCTCTCCGATGTGGCTCTTACTGCCCTCATCTAAGCTGTTGTCACTTTGAGTAGACCATAAGTCTATTTTCACGGCAGCGTTAGGCTGGGTAATGAGCATCCAAGTCTGAGTGCCCCTGTTAGCCAGCCCAGCTCTGTGCTGCCACACTGCAAAGCCACACTTGAGTTCCTCTGTCCTCTGGTGTACGCTGTCCTCACTGGTGCACTCACCAGTTGCTAGGGCATCTGGGGGCACGTCCCAGGGTTCTTTGAACTGCAGTAACTGAGCTGTTCTGTGATTCTTTTCCCCAGTAAATTATGGGAAGAACTTGTCTCTCCTCCTGGGCACGTGGGAGGAATTGTGGGAAGGCGTGGGAGGATTATCAGCTGGAGTGATTTAGCCTGAATCCTCATTGCAAAGTTACTAAGCAGGACCTCGGCTCAAACCATGTCACCATGCAAGCTTGCCCAGGTGGAAAGCAGCACTAAACTTGGGCAATAGGGTTTTCTGTGTGGATGGGAGAGGAGCTAGGGAAAATACCCGGGCAAAAACTTGGGCTAACTCTGCTATGAAGGCATACCCTATAGCAATATGTTCTGCACAGGGATACGCTTTACATCAGCCCAGAAACTGGTGCAGATGACCAAGGCTGAGCTGTGAGCACATGACATGTCTGTTCTGGAGTCTGCATTTTAAGCAAATGGCAGCTGAAGGTGCTGACCACCTTGCAAAAATCATCCCTCGGTTCATCGAACTGTTCAACCTCAAGGGTTAAGGTAGAGTGGAGAGAGCACTCTTAAGGGACTTGAGAGACCTGGGCTCTATTCCTATTTCTCCCACTGGCCTGCTGAGTGACCTGGGCAAATCATGTGCCTGCTCTGTGCCTCAGTTTCCCCATCGGTAGAATGGGGATAAATATACTGCGCTCCTTTTGTACATCCCTTTGATGTGTACTCATGAGAAGTGCAGTAGAAGAGCTGGGTGGTGGTGTTTTTCTTCTTCTGACAAGTAGTATTGATGATTCGCCCTTGACTTTTAAAATATTCCTTCTAGTTGTGTCTATTTACTGCAAAACATCGGGGGCCTAAAATGTTTTCTGTTCTTTTCAGTTTCTCTAACATGTATATTTAAATCCTCCTCTTTTAGTCTCTTATGTATTCTTCTGTTAATGAGACATGCAGGTGAGTTGAGTTAAAAAGTTATTCGCTGCTCAGTGTTTTCACACTTGCAAGCTCTCCAGGTAATGCTCTTCAAAACGCCAAAATGTATTTTCTTTGGTCCATTTATGACTAATCACACTGATCTCTTTCCGACGGTCTGCTAGGGATAATAGAGCATGCTGAGTTCTTCAGGAGGAGTGCTTTTTCAGAAGAAGTTATTACAATAGCAGTCCCTGTAATGCGTGCTGAGGCTTTGCAGTATTTAGACCCATGAAGTACCTTTGCCAGCAGAAACTCCACCATTGGTATTCTTTGTACAGGTAAAGTCTTAAACAAAATGGAATAAGCATTTGGGAACATTTATTGTTTGCCCGCTGACTGAATGTGCTTGTTCATATCATACAGCAACCTGACTAACAGAGATCGATCCATTATCTTTTTCATTCTTTTTAAAGTGCTTTGAGATCCTTGACTGAAATTGGTAAGTGCAAATCCTAATCAATGTCCAGTTTGAACCTGCAGGGGATATCCCCTTGTGAACAGGCCCTGCAGGGTCTTATTTATGTTGCCCATACAAAGGAGATGCTGCAGAATTGGGTCAGCAATGACTTCTCAGTCCTACTGAAACCGCCCAGCACATTTAGCACTCTGGGTACGTCTACCCTGCAGTCGCAGGTGTGATAATAGCACATGTAGACATAATCGAGTTAGCTCGAGTAACGTAGCAGTGAAGCCATGGCAACACAGTGATGGCTGCTCGAGAGTGTACCTGGAGCCCCGGGCGGGCTGGGCTAGTCTGGAGAACCACCCAGGCTGCCAGCGTTTCTCTGGTATTGTTACTCATGATAGCTTTGGTCTAGCTAGATCAAAGTTAGCCTGGGTATGTCGACATGTGCTGCAATCACTCCTCCTGATGGCCGTGTAAACTTGCCCTGTGTGTAAACTCGCCTGTTCTTGTGACCCCTCTTTTATAAGGCACCATAATGATAGTACTTTGCATGTCAGTAACCCCTTCCATCTGTGGATCTCCAGGCCCTTTAGAAACATCAATTAATGTTTACAATGACATACCCCGAGAGGGAGGTGGTGTTTTCCCCATTCTGCCAATGGGGAAGCTGATGCACAGAAGGACTGAAGCTATGTCTACACTGCACGACACAGGTGTGAATAACAGCATGCACCAAAGCTCTGGGCTGTAACTCCCCCATGTGGGCACTGCAGGCATGAACAAAAAGATTCCTGGGTCTCATTAATGTCCGAGCTTCAGGACAACGTATCATAGAATATCAGGGTTGGAAGGGACCTCAGGAGGTCATTTAGTCCAATCCCCTGCTCAAAGCAGGACCAATCCCCAACTAAATCATCCTAGCCAGGCCTTAAAAACCTCTAAGGAAGGAGATTCCACCACCTCCCTAGGTAACCCATTCCAGTGCTTCACCACTCTCCTAGTGAAATAGTGTTTCCTAATATCCAACCTAGACCTCCCCCACTGCAACTTGAGACCACTGCTCCTTGTTCTGTCATCTGCCACCACTGAGAACAGCCGAACTCCATCTTCTTTGGAACCCCCATTCAGGTAGTTGAAGGCTGCTATCAAATCCCCCCTCACTCTTCTCTTCTGCGGACTAAATAATCTCAGTTCCCTCAGCCTCTCCTCATAAGTCATGTGCCCCAGCCCCCTAATCATTTCTGTTGCCCTCTGCAGGACTCTCTCCAATTTGTCCACATGCTTTCTGTAGTGGGGGGCCCAAAACTGGACACAGTACTCCAGATGTGGCCTCACCAGTGCCGAATAGAGGGGAATAATCACTTCCCTCGATCTGCTGGCAATGCTCCTACTAATACAGCCCAATATGCCTTTAGCCTTCTTGGCAACAAGGGCACACTGCTGAACCTCATATCCAGGTTCTCGTCCACTGTAAACCCCAGGTCCTTTTCTGCAGAACAGCCGCTTAGCCTGAGTAACATCATCCTATGGTCAAGGCTCAGGAGACCTGGGCTCAATTCTCAGCTCTGCCACAGACTGCCCGTGAGACCATGGGCAAGTCCCTCAGGCTCTGATGCTGCAAACATTGATGCACGTACTTAACATTAAGGATGCCATGGGCTCACTGAAGTAGGGCTGGTCAAAAGATTTTCGATGGAACAGTTTTCCATCTGAAAATGCAGTTGTGTTGAAAGCAAAACATTTCATTGGAACGGTTGATTTTGATGAAATTTTTGTCAGAAAATTGTCAGAATGAGTGTTTCAGCTTCACTGTTTTCATGTAGAAGTATTGTGTTTCAAGAAGGTAAAAATATTTTGTTTTGACTTTTATCGTTTCAATTAATTTCATTTCAGTTGGTTATATTCTATCCAAATATAGATTTATTATACATTTTTTGTTATATTGTTTTGACATTAACAAAATTAAATGCTTTTGCATTATCAAACCAAAATATTTTGACGTTATCAAAACTAAATGATACAGTGGTTCCAAACTGAAAATGTTTAGAATTTCTGTTCTGTAGCATGTTTTAAAATTTTGACTTTTCATTCCAATTTGCAACAAAAAAGACATTTGGAAATGTCAGAAGTCTTCATGGAACAGAA
The DNA here is from genome assembly GCF_027887155.1 of Malaclemys terrapin pileata. Lineage (NCBI taxonomy): Eukaryota > Metazoa > Chordata > Testudines > Emydidae > Malaclemys > Malaclemys terrapin. The sequence continues at coordinate 7,680,221 of NC_071511.1, read as the reverse complement.
ATCCCTTTTTTCCAACTGGCCTTATGCCAAAGCTAATGTCATTATTCATGTGTTTAAAGCTAAGAATCTGCAGGTCTTGATTTCTCTGCGCCTAAGTTCCCCATCGGGACAATAATATTCCAGAAGAGTGTTTGTGAGCCTAAAATCATTATTGTTTGTCAGACATTCATAGTATGTCTATGCTGCATTGTAAACACAGGTCCAATGGACCCTGGCTTGTAGACTCAGAAGGGTGTCCACACTGTATGTAAACCTGGGTCTAGAATTGCTAACCCTCAACTGAAGTATTGTGTCCAGTTCTAGGTGCCGCATTTCAAGAAAGATGTGGAGAAATTGGAGAGGGTCCAGAGAAGAGCAACAAGAATGATTAAAGGTCTTGAGAACATGACCTATGAAGGAAGGCTGAAAGAATTGGGTTCGTTTAGTTTGGAAAAGAGAAGACTGAGAGGGGACATGATAGCAGTTTTCAGGTATCTAAAAGGGTGTCATAAGGAGGAGGGAGAAAACTTGTTCACCTTAGCCTCTAAGGATGGGCTTAAACTGCAACAAGGGAGGTCTAGGTTGGACATTAGGAAAAAGTTCCTAACTGTCCGGGTGGTTAAACACTGGAATAAATTGCCTAGGGAGGTTGTGGAATCTCCATCTCTGGAGATATTTAAGAGTAGGTTAGATAAATGTCTATCAGGGATGGTCTAGACAGTATTTGGTCCTGCCATGTGGGCAGGGGACTGGACTCGATGACCTCTTGAGGTCCCTTCCAGTCCTAGAATCTATGAATCTATAAAACCCTGGGTCTCACCGCTGTGCTAACACATCCATTCTGCACTATGCAGACCTTCTGACTTGGATCTGTGGCTTGAGCCACATCCACACAGCAAAATGACAGGTCTTGGACCCTAGTCACAGAGGAACTCTGGCTCTGACCCGCACCCTAGCAGGGTCTTAGGACCCGGTTGACCTGAGTGCTTGTTGACCTGAGTCAGACTGATTTGTATGTGGACAGAGAGGTGATTTGGGCTCCAACCTGAGTCAGAAGCTTGCTCTGCAGAGTAGACATACTCTCAGGGACTAGTATGATGAGGGCTATATAAGGATCTGAATCGATAAGTAGAACACTTCTGTCGGCAGACTCTAACATGCTTAACTTTAAGCATGTGACTAGTCACATTGAAGTTAGTGGGACTACTCACATGTTTAAACTGAACATGCATTTAATGCTTTGCTGGATTGGGGCCTGTCATAACTATAAAGGGAAGGGTAACAGCTGTCCTGTGTACAGTATTATAAAATCCCTCCTGGCCAGAGACTCCAAAATCCTTTTCCCTGTAAAGGGTTAAGAAGCTCAGGTAACCTGGCTGACACCTGACCCAAAGGACCAATAAGGGGATAAGATACTTTCAAATCTTGGTGGGGGGAAGGCTTTTGTTTGTGCTCTTTGTTTTGGGGGTTGTTCGCTCTTGAGACTGAGAGGGACCAGACATCAGTCCATGCTCTCCAAGTCTTTCTGAACAAGTCTCTCATATTTCAAACTTGTAAGTAAACAGCCAGGCAAGGCGTGTTAGTTTTATCTTTGTTTTCTCACCTTGTAAATGTTTACCTCTGTTAGCTGTAACTTTGAACCTAAGGCTAGAGGGGGGTCCTTTGGGCTCTTTAAGTTTGATTACCCTGTAAAGTTTATTTTCCATCCTGATTTTACAGAGATGATTTTTACCTTTTTCTTTAATTAAAAGCCTTCTTTTTAAGAACCTGATTGATTTGCCCTGTTTTTTAGATCCAAGGGGGTTGGATCTTGATCCACCAGGAGTTGGTGGGAGAAAGGAGCGGGGATGGTTAATTTCTCCTTGTTTTAAGATCCAAGGGGTCTGGATCTGTATTCACCAGGGAATTGGTGAAGAGTCTCTCAAGGCTACTCAGGGAAGGGAATTAGCACATTGGGAGTGGTGGCAGCGGACCAGATCTAAACTGGTAGTTAAGCTTAGAAGTTTTCCTGCAGACCCCCACATCTATACCCTAAAGTTCAGAGTGGGGAAGGAGCCTTGACAGGGCCAATGTGAATTCACAACTCAAGGGAGTGTGAACAGAATAAAAGGAAATTCATATAAGAAAATTCAAGCAAGCATACTATTTTGCAGTTCTCTGTATTGATGTATGTGCTACATATATATATTTAAAACAAATTATTTCATATTTCAGTTGTTTATTCTGTGGGCAAACCTCTGCTTAGGTCCAGATTTTAATTATGTGAGACTTAATTCTTTGGGTTCTCCCATCCCTAATGGGATATGAAGATATACTACTAGCTCTAGTCAAGAGTTGAATGACTTTTTTTCAGCATCATTCCTACTCACTTTGGACTGGGAATATATCTACAGCAGAGCAAAATGGCATTTCTCAGCAATGTGTCATAATGATTAGTTGTATCAGTGTCAGAATTTTGCAAGAAATACAGTAAGTTCAATTCTATTGTCAGGAGCGCTGGCTCACTGGGAAACATTTGTAACTAAAACTGTTGTTCATTTGCAGACTCTCTAAGAAGAATGAAGCCTTGACTGGAAATATGCTGAAAAGCTGCTGTTATAAATTTGACATAATATGCATGATGGGGATGGATAGATCATTGTTCTCAAGGTCTGGCAAATAAAAGCAATGTTGTGGAGCTAGAAATACAGGGAAAAAGAAACATTGTTCTACGGGATATGTTTCAAGTAGGAACCAAGTCTGAAACAGCCGTGTATTTTATTTGTGATTACATTGAATAATAAGGAAGGCTTGCATAGAAAACTTCTTGTACCTTGGAAAACACACAGATTTTTGTTCTAGTGAACTTCTAAGAAAGTTTCTAAGGAAGAAACATCAGCATGGAATTTTTGCTATGTTTTGATATTCAAAATATTTATTAAAAGATATTTAAGAAAGAAGCGTAGAAAGCCCAACCATTGTAATGATTAAACAACTATGAAGCAAAGTTCAGTAATAACCCTACAGGAAGAATAGTCTTTAAGGCACTAGATTGGCCTCAGGTGATCTGACTTCTGTCCTTGGCTCTGCCACGGACTTCCTGTGTGATCAGGAGCAAGTCACTTATTCTCTCTGATCAACATTTTCCAACAGGTATTAGATGCCCAGCATGAGATACCTTAAAGGGCACTGGTTCTCAGAACAATCTGAACACCTGCCCATTGAAAATCAGGCCTTTTTAAGATGTCTCAGGTTGGGCACCCTAAAATTGAGGCATCCAAAATCACTAGCCAGTTTTCAAACTGTAGGCCTTAGTGCCTCAGTTCCCCATCTGTAATATGGGGATGATAATATATCTTTTCTCCTACCATTTGTTTGTCTTTTCTATTTGACTGTAAGATCTTCGAGACAGAGGCTGTAAATGTGCAATGACTGCCACGTGAGGACCCTGATCTCAGTTGGGTGCAACTTTCATAAAAATAACGTAGGAACAGGGAAAAGTGAGCAATGTTAATGGGAACTGTACCCAGGTAAATGAAGTCAGAACTAGGACTGTGGAATTCTGGATCATTATTGTTGCCCATTGTAGTATTTTTTTTATGAGGGAAAGAGCGCTGTCGATTTCAGATCCATATTGCTGAGCACACAACACACACGCTTTGCCAATGCACAGCTAGAGGCTAGCTCATCATTCTGAGCACATTGCGATACGTTGTGACAATATATGAGGCCAAATTGTAGTTTGTCATGTAGCACTATAAATTGCTGGCAAATTAGATATTTTTCAGGTGATGCAGATTGATCAATATCTGTCTTAAAAATCTTAGCAGTGGGTGTTCTATTTATTCTGAATGAGTCTTCTACTTCATTCTGCAGGAATCTGGAAACTCATTATACAGGAAACTAAACTGGACTAAACCCCTCCATTTTTTTCTCAGCCGAGCTTGCTGCAGTGAGTTTGTTATTATGTCCTTCAGTTCGTCCTTTACGAAGAGACCGATGTGTGATATTTTCCAGGAGTTGAAACTTATTTTTCACCTAAGGATAGTAGGTCAGACCCTGGACTCCGTTTGAGTTTCACTTGCCACAAGATGAGGTGGTGGCAAAGTTCGCTTTATGCCTCTTTCATGGGCTTTCCCTATGCCAGCCCAGCCCCCTGAAGGTCGCTCTAAACTACTCTAGCTGCTATTAGCTCTCCAGGGTTCTTCTGGCAGCCAAGGCTGCCTGGAGGGGGGGAAGGGGCAGTTTGTCCTGGGCCCCCCAATTGAAAGGGCCCCCAAACTGAGTGGTGGTGCAACCTGGCATGCAGGGTCCTGGAATGGGGAGCGCGGCCCAGCGTGTGGGACAGGAACTGAGCCACCGCTACCGGGTGAGTACAGTGCGGGCTCACAGTCCAGCACCCACCACCTCCGCCTCCTCTCAGTGATACACTAGGCCCTTGCTGTAACGCCCTTCGCAATAGCGAACTTTGGTCCCTGGATCCTACCTCCAGCCCCGCCTGCTGTGGTGGGGACTGAGAGCTCCTCCAGCCGTGGGGCTGCCACAGGTGGCTAACAGGTCCTCCGGCCCTGAGGCTGTGGCCGGAGCAGAGATATCCTCTGGCCCCAGGGCTGGGGGAGCACTTTGCCCCTCCCCCAAGCCCTGGGGCCAGAGGAGCACTCTGCCCCCCACTCCCCGCTCTAATGAACCCTTTACTATACCAAACAAATGACTTCAATCCTCAGGAGTCTGTTAAAGCTGTTAACCCTTTCTTAAAACTGGAATCGGTGTGGCCCTAGGCAGGGCGCTGTGCCTGTGAGGGGTGCCGTGTAAGAACAGAAAGAGATGAGGTGTCCTGAATATTTACCCTACTGAATGAAGCAGTAGGTTAGGACAAACAAAATCTCCAAAGACTCCGTTACAAAAGTTTCAGAGAGGTTGTGAGCCCCTTTCACTGCTGTTCCATTAAGGGGGTTCTACCTTATCCCAAGATGTCTGGCCACTAATGCCAAATTAACCTGCTCACTTCCTGCTCACCAAACAATAAATAATGGGCCAAGCATGCTGCGGGGGGGGGGCCGGAAGGGCTCCAGCTTGCTCGGCACTGTCCCTGGCAGACGAGCCCAGGCAGGGAGCAGCTGCTGCTGCTTCCCAGCCAGGCTCTCTCAGGCAGAAGTGGCTCCGTCCTGCTCCCCGCCTGGCTGCCAGGGAAAGCGGCCGAACGTGCTGGAGGAGAGGCGCAAGGAGAGAAGGACAAAGCCCTTCTCCCTCCCTGCCCCCAGCAGGCCCATTCTCCCTCTATGCGCTGCCTCTACATGAGAGGACCTCCCCTCTTATCCCATGGCTGCTTACTTTGCTTAAGGGCCTCTGGTGAGGGACCCTGTCACAAACAAAAGTCACCTGATGTTAGGCAAGTTACACTTGGACATTCAGCAGCTGGGGACGTACATAAATAAATATTTCTGGCTCTCCATGACAAACATACACAGAAACAAACCTATTTCCTCTTACCTCGTTATATTTGACAGGCATGTTGATGAGGGGCTAAGGGGCTCTGAAACATTCATCAGCCCAGATAGAGCAGTAGTAACATCCTGGATCTGTGGCACTGCACGGCTTGGACACCAAGTAAAATGAAGCAGTAAAAAAAGAAGCTTGTTTTTCCTATTTATTTCTATGCTTGGGGACTCCGTGTGAAAAGCAGTTTTTCACCTCACGGCAACATTTCGTGGAAATGTCCTGGCAACAAGCTTCAGTGAGAGTTGACTTCATATATTAAAACCAACCAGTGACATCTGTCAAATGGTTTGGCTCATATTGGCTTTGAATGAGGCCCCCGCATTGGTGTCTCTTGACCCCAGCCTAAGGGGTTTTCTCATTCATTCTCTCACTGGTTTCTCTGCTGTGACTGCCATGAAAAGTGCTGGTGTGTGAGTGGTGGGTGTTTGTGATTTGGGCTTCCATCCATTGGTAATGAGATGAGCTCTACAAGAAACAATACTTAGATACCAAGGTGACAGGAAGGGAGTGGATGGATGGATTATATTGACCCATTTGCCTTAGGCTACCCAAGAGCCCTGCAACACTACAGAGATCACTTCAAAAACAAACAAATAAACCCATCAGCTCATTAATTTTTAGATTGCTACTTACTCAGAGCCGAAAGGATTAAAGATGGGATATTCCGAAGGGGTGACTCCTATTGAAAACTTGCCCTTACTTCTTTAGTTCACTTGAGAACTTGTCCATTGGCTCTAACGGGTGTAGGATCAGGGCCTTGGTAGGCACCTGTCTTTTTGGTGCTGACACTCGCAGTTCAATCCCAGCTGATGCCCTGGTGTCTGTACAATCTGTGTTTTGTGCATTATACTGAGAGGCAAAGGAATCATCACAGCTATGAATCTGAAATTCTCCAGCATTTCCCACCCTGCTTCAGGCCACACCTGTGTGTGTTTTGCAGTGCAGGCCCATTTCATGCCTTATAAGAGATTTACAGGGAAAGCAAGACTCTGTGTGTCACAGCAGAATAATTGAGGGTCCATAAATGTAAATGTTACTATGTGTCTTTGCATAATTGCCTGAAGGAAGCATGAGGTTTCCACTCAGGGAAAATCCAGAGGTTTAAAATATAGGCATAGAGTATTTTCATATTATTAATGTCCTGCTGTATCTCTAATTTAATTACAATCAGTTAATGGCCCAATACAGAGTTTACTTAATCAAAACCTTTGAAGGGAGAGCTCAGAGATGAGATGAGGAAGATGTCTGGTTCATTCAAACATTTGTACGGGAAATATGAATTCACAGATATGGTTCTCATAGCACCTTGCTGATTGCTTGCTAAATAATCTGATGATAAAACTAAACGGAGTGGTTCCTTAGCAGTAAAATATTTGTATGTAGATGCCTGGCCACATGCCCTGAATCAAGGGCACCATCCAGGGAAGAAATGGGGTGTTTTTTCCCCTTTGGAAATGTATTTATTTCATCACCCATCTTTATGGTTACTTAGTATGCAGTTACTGAAGGGTTATGCTAAGCACTTCAGACAGTAATTAGATGGGAAATTTGAGGACAATTACTCTTATGCACAAATAAAGGCTACCCTATAGTCTACCTGAACAGCATACACGGGGTCATAATTACTTTCTCTCAGTAACATCACATACATTTTGCATACCCAGATGAGATGGGGAAGGATCTGTATTTTGCACTCTAACCAATGAGCTGTCTGCGTGAGGGGGGGATGAAGGTCACCTTGCAACAACCAAGAGCAATTATCTGAAAGGGTTTATATCTGTGTCCTCTTTCTTTATATTATTCTCGTAAGCTGCATTTTTGGCATCACGTAGAAGCAGGGAACATATCAAACCTGCATATGTCAAATGCTATTGACATCAAATACCTTTCATAGAGCCCCAAGTCTCTTGGCGTCTTTTGAGCTCTGCACCCAGGAAAGTGGCTTGTCACAGATGATTTTTCCAAGTGAGGAAGCATGTGGCATAATGAGACGATGTAGCCCCAGCATACACCTTCCAACTAGTTTCCCTACTGTTCAGACTCCAAACATGAGCCCGCATAGTAATTAGACCATAAAAGCACTGTGGATACAATGCATGTACACACCTTATTAGTAAACCCTTTATATACCCCCATTACAATGCTGCAAATCTATTTTCTGTCCTCATACCCTGCTTTTGTAAGCCAAGCTGATTTTTAAATCCATGTAAAATGACGTGGATTTACCACTGCGTATTTGTATTTACAGTAGTGCCCCAAATGTGCTAGGTGCTGTACAAACACATAGGGATACCCGGAGAATCTCACATCTGCTTGCTAGTCATTCTGAGTGTGCTACAAATATGCATGATGTTTTATGGTAGGGAGCCAGTGCGCCTCAAGGTTTTATATTTTAAGAGCTGTCCCGAAAGCCTATTAAAGCCAATGTGTTGGTTTTAATGAGAGCTTGATTTGGCCCTAAAGAATAAAATGTGTCCTCCCTTCTCTCTGGAGTCCTAGGAATGGAGGGGAGAGCTCTATCTGGCTTCTGCCTGAACACCTATTGGGGCAGTTCTCTGGTCTGTGTTACACAGGAGGTCAGACTAGATCAGGGGTCGGCAACTTTCAGAAGTGGTGTGCTGAATCTTCATTTATTCACTCTAATTTATGGTTTCGCGTGCCTGTCATACATGTTAAAGTTTTTAGAAGATCTCTTTCTATAAGTCTGTAATATATAAATAAACTATTGTTGTATGTAAAGTAAATAAGGGTTTTAAAATGTTTAAGAAGCTTCATTTAAAATTAAATTAAAATGCAGAGCCCCCCGGACCAGTGGCCAGGACCCGGGCAGTGTGAGTGCCACTGAAAATCAGCTCACATGCCACCTTCGGCACGCGTGCCATAGGTTGCCTACCCCTGGACTAGATGATCATAATGGTCCCTTCTGCCTTGGGATCTCTGATTCTGTTAATCTATGAACTAAAAGCTTAGTTCATCGAGGCACTCAAGTGCCTGCTTAACTTTAAGCCAGTGTCAGTTAAATCAGTAGGACTTAAGTATGTGTCAAACACACGCACATCTGCTCTACTGAATCAGGGCCCAATTGTGGGTCAGGTGTCATCAGTCTCAAAGCAGCTGGGAAGAGGTGCCATTTAGGACACTTTTTTTTGGCCATTTTCCCAAACCAGGGCCCAAGATCTGGTCCCCACCCTAGTCTCCTGGCCTGACTTCTACCATTCTCGAGGCCACCATTCCGCCGCCTGGGTGAGTCCGCGAGTGACTCCAAAGACAGTGGAAGTCATCTGATGCCCTCAGGACTTGGTGTGTAGTCTTACACCATCCTCTCCTTGTCACACTGAGGATACCACCAGGCAACATGCTCTACAGATATTCCACTCCAATTATCCCTCCATGTGCTGCAAAGGGGAAGGGGGAAAACATGGAACGGTCAGTGACATGCTAAAAGCAAGGACCCCCTACAGAGGGAATGTTTGGGGATTGGAGGGATCTGAGCCCGGGCAGATTTGCTAAACTGGTCTCACCTCTCGGAACTCCCCTGATACTACCTTAGATTAGAAGAAAACCATTTAATGGGGGTGGGGAATTGCTTTGAAGACACTATGGGCTTTTCCAGATCTGACACATCTTGTTACACTGAGCTAAGCTGCCCGGCATTACCTGAAACCAGATGTACAATCCCACACTGCCTCTGTCAGAAAGAAACTGCATCTGGCAGAAATATAAAAATGCAGATTTTTTTTAAAGCGCATTTTGAAAATAAACCTCCCTTAAACCTCATGTTCCACTGTATTATGTTTTTAGTGATCATTTCTGGACAGGCTGGCTGTATATAACCTCAGCTTTCCAAGAGAGACATGCTGAGTACCCAGTGATGTGCTGTAAGAAGCACCAGGGGTTAACTGAAAAAGGCAAATAATTTCATGGCATGGATACACATAGGTACCTGCAGTACCTGAACAGCATACTTAATAGGACTTTTTTTATCCAGACATTTCAGATATTCTACATTATGGTTTTCTTCCGTCCCTTGGTATCTGCCCTAAATAAAAAGTGTGAGGCTGAGCCTTCAGCTTTCTTGCACAGACATTTTCAATGTTCCTTTACCTTTTGGTTTTCAAAAAGAGAGGAAATTTGGCCAGTGGTTGTGGCACTAGCCAATGCCTTAATAGACCTGGGTTCAATTCTCTGCTCCACCACAGATTTCCTGTGCGACTGTGGGCATGTCACTTAGCCTCTCTGTGCCTTAGTTTGCCCATCTGTAAAATGGCCAGGGTAATGCTTCTCTTCCTCACAGAGGTGTTGAGGACAAAGACATCAAAGGGATTGTGTGGTGCTTTGAGATCTACTGATGAAAAAGGCTGTACAAGAGGGAGGTATTATTATCTAAGCCAGGGCCCAATCTTGAGAGGTGCTGCTACCCTCCTTTAAGGGATTGAATGTGCTGCAGTAAGAGATGCCTTAGAAACACATTAGGGCCTAGTTCTGAGTTTCCTGCTGAGCATTCTCAAATCCCACTGAGATTTGGCTACCACCGTGATAGCCACCTTGGAAATTCCTAAAAGAATTCCACAATTTTTCCACCAAAAAGTGTGTGTGTGTGTATATATATATATATGGCCAAAAATGCGCCATTTTTCAAAAATGCAAATTTTGAAACCTTTCAGAGAGTTTGCTATGTTCCCTCACCTCTCAGTGAATTCAGTGAGACTTGAGAGCACAGAATAGAGGTCCAACAGCACCTCTCAGAAGGCCTTTAGTACCTCTCGAAGATCCACCCTGATAGGTCGAATGAATCCACTAAGAGCTGAGGGTGCTCATTACCTCACAGGACTAGACCATTCCCTCAGTATTGCCGGCATAAAAACCAGCATGTGGGTGAGTCTGAAGGGATGGTTACATGTCCTTGCTTTGTATTTTAGTCTCTGGTTTCAGGACTTCTCCTAATGAGCTGCATTGTAGCACCTTTTCTTGGGCACATCTTTGAATTGCCATCACCTTTGTGGCCTAAGACTGGTTCTCACTCTGGCCTGTCTCCCCCAGTCTTTGTGACTTTTTTATTCTTTGCATGTAATGCCTGTTGATTACCAAAGAATCACAGGCCTGCACAATCACGGATGGCCGACAGTCCTCAGTGATTCAGTTGTTAAATAGGATCATATGGTTGCTTTTAAATTTACTTGATTTTTTTGTCTTTGACAAAAGCAGAAACCAATTTGAATGAGATCCAGATACTTATGCATGTGCAGATCCGACAAACATGATAGTGTCGCGTAAAGTAGATCATATTTTCTTAGTGGATAAACAAATAGTATGTTATAAGGCTCTGAGGGGGAAAAAGTCTTTGTCTATTAAAGGGCTAGGGATATAATATATATTGCAAGTACTGGCAGGAGGTGGTAGTTTTTCTAGAGTTTTTTTAACCTTTACTCTGGTGTCCAGCCACCTTTGCTAATTTCAGTGCTGGTTCATTTCCTGTTATCCATTTCCCTTCATATGTACATGTGGCGGGACACAATGGTGGATGGAGAAACAGGCATATGGAAGAAGGATCTTCTGAGTTTGTTTTTGTATATGAGTCATAAGTCTTTGCACAGAGCTTTTCTGAGAGTTATTCAAGTTCATGACTACTACATCTGTACCACACAGGTTGATACTGGAACAGTCCAAATGACAAACACTGCTGGCCAGTGTGAATTTGGAATGGGTATGTGTGGCAAATGATATTTGGTCCCTAATTAGACAATTTTTACAGAAATAATTGTTGAGCCTGGTTCTCCTTACGTAGTCATTACTCCATTGTATCAATACTGAGAGAGAACAGAGAGGTGTATCCAAATCTATGGCCAGGGTATCTGCAGGTAGCAGAAACAGCACCAACATCAGCATCTGCAACCATAAAATCTCAGTATTAGTTGCAGCCTAATGGCTGCAAGGATGTTGCAGTAGTTGAGGAGGTGGTGGATTTCTTGGGAGACGCGTGAGTGCCGGTCTAGTGTCCTGTCCACAAGACCAGTCTTCCTCTCTCCTAGACCAATTTTAAAAAGTATAATGAGAAGTAATGATGGTCTAGATAATACTTAGTCCTGTCTCAGTGCAGTCCTACATTTCTGATTCCATAATAATATTTAAGCCTGACATAGTGTTTTTCATCCTCAGAACTCCAAGTGCTTTATGAATGTGGGTGACAATTACTGTTCCCATTTTGCAGATGAGTAAACTGAGGCATGGAAAGTATATCTACCTATCTTATTTCTATGGCCCTTATTGTTGTAGCATCAGAGCACCTCACCCTCTTGAATGTATTTATTCTCACAACACCGCTGTGAGGTAGGGCAGTGCTATCATCCCCTTTGTACAGATGCGGGGAGTGAGGAACAGAGAGACTACGTCCCAGATCCTCAAAGGTATTTAGTGCCTAACTCCCACTGAAATCAATGGTCACACAGGATGTGTATGGCAGAGCTAGGAATGGTATCCAGGACTCCCGAGTCTCATGCTAGAACCACTGAAACGTCCTTCCTTTCGAAAGAGAAGTGACTTTTGGAACATCAAAAGTCCTAGGCAAAGGCCAGAATACAGCCCTGGCCTCCTGCCTCCCTAGTCCCATATGTTTCCCATTAGAACACTGCTGCCTTTCTGAGAGAAACACCCTAGTCAATTAGAATGGTAGTGTCACTGGGCCAGGCGCCATCTTTTTGTTCTGTGTTTGTCCATCCCCTAGTACAATGGGGTACTGGGCCATGACCCAGCTGCTACCACAAATCACATAAAAATAGTGTTTTATTACCCTCCCTTGGCACTGGCGCAACTAACTACCCATGGTGCAGCGCAGTGGAGAATCAGGCCCATTTGGACGGTGTCCCTCAGGAATGTGAAATTTATACCCCAAGTCAGACCATATAAAAACCATTGTCGTGTATTTGCTGTATCCACCATTAGACAAATGATGATGTTTAAAAACCAGTTGTGCTTGGAAGCTTTGCTTCAAGGACTTGTTGCATCGGTTATTATTAAAATTGAAGAACAATAGTTCTGCATAATAGACTTGTGCTCGGAGAGCAAGCTGCCATACTTAATATATTCATAAACAGCTACGGTTGTAGATTTCTCTTTTATATAGGTCAAGCGAGGGCAATCACTGCTGAATCAATGCATCTAACTCCTTGAATGTCCACATTTACAAAGAATACATTCCTGCTAAGATTGCTATCAGCTTTTTTTGATTGTGTCTCATCAGAGCAAATTCACATAAGGTGAGCTTTTAAAAGTAGTGATTTTCCGCTTTTCTTGACTACACGAGACAGTCAGAAATTAATGAAAAAAGCGATGCCTGTCTGGCTTATAGGCATCTCAGTTTTATTTCTGCATAAATTCTCACAGGTCAACACGAAAACAGTTCAGGGTCAAAATCTCATCTAGTCACCTAGATTAAAAACTAATTTCTCTAAAGTATATCCTATACTGAAGCTTTTTCATGCAAATAAATAGCCAGGGGCCTCATTCTCTCGTCCTTTATTAGTTGTGCATGTCATGAATTTGAACATAACATTTTGTTCTGTTCTCTAATTACATGCATTATAAGGAAAAATCTATTCCTTGCGTACATATCATTAGGAGCCGTTCAGAAGCTCCATTCCATCAGGGCACCGGTCATGGTGGCTCATCCTAATATTGACAGTTTAATCTTTTTGTTTCATACAAGATTAAAAGTCGTATGATGGCCATTCCTCCATGGAGCAGGTGGCGAAGCCAATCGGAGTCAATCCGTGTCTAAGTGCCATTTCGGCACTGAAAATGGACTGCAGCTTACAAAATATATTAGATAATTATCAATCGTTATGGAAAAATAATAAAAAAAATCATGCTGATGAAAGAGTAAATAAGGCTGCCGTTTAAAAAAAAGTTTTACTTACAGCTGTGCTGTAGCATATGCATGAGAGATATTATCTCAGTGCTGTCTAACGTATTCATCTAAGTCTGATCGTGAGCTGTTTCAATTTCCTTTGCTTTATCTCATTGTGGAGAAAGAGACTGACACACCAGGTGGTCAGCTACTTCGACAGTAATCAAAGCCTTCTTTTATCCAAAGGTAAGCACTGTCCCCTCAAAACGAGACTTTCACTTTTAACAGACAGAGCTATGCGCTAGCCTTTTCCCCCTTATTTGTTTTCCATTCAGAAGGGTTGAAATAATTTCCAATGAGAATATTTAACAGCTGCCCTTTGTAATGCAGAAGCCAAGATTTTCAAAAGTTGACTACTCATTGAGGAGCTCAATTTCTGGCCACTCAATGTGCGACAATTTAAAGGGGGCTGATTTTCAGAGTGATCAAAAATCATCTTCCTTTTAATGTATCTCAAATTGGGCACCCAAAGTCATTAGTCACTGTTCAAAATTTTGACCAGAGCGAATTCTCCTCTGGAATCTTGACTTCAGTGGGGCCAGGATTTCACCCAGGGTCTCTAATTGGTTAGTTGCTGAGCTTCAGTGTGTGTGTGTGGGGGGGGGGAGGGTAGGAGGCAGGGGATTTGGGTGTCCAAAATTACATGCCCTAAAGCTAATTCACACCATTCGAGCCACGACAATATTGGGCCTGGTCCTGAGTGATGCTGCTCACCTACACTTTCAGGCCTGGTCTCATTACAAAGTTAGGTCAACACAAGGCAGCTCACGGTGACCTAACTATGTAAGTGTCTACACTAAAATTTCACTCCTGCCGGTATAACTGCCCTGCTGCGCTGACCGAATAACTCCACCTCCACAAGAGGCGTGGAGTCAATGTTGATGTAGTTAGGTCAACACAATTTCAATGTAAACGTCGTTTGCCTTGGCTGTTATTGGCCTTCAGAAGCCATCCCACAATAACCCACATGGACAGTACAATCAACACAAGCGCTCCTGGCAGGGATACGCACCACTAACACAAGGAGCAAAGTGTAGACACGCACAAGTGATAGCATTACTGTGGCTGTATGCCGACATAAGTTAGGTCAACTTAATTTTGTTGTGTAGACATGCCCTAGGTCAGTGGTGAGGGTGTTCTGCACCTCTGCATCAGGTCACTCTGAACAATTTAACTCTAATGAATGACGACATTCAACTGAATAGTCCCCAGCCTTGAAGACCGGAAGTCAATGGTTACTGCTGATGGTAGGTGTGGCAGGGCCCACTTGCTCCTGCCTCTGCTCAAGTCCACAAACAGCTCAAAGACCTTTACACTGGTAAAACACGTGATGCAATTTATTAATAATGTTGGCTCCCACCATCCTTGTACATCATACAGCCTTGCTCCTTCTGTCATAGGGGGCCCTCAGCTCCTGAGGCAAGCAGGAAAGAACATTCTCTCTCTTCCCCTCCGTCTGTTCCCTCTTCCCCTCCTACTTCCTTCCTGTGCCTTTTTGTATCCTCTGCCTAATGGCTTAATTAGCTTTCCAGCTCTCTGCCACCCAGCAAGTAGGCACAGCTCTTCTTAACGAGGTCTGTTCTGCAGTGTTAGAGTGGCACTGTCCAGAGTGCTGGCTCAGCTGTTGTTGCCCAGGACTCTGTCATAGTCGTGTATCTGAATGTGAGGTTGTGGCTGACCACAGGAAAACACAGCAGGCTGTCAGATCATTTTTGAAAATATTATACTGGTGCTGCGAGGAATTTGAAAATTGTAGCTGAACAAACATTCGAAAATGAAGATGTTTGTGGGTTGTTAATGGAAGGTTTTTCAAATGGAGAGTTAGCAAGACCCACAGTGTATCCACAGTCCTTGATTTTATGTACAAACCTTGGTGAAATCTTGAGCTCTGCAGGATTTCTGGCTATGATACACCTAAGCAAGTGGGGCTAGTCATTACTCCATCTTGTGACTAGATCAATTTTTCCACAGTCAGTATGTCACTGAGAACAACTTAACATTATTAATACCTGGCTCTCATATAGCACTTTCCACCCATAGAACTCAAAGCACTTTACCAAGGAGATCACTATTATTATGCCCATTTTGCTGATGGGTAAACTAACGCACAGCGAAGGGAAGTGATTTGTGCGAAGTCACCCAGCAGGCCCGTAACAAAGCCAGGACATTTCCCAGTCTCCTGAATCCCACCCAGTCTAGTGCTCCATCAAATGGGCCACACTGGCTGATTTACCACCACAGCTCTTCCACCCAGGTCATCCCATAAAGACCCGTAAGGCCACCCCATTGTCCTCCTTTAAAACCCTCCTAAAAATTCACCTCTGCCTTGATGCCCACAAAACACTTGACAATAGGTAGGCAGCCACTGTGCACTGAATGCTGTTTATTATATTAAGCACAATTGTTTTATTGTTACCCTGACCCTCCACCTAGTTTCTTTGTTTTTCTCTGCCTGTTGTGTCTCATCACATTCCCGATTGTAACCTTTCTGGGGCAGAGACTGTCTTTTTAGTACCTGTATCTGCAGCACTGTGGTGGGATGTACCTGGCCCTTTCTGGCCCCCTGCTGGAGGCCCTGCTGTCCTACTACACCCCGCCCCAGGAAAAAGCAGCAAAGTTGGGTCCTCCAGGCCTGCCTAGAGAGTCTGAATGGAAGCAGCCAATCAGAGCCAGCAGGCTCGGTTAAAAGGAGCTGCAGGGCCTGAGATGATCAGTCCCTGGCTGGGACCTGCGGGGCAGGGTGATCCACTCCGGCTAAAGGAGCTCGACTGGCTGCATTTACTGAGCCTGGGAGAGAAAGGGCCTGAGTTCTGTAACCCTAAAGTAATGTGTGAAGGTAAAGAAACTAGGTGGGCAGAAGCCCAGGGAAGCAGCAGCAACCAATTAAAGACGCCCTGGGTTGGGACCCAGAGTAGTGGGTGGGCCTGGGTTCTCCCACTAGCCAAGTGGCCTAAACCCCAAGAAGGGGACAAAGATCCTTTAGAAGCCTGAGAAAAGGGCTGGATTAACAGGGCCCAGAGAGTGGGCTGAAATCTCTGGTGAGAGCAATTTGGTGAACTCTTTGCTACCCCGGAAGGCGTCCATTTTTGATTGAGAGACTTGTCTGGAGGGCTGAGCTATTGAAGACTCACCTAGCGAGGTCAGCAACCTACAGGGGGGCCCTAGGAGCGGGGAAAAGATTGCAGTACCACAGCCAGCTGCAAGGAGGCACTCAAGAGGTGAATGCCCCCTGTTACCGCTATCTATCCCAGTGGGGCCCTAATACCTGACTGAAGACTCTAGGTACTCTTGACATTTGACTAATAATAAATAATGAACTGTCCTATTTCTGGCTATGATTCACCTTGGGGAAGAGACAATCAGGGCTATTTTCCTCTTCTTTCGTTTTTAATAATTTTCAGTCCGGTATTAGGCATGTACAGTCTAGCGCACAAAAGGAGAACTGAGCTCTTTAAGGGTTCTCATTACGTAAATCCATAGGTTCTCTGTGCTTGTGCAATGTCAAAGCACATGCAACTAATCCAAACTAATGGCAAGATGCTTCATTAGTTACTTTCCCAATATGGGCCGTATTCAGTAAGGATCAGGTGCGATATCTTAACATTAGTCCAGGAGACGCTTTCATTTCACACTGAACACGCTAGAAGAAATATTCTGGCTACAATGATCCCAGCTTTGATCTTTCATTTGGCTAAAGCAGCCTGAAAGGTCAGTACTCACTCCATGTTTACACATTACCCCAGATAGGAGTGGCTATTATCGAGGCAGAATGGTTTCTGCTCTCTAGCAGAACGGCAGTTCTTGAGTAAATGAATTGTGATTGGATAACCATTGGTTGGTAGGGACGTTTCTGAGGAAAGGAGCTTTTTGACAGAATTTTCAAACTAACAGAACACGTCCTTGGAGTGCAAATATTGCTTTCTTTTACACATCTGAAAGACCTATTACTTAGAAGGCTGTAAGAATCAGCAACCTGCCATCGAGATAATAGCAGCTTAGCGTTCTACTTTGAAGCATTGTTCACAGGTTTTGCAATTTTCATTATAGCCGTTGGACGGATAACAAATTCTTCATTTGCACAAAATATTTGCAGGATAATTAGATTCTGATCTACATAAATATTTGCTTGGAAATCATAAGCCAAAACTTTTAATTCCCTCCATGAACATTGAATCATTGCCAGTCTTCCTGGCCAATATTTTCTGACATGACTGGCGATTCTGAGTGCCTCTGTTTCTGGGAGGTCAGCTTGAGACACGTTAAAGGGGCCTAACTTAGAGAGTGTCTGCACTCCCACCCTTTGAACCTCAAGCCTTTGTAAGGTTTCTCCAACTGGGTACCCCAGAACTGAGGCACATAAAAATCACTAGCCACTTTAGAGTATCAAATCTGGTAAAGCCTCAATTATTTGAAGATCATGAAGGACTCTGAATTCATCTGGGGAATTGTACCAGATCATTCACACCAGAGACTGGAGAAATAGAGTAAATCTGTGATTTCATGATATCTGTTCCAATTGTTTGAAAAGGACATGAACTACGCTAGGTAAGGTGGTGTTGGCCCATAAACACCATACCCATTCAATCTGCGTGAATGTAGCATGAATGGTAACTGAGAAACTGTCAACAGAAGGCAAAAGGAATAAAGAACTGGTGGGTGGAGGAAAGCATTTTGAAGAATTTGCAGCCATGGTGCAGTCTCCTTTGGTACACACCTAGAACTGTCAATTCAGTTTGTATCTTAGGAGGGTTCCTGGATTCCTTGCTGCTGCTAAGCTCTCATTCACTGCTTCTACAAGTAACACTTTCTGCCATCTCCAGTTGGCTAGGAGACTCCATCACGTTCTGGTGGACAATGACCTAGCCTCATCTTTGTGACCTAGAAGACTATCGGGTTTCCTCCTGCACCTGCGTTCTCCCTAGCTATGTTTCCAGGCTGCTTGGGTTCATTTTGCTTGACTTCACTGCTTTTTATATTGACTTTTTTTGTACGGCATGTAGCTATGTTGGGATAGGAGACCTATAACTGGGTTAAATGAAATCATTCTCCCTACACACAACCTCAGACATGCTCACACTTTAAACAATAACATTTCTTCTGAGTTCACAGCAGAAATTAGGATCAGCAGCCTGTGTTGGTAAAGGCTAGAGGCCAAATCCAAGATTAGATCACTTTAACATAATAATCCTGCAAAAAGCCATAATGTTCTGGTTTAAATGGAAAATTCTTTTTCTCATTGATTTAGACTCCACAAACCATTTCCATGAAATAAAAAATGGTGTCTAAAGTGTCTCCAACCCTATTCCTTCCAGAGTCCAAGGTGAACCCAACAACTGCCTCCATCAGCAACGGGTCAGTTTCAATGGCTTCCTTGATGTGGATGTATTATTAGGATGGAAGACAAACGAATTACAAAGTGCATTGGCCAAGGGAATGTTGCTGCATGGTTGGTGGTAATGTGGTTGCCAAAAGCTTCAGTGGTATGATAAGCTCACCCATGCCATGATGGACACAGATTGATCATCCAGACA
The DNA here is from genome assembly GCF_027887155.1 of Malaclemys terrapin pileata. Classification (NCBI taxonomy): domain Eukaryota; kingdom Metazoa; phylum Chordata; order Testudines; family Emydidae; genus Malaclemys; species Malaclemys terrapin. Next base: position 7,661,330 of record NC_071511.1, on the reverse strand, counting down.
GCTCGTCTTAAGGACCTAGCTAGAGATCAGTCTGACTGTCAGTCCAGCTGCAAGGAGGCTACATCCCTCTGGGATTTGCCGTGATGATGATGCCAAACTGCATACCCGTAATAAGTCATCTGCCAGCAAGGCACTGATGTTTTGTGGTGGACATCAGAATGTGATCTGGTACTATGGATGTGCTGCAGTGTGATTTAGCAAATGTCAGAGCCCTACTCCACCAAGAGAAGGATTTGAACCCATGTGGAAGACGATGACTCTGGTACTTAGGGCTACCGTTAAAGATCCCTCTTTCTGAAGGCTTCCCCAACTTCCCCAAAGAGTGGGAAATTTGCGGGGGGAGACATTTAGTAGCTGTCCCAAGGTTTTTTACAAATTAAGGATCAGATTTTTAGTATTGCCTGTTTATGAATTGTGCATGAATAAGCGTGTGCATAATTTATATGTGCAATTATTGCAGTTATGCATGGAAAAGGCCAGCTGGACACCCAGCTGTTCAGTAGCACACATCTGCACACATGGGTATGATAGTGTCTGCACACACATTTCTAAACTCTACAGTTATGATATATTTTTAATATGTACAAAAGATCAGCGCTGGATGAGATGGAAGATTTTTTTTTCTCAGTCTACATTTGGGTTTAAAAGTCATGATGTCTCTCTTTCTCTCCCTCTCTTCCAGGCTGTCCAATAATATCATTAGACTCACGGAATAGTTACGAAATGCCAACTCCCTTTTACAAATGCCCTTCTAAAAGTCAATAAATCAGATTATCTCTTATTCATCCCAGACCCTATAAGTCGTCCTAATAAGAGAATTTCTGTGTACTCAGGAATCTGAAGCATAATAAACCTGTCGGCTATTTTTTATGAATTAGGAATTACTGGGGCTATAATTTTTAGCAGAGAACTGAAGGTCAAACTGATGTCCTGTATTTAAGATTGTATAAAGTGTAGTACCAATAATTATTGTGAAATTAGCGATGACACTTTAAAAAAAAGTATAGATCGCCTCATATATTCTGACTGTTCAATAGATATAGTTGATACTGAGCTATTCTAAATATCTTCAGTATGATCGTTTCTAGATTCATTTAATAAAAGTTTTGGCATTTTTTAAAAATTGGAAACTATTCCTGTACCTGGTCTTCTACAGAGACCCGTTAAATCTAGATATACAACACCACCTTTTGGGATGTGGATGTACTAGTCAATTTTATTTCAAGAACAAAGAGTTCTGCAACTGTCCTTTAAGATTTATCTGCCCTACATATTGTGTTAGCTTTTGATTGGCTTCTAGAATTCCTGAATTAAAGATGGTTCAGACTGATAAACCTGCCTTGCACAGCCACTTGGAGATTACGGGATTCTATTAGACATAGAAGTCAAATACAAATCAATTCAAACTGACCGCTTCAGTTTTTGTTTACAGATCTCTGCTTCCAAGAGTCTGCCATTCCCTGTTGCGCATTTGTTTGTTTCAGAAAGAACAATTTATTTCTGAGAAAATTGCTTATATTACTGGTATGAAATCCAATCTGAGAGCAGGCTAAGTTTCCCATCACTTGTCATTCTAGCTGTGGTGTTTATCAGTGGATTGGAAGAATAATATACAATGCTAGGATCCCATTGTAATCTGTGTCATAAAAATTAGGCTTCAAAGATTTAACGAGTTGTGTATGGTATTCTGTTATCAATGGTGCTTTGCTGTATTATGACTTGTTGCAGTATTGTGTAGTTTGATTGGCTGGCTATTGCACACTCCTCTTTCGGTGGCTAAACAACAAACCTTTGGAAATGGGTGGAAAAGCAGCCAGTCAATATATAGAAACAGGTAGAGCCAACTCCTCAGCTGGAGCAAATCAGCGTAGCTCCATTGATGTTAAACACAAAAACCCCCACTCCTTAATGATTGTCGCGTACATTGTTTATGACCCAGCGTGAAGGTGCTCATGATGAGAAAGAGAAATGTGCCCTCCTGGGTTCCCTGGGCTTGAATCATCTTTCTGATCTTTGAAGTGTTTTATTTTCCCTTTGTTTTCCTTGACCTAACTAAATACATTTCTATAAAAAGAAGTAATGGGTGAGAGGTGGATGGTGCCAACTCCCTCATGAGCTACCATTTGTCATCACCAGGCACTGCAGCTTAAATGGAATGAACAATAGCTCTTAGCCTATACAGGAAGTGATGTTTTTCCCTGTTGAAAAAGCGATCCTGGTTAAATCAGCTTTGCTGTGGTGATGGCTGGTACCACAGCATTTCCACGTACTTATGGTAGGACATTTTTGTCATATGATCTGAATTAATTGTACAGGGCCAACCGTGTACTAGCTGCTTCATGAGGGGTAGACATAACTGTGGCATCTCACCTGTGGTGGTGTGAGGGAATGTTGCGTCGGGGTAGTGAAGAAATGGTGGTGGGTGGGGATTCATTCTGGCTTCAACCTATCAATGTAATAATAGGTCCAGATCTTTCCATGATTCTTGTACACCTGGCATTGTGTTAGTCTTTTGTGAAATCTCCAGCCATTTTCTAACCATCGGATCAGTGACCCAGTAACATTCGAGAGATACATCAGGGGCTAGCGTCAGCCATACAGCCTGGCCATTTTGCACAGCTTTGCCAACGCAAAGCACCATACAGCTAGTTTAATTGGCCTGCTAAGCTGGGCTATGGGTGTTTGGTGTCACTGGAGCAGTGCAAAGCAGCCACAGTTTGTTGATGAACCTGGCACCTTGAGTAGGTGATGGCTTAAATGCTTGAATCATTTGTTCTTCGGGTGTAAAGTCTCTTGTGAATTCATGACACACAAATGTTGTCTTTCCCTGGAGGGCATTTGGGATGAAGTTGATTCTCCAGGGAAAGCTCTTTGAGATCAGGGTTCCACGGAGGTGGCACTGTACAGACACACACAGTAAGACAATCCCTACTCTGTACAGTATAAATTGACAAGCCAGACAAAGGGTAACAGGTGAAACAGGGAGATGAAGTGTCTTGCTGAAGGTCATGCAGCAGAGCGGAGAACGGAACCCAGACCCAGTCCAATGCCCTACTCATTAGACCATGCTGCCTTTTTACTATCACTGTAAAACACTTCCTTCATCTCCCTGGAAGAGCACTTCAAAAGTCCCTCCTGGCTTTGGCTTCAGAGTTGTCTTTTGTTTCTGTTTAATTTCCACTCCCCTGAAAAGCTCCCCTTTCCCTCTTAATCAAGAGGTTTCTTAGGTGCATTTTTTATATCAAGAGCCCTGACTGGGTTAAATTCTTTTCATAGACTATGAATCTCATAGCAATCAGCAGTTTAATGCTGTGTGTTTGTGAGTGCTAGAGCAATATATAGTGCTTTGGATTTTAATATTTTATAACACGAGTATCTTATTGTCTCCCTTTCCCTACTGACAGCTGTAGTGACCTGAGAGGAAGGTGCATAATGGAGACACAATTAAACGGCTGAGCTTTGAATAGGGCAATGAAATCCACAGTTACAATCCGGAAGCTACATCAGGTATTTGCAGTTTTTATACCAGATTATGGTGACAAAAGATTCTTCAATGTGCAAAACTCCCTTAGAAGTCAAGGGTAGGTCCATGTCGGGAGAGCTGTTGGTTCAGGACAAAGACTGTAAAGAGAACAGGAAGATAAGATAAGAAAGGAATTGGTGCAAGAATAACCCATGGAATTAGCATTGGATATAATGCAGACATGCTTATTTCAGAGTATGGCTCTATTATGAAGGCAAGGACTGAGGTTTTTACTCCGAGAAACTTCCAATAAAGTCAGTGGGGATTTTCTTAAACAAAAAGCTCAAATCATGCAATTGTCTGTGTGCAGGTGCACCACTGCAGAAAACAGGGTACATCCCCGTGCAGTCATATTGAAGGATCAGACCTGAGTTACCATCTTGGGTTTTGCCCATTGAATAGAGGCTGGAATTTTGAAAAGGATTTAGGACTAAATCCCTTCAACTTTCAAAGGGATTTGTGTGCCTAAGTCCCATAGGTTCCTCAGCCTTACGTGCCAAATGAGATTGGAGAAAGTCTTACAGATTGTAAGTGGTGTTTAGATGCCACCCTTAGTAACTGCCCTCAATCAGTTTATAACAGAATCTGCACCTGCTTCGTAGCCTACTGACGGTTCATAGATTTCCAAGGCCAGAAGGGACCATTGTGATCATCTATGGTGTGCGTATCCCTTGGGGCATGCAGAGGTCTTCCAGGGGCACATAAACTCAGCTAGATAGTTGCCTAGTTTTACAACAGGCTACAGAAAAAGCCTGAGTGAAGTCAAGACAAACTAAAATTTAATGAGAAAGTAAGCAATTTTTCAGTAGTCGTGTGACACTTTTGTATTTTTATCAGAGGGGTAGCCGTGTTAGTCTGAATCTGTAAAAAGCAACAGAGGGTCCTGTGGCACCTTTAAGACTAACAGAAGTATTGGGAGCATAAGCTTTCGTGGGTAAGAACCTCACTTCTTCAGATGCAAGAGGTTCTTACCCACGAAAGCTTATGCTCCCAATACTTCTGTTAGTCTTAAAGGTACCACAGGACCCTCTGTTGCTTGTATTTTTATGTCTGATTTCGTAAGCAAGTAGTTTTTAAATGAAGTGAAACTTGGGGCTACGCAAGACAAATCAGACTCCTGAAAGGTGTACAGTAGTCTGGAAAGGTTGAGAGCCACTGTCTAGTCTGACCTCCGTTATAACACAAGGCACGGAACTTCCCCAAAATAATTCCGAGAGCAGATCTTTTAGACAAATTTACCCTTAGTTACACTTTTACCAGGCACCTTTATCAAGTAAACTGCAGGGGGAAATCATTCAGTGTACTAAAAGCCAGCCTCTGTTCGAGCAAGCAGTAGGAATAATTAAATACGATAGAAGCCATGATTTCTGAACAAAGATATGCGATATATGTTGTTGTTTTTACATCTACCACTACATCATGGGGGAAAGATAGATTTAAAAATAAAAAACAACAACAACAAGTCATTATTGTTGTGATCCTCACACAAAAATGGGCTTTACTCCGTCTGCTTGTTCTGCAGCTGCAGTTAACTAATAAACTCTATTCCCAGACCTGTGCTAACAACGTTTGCTGGGGCTGATGCACAAACAGAGATGTCTTGGCAGAGCAAGGTGCTATATGAGTTGCTAAAGAAAAACAGCCTTGTCAATGTCAGCTCCATCGGAAGCATGGGGGAAAGCTACGTGTTTGCCATATGGAAAAACAAAACAAACAAACAAAAGTCAGGTGGGAAAATGAACTGGCTTTTTCAGGTTTCTGAAATAATTGCAAATAATGGAGAATAACAGTGAAATCTAAGTGGGTGGGCGGAGATTTGACTGGGACTTTGAAGAGGCCATATGGCCTTTAATCACAGAAGGAGTTTTTGTTTTCCTCCTGTGTGTCCATTGGTACCTTTGCCAAGAGGGAGGTGTCAGGAAGCAAGGCCTGCACCAGAACCAGTCTCCAGGCAATCTAATGATCCCAGCTGGCCTGTAGTCAGCTGCCTGATTGGCCACGCTCCCTAAATTGGTTGGAAGAGTCAGCAGACCAGCTCTGAAGCCCAGCAGCAGTTCAGTGACTGCTGAAAGCCTTTGCCTATGGCTGTGATAGCTCCTGCTCTGATTCCTGTCAACTTACGCTGGCTTTAACCTCTAGGCATGACCATCCACGTCCCAGTCTCTGACAAGAGAGAACTATCACCAGTGGCTGCTTTGCTAAGCAGCTTTGCATGGCTGCAGAAGAGGCTGGATTTGGCCCTTTATCCTTTGGCTTCTGACCTTAAGCATGTTGGTAGCCCCACCAAAGTCAGTGGGCTCAACGTTAGACGTGTGCTTAAGTACCTTGCTGAAGTGAGGCCTAGATGTACATGACACGCTATGATCAAATTTTCAAAGGTGGGTCCCTCAGGTATAGCCTTCAGAGTGGGATTTAGACGTCTGAGTATGTGCTCAAATTTTTAGAAGTGCTTAAAACCCACAATTCCCATGGACTTCCACAGGGGTTCTGAGTGATCACCGCTATTGAATATCTGATCGTTTTCTTAGGTGCCTGAATATGGATTATGGTGCCTAACTGTAGGCACTCAAATTTAAAAACATTGGCCCAGATGACCTTGTTCGGCAGTTTGAGGAGTTACACCTCACCAGTGAATGGAAAGGGATCACTTTGCATTTATTACATAAATTAGAATGGTGACCATTAAAAAGCTATCTATTAAACACAGTTCCTAGGAAGTGGTGTCTGAAATACTGCCGATATTTTTTTCTTTTAAGTACTGGCAAATTCTGTCAGCCCCAAGAGTATGTCTTCACTGCCCGCTGGATCAGCGGGCAGCGATCGATCTAGTAGGGATCGATTTATCATGTCTAGTTTAGACACGATAAATCGACCCCTGAGCGCTCTCCCGTCGACTCCGGTACTCCAGCTCCCCGAGAGGTGCAGGCAGAGTTGACGGGGGAGCGGCAGCAGTTGACTCACCGCGGTGAGTAGAGCTAAGTATGTCGACTTCAGCTACATTATTCACGTAGCTGAAGTTGTGTAACTTAGATCGATTCCCCCCCCACTGTAGACCAGGCCCAAGACACCATTCCATGGTAACTGGGGGTAATGCTGACTCTTTATTGCAACCACCACACTAGTTCAAAACTGACACAAAGCTTTGATACATTTCTCTTGCACCCATGTTGCCAGATGTGTGGTTTTTTACCAGAACACCGGGTCGAAAAGGGACCCTGGCAGCTGCGGTCAGCACCACCGACCAGGCCGTTAAAAGTCCGGTTGGCGGTGCTGTGGGTCTAAGGCAGGCTAGTCCCTACCTGTCCTGGCACTGCACTGTGCCCCGGAAGCGGCCAGCAGGTCCAGCTCCTAGACAGGGAGGCCACAGGGCTCCACGCGCTGCCTCCACCCTGAGCACTGGCTTCGCACTCCCATTGGCTGGGAACCGTGGCCAATGGGAGCTGCAGGGCTGGCTCTACCATTTTTGACACCCCAAGCAAAAAAAAAAAAAAAAAAGCCACTCAGACTGCCGGATGAACTACCGCCAAAGGGGGAAGAAAAAAAAAAAAGCCGCCCGGACTGTGCTGCCCCAAGAATGGACGGAATGCCGCCCCTTAGCATGTGCTGCCTCAGGCACGTGCCTCCTCCCGCACTCCGAATCCCTCGGCCCCACCCCCCCAGCCTGGAGCCCCCTCCTGCACCCCAGAACCCTCACAACCAGCCAGAGCCCACACCCCAACTCCCTGCCCCAGCCTGGAGCCCCCTCCCACACCCTGAACTCCTCATTTTTGGCCCCACCTCAGAGCCCGCATTCCCACCCCCTGTCGCAGCCCAGTGAAAGTGAGTGAGGGTGGGGGAAAGTGAGCCACCAAGGGAAGGGGAATGTAGTGAGTGGGGGGCTGGGCCTCAGGGAAGGGACGGGGCTAGGGTGTTCAGTTTTGTGTGATTAGAAAATTGGCAACCCTATGCACGTGAGAAGTAAAATGTTCCACAGAGAAAACTGGTTGCATTCAAATGAGGGCAGCGATGCTTTTTAGCCCTGACAGTAAGGACCTTATCAGATAATAAACTTCTTATCATTATATTTATTTCTATGACCCCCCAGAAGTGTGTGAGACCACAGTCCCTGCCTCAAAGAGCTTACAAAATAGACAGATAAGACACAATGAGGTCTGGTATATACACAGGTTTTGTACTGGTATAAGTATTTTGGCTAGGGGTATGACTTTTTTTTTTTTTACTGAAATATTTATACTGGTACGACTCCTAGTGTAGAGGCAGTTACACCAGTATAAAGGCGTTATATCAATATAGCTTTTTCCCCTTCCCATATGGGAATAAGTTATACTAGTATAAGCACTTTTATACTGATAGAACTGCACCCACCTAGAAGGGTTGTATTGCTTTAACTATTCCAGTATTGTTAAAGTGATAAGGAACATAAGAACGGTCATACTGGGTCAGACCAATGGTCCATCTAGCCCAGCATCCTGTTTTCTGACAGTGGCCAATGCCAGTTGCTTCAGAGGAAGTTAAACAGAACAGGGCAATGATCAGATGATCCATCCCCTGTTATCGAGTGCCAACATCTGGCAGTCAGAGGCTTAGCCATCGTGAATGTGTTTAAAAAGCCTTTGTGAAAATGGATAGGAAAGAGCAGGAAGGGTGAAGTAAGGACCAGGTGTAGCCACAAGAGGTCAGTGTGGTGGTTTGGGTAACAGTGTGTGCACCTCTTAATGTGCACACTTTCTTAGTTACTTTTTGTGAAAGTAACAAGAAACAGAGAACCCTATCATGTATGACAATGTATTGGCTTGAATGATCCACCTTTGATTCAGAATGGTGAAATGACTAGATGCCCCTCTGTAGGGGAAACTGCAGGAGCGGGGTGGCACGTCAGAGAGTTCCCAGCCAGTTGTCGGGCTGGAGAAGTCCTGCTGAGTTTACAAGAGTGAGGTCAACATTATGCATCCTTGGGATCCTTCAGACCTTTGGACATCTCCTGCCCTTACTCACCTAGTGCCCACTGCTGCCTTTTGCCTACCCCTCCTGTGCATGCTCAGTAGGAATCATGGGAGGGATCCAACAGCAGTCAGTCCTACTTCAAGCTGTGGCAACAATTGTCAGGATATCTGCTTGGATATTCAGGGGGTTAGCAGAGCTGCGTGCTGTGGACAGCGGCCAGTCTCCGGTTGCCGCCAGCAACAGCGCAGAAGTAAGGGTGGAAATGCCATGGCATGCCACCCTGATTTCTGAGCTGCTGCTGGTGGCAGTGCTATTCTCAGAGGTGGGTGCCTGGCCAGCAGCTGCCACTCTCCGACCCCCCAGCTCTGAAGGCAGTGCAGAAGAAGGCCTTTGTGACCCCCTTTTGGGTCAGGACCCCCAATTTGAGAAACGCTGTGTACTTACTATAGGGTAAAAGTAACAAAAGACCAGATTTCACGATGGAGACCTGATTTCCCGGTCTGTGATGCATTTTTCACAGCCGTGAATTTCGTAGGGCCCTAATTATGACCCCTGTCCTGCAGATTCTCATTCATGTGTGTCACATTACAAGTGTGAGTAGCCCCATTCCGTTCAACAGGACCACTTGGTGCATATAGTTAAGCACATTCATGAGTTGTTTGCAGGATCCAGACCTTCAATTTTAAGCCCTTTGGGGCGGGGACTCTGTGTAGAGCACTTCGCATGATGGAGCCCTGATCTCTGCCCGGGGCTTCTCAGCACTACTGCGATAATAAAATAATAATTAATAATACAAAGTAGAGAATTCCAAATATTAAAGCAATTTTTAATTCTTAAATATGAGGCAGGTGTGGAGCAATGTATTCCTTTAAGATATATTAAAGCTCAGTCTACAGATCTGTCTCACCTCTCCAATTAATTTTTAAATTGCAAAGGGGCCAGGTCCTCAGCTGGTGTAAATCAGAGTCGCTTCATCACTTTCAATTCAGCTATCCTGATTTACCCCCACTGAAGACAAGGCACTAGGCCTTTCCTGGAGCACATAGTGGAAAGAAACGAGAAAGACAGACTGGTCTTTCTGCCCTTATGTGTTTCTCCTACTGGATCCCTCAGATATAAAGATACAACTCAATTTCCTCTGATATAATAAAACCTACCATCCATTATATGGGTCAGATCCTCAGCCAGTGTAAATCTGCATCGCTCCATTGGCTTGAAGGGAGCAGTGCCAATTTACTCCACTTTGGAATCGCCCTGTGTTTGTAAACAGATAAATTAGAGGAATACACAAATGAACCATATTCTGTATAGCCAGTAGCTTGCTAATAACTTCCTAAAATTGCTCTCAAGCATTAATTGAAATCATAAATCCCAATCACATTCAAAGCATAACTACTGCTGCCATTGGCTCATTTCGGTTCTTAATCAGAGTCTTCTGGGGAATTTTCTTGCTGCTTCTTTCTTCCCTTAGGAGCAGCCATATTTATTATTGCAGTTCAAACACCTTGAGATATTTCAGTTGAAAAGCTATATAACATCTTTCTAAGCATGTCGATGCGTGTTCAGCTTAATATGAATGGTTAGGCCATTCCCACTGGAGGAAAGTAAAAAAAAAAAAAAAAAAAAAGAAGAAAAAAATGTCAAGGAAATATATTTAGCTTGTTTCTGCACAGATGCCTGCAGATATCTTGTATCTAAAGGATATTTAAATTCTGTTTTGTTAAGACAGGATAGTTATATTATACAGTGGAGCAGCCAGGAGGTTATAGTCTCCACTAGACAATTTGCCAGACAAGAAAGATGGCTTAGTAGCAATGCTGACAGCTTTATTCTTGTGGCTCTGGCAGAAAAATAGGCAAAAAGATTGCAGAGGCGGCAGCATAGAATACAACATGAAAGTTCAGAAAAATATTAACAGGTTGTAAAAGGAGTGGGTGGATGCACTACAGGAGCTGGCATTTCAGTTATATAACAACACTTATTGCAACATCTTTATAGCCAAATTATGCTTTTTTTTTTCCTGCACTATATCTTTGCGTCGGATGCTTGGGTCTGATGATGAGACACGAAATGTTTATTTGGCAGGAGAGAGGGGCAATAGCCATGAATCACTTTTAGCTGAAACATTCTAGTGATCCCAGCAAAGACCCTGGGCAATTTTACTCCGTTTCTAATATATTAGACATGATATATTTACAGATCTGCTTTTACGTCCTACCCTGGCCACTTGCCAAGGCCCATACAAATATTCATGAGCTGAATGCAAGTTACACCAGATGCTGGTCTTCTTAGAAGCCATGCATTGTGGCCACAATCTTTCTAAATGAGAGAGACCTGGGAGCACAGTGGAATATCCGTAATCTCTCATTTTTTAATCCTCCAGAGGTGGGTGGTGTTGAGTTTCGAAAGATGCATTCCTTTCCCCAGGGATTAAGTATACAAGGACAAAGTCAGAGGTGAATCTAAGGGTGTCTAGTACGTATTGCAATATTGGCTATTTGGAGCCCATCCACCTGCAGATAACGCTAATCTTAGGTTGGACATTAGGAAAAAGTTCCTAACTGTCAGAGTAGTTAAACACTGGAATAAACTGCCTAGGGAGACCGTGGAATCTCCATCTCTGGAGATATTTAAGAGTAGGTTAGATAAATGTCTGTCAGGGATGGTCTAGACAGTATTTGGTCCTACCTTGAGGGCAGGGGACTGGACTCGATGACCTCTTGAGGTCCCTTCCAGCCCTAGAATCTATGAATCTAATATTGAGTTAATTAAAACCCCATAGACTCAGCGCTGTTATTATAGAATTCTTATTCTCATTCCTTGTGTAGCGTGAGAGGCTTCAATTGAGATTGGGGCTCCATTGTACTAGGTCAGGGGTGGGCAAACTACTGCCTGGGGGCTGCTTCCGGCCCTTCGGATGTTTTAATCTGGTCCTCGAGCTCCCGAAAGGAAGTGGGGTCTGCCGTACATGCCATAGCACCGCGTGGCTCCCGGAAGCAGTAGCATGTCCCCACTCCGGCTCCTACACATAGGGGCAGCCAGAGGGCTCCACACACTGCCCCTACCCCAAGTGCCGCCCCCACAACTCCCATTGCCTGGGAACCGTGAGCATTCATGGCCCGCCATACAATTTCCTTACCCAGATTGCCCACCCCTGTACTAGGTGTTGCATATACACATAATGAGAAAGAAACCCTGCCCCAAAGAGCAACACACAAAACAGATAGCAAATGAAACCAAAGAAGTATTATTATCCCTATTTTACAGATGGGGAATTAAGGCACAGAGAGATTCAGTGACATGCCCAAGGTCACACAGGATGTCTATTGCAGAGCTGGGAATTTAAAGCAGTTCTCCTGAGTCCCAGTCCAGTGCCTTAACAATAGCTACACCCCTCTCATTCAACCTCTCAGCATGTAAATTACACCACATTGGCCACTCCAAGTTGATGTGTAAATTACGGGCCATTAAGTGAATGTGCGTGTAAGAAAGTGTACACTTGACTGTCCTTTCACTCACACCTTTTTTATACCAGTGCCACTCTCCATTGCATTAAACAAAGCTACATCTGGGTAAAGCTGATGGAAAGGAAGAAAAGAATCAGGCCCTCTGAGTCTGAGAGAGACTAAGTCGGTGTAACCTACATTCTGTGGGGGTGTGTGTGTGTGTAAGGTGTGCATTACACCAATTAGGGTTCTTAGATTCACCTGTGCATTTGGCTGGTTTTGGCTTTCTGGGTTTCAAGTCTTTTGCCTTGAATAGAAGTTGAACCTCAGTTTCCCACCTAGCAGTGTTACTAACCTGGGCCCATCAGATCTGAGCCTCTCAAAAGTCATATCTGATATTCAGCTCTTAGTTTAACATGTAATTGCTTTCAGAGCAAAAGCTGCCGTTTATATAATTTTTGGCAAAGCCAAAACAAATTCATTATTGGCAGTCAGAAGTTTGTAATGCAACATTTAACTTCTTTGCTGGGGGCGTAACCAACGCCCTGAACAAATGGAATCAAGGGAGAGGAGGCAAACTTCACAACTAGAAAAGAGCACGTCAAAGGCAGGGAACTTACTCACTTTGTTACACACACTTCTAAACCTGATACCTCTAAAGCTGCCACAGCCTAGATACTCTTCTCAGACACACCATGTGTTTCTAACCGGAGGCTTCATGTGTTATATGGAAATTTGGTAAATTCCCTACAGTAGAAGGGAAAGGGGTGAGATAAGAATCATTGATCAGACACAGGAAAAAGCAAAATCACCACCCCCGGGGAGAAGGTGCACAAAGTACAAACTGAGAGAGTAGGGATGAGATACAACCAAAGCCCAATGAAGAACTGAAGGATCAGTTAAGGGAACAGCTGCATAGACAGAAAAGGGACCAAAAAAATGATTCCATGCCACTGCGACTGGTATTGCTGTTGGCAGCCTCTGCAGAGAGGTCACAGAGTGAATGGGCCACAGAGATTTGCCTTGATGACTGGCTAGAAGCAGTGCTCCCAAGGATGGGGAATGAAGGGTCACAAAGTTGAATGCCAGAGAGGACACCAGATCATCTAGTCTTACCTCCTCACCTGCATATTAACCCAACAACTGAAATTAGACCAAAGAAGGGGGCCATTTAGGGATTTGGGGCAAAAATCTGTCTGTGGATTAGTCCTACTTTGAGCAGGGTGTTGGACTAGATGACCTCCTGAGGTCCCTTCCAACCCTGAGATTCTATGATTGTATGAATCACAACCCACAGGAGACTCAACTCTTGTCAGAATACAGGATGTGGGTACAGCAGGTTGGAAAATTTTTTTTTTAATTTCAACTTTTTGTTGGGAAACCAAAAAGCAAAACATTTTCAGTTTTCATTTCATGTTTTCTGACAATCAAAAACTTTTGAGGAGAGCAGCCACTTTCTGTGGACTTTTTTTTGCTTAGATGAACACCCAATTTTCCAGCAAAAAAAAAAAAAAGTGTTGATGGGAAATTTTTGACCAGCCCTAGTTCTAGGACACAGAACCATTTGAACTGGTGTCGAGTCACTCTGATGTGACTGATTGGGCACTAGGGTGCATGACACTAGTACTACCATGAAGGAGAGCTGGAGGTCCCTTTCCTGGCGCCTGTATCTATGAGCCATGTCACTCCAGAAAACAATGACCTGAAATAGAGTTTTCTGATGACCGTTTGCTTTTTGAAATCTGGACAAAACGTGCTATGAAGAATGCTTCCTATGCTAAACTGAACTGTATCCTATGTTCACAGTATTATTTAAGGTTACCAACAGACTTTCATTGCATAGACGTTTTATCAGACTTTTTACAGATACACTCTGTGCAATTTGGCTTGTAGAAGTTTCATTTTCTATAGAACTTCCGTAGCATTTTGTTATACTGACAATTAATGGAACATTTTTACAGAGACAGGGTATGCGTCAAGAAAGCAGTACTTGGGGTGGCCGTGTACAAAATTGACACATGTGGTTACACTCTGCCTTTGGCACACAATAAAAGAATGTATGAGGTGCTGCAAGAGATGCGAGTTGACCTTGCCACAAGACATTTTAACAAAACCCTGTTTAAGTTCCTGTAAAAGACACCCTAGAAACATTCCATAGAAAATTGGCCATTTTTTCCTATTCAACTTTATGCCATCACACTATGTACTACACCATCTGTACAGTTTTCCAGGGGTGTCCCAGATCAGTTGCTATGAAGGCTGTACAAAACTTTTGTGAACATATCCGGTAGAATTCCATAGCAACAACAAAGTGCCACAGAAGTAGTTCAGAAACTAGTTGTGAACTTTCCAGTGGAGAATGGGCCCATTTTTGTGTGACAGCATTGAATTCATTTTAAAGATCCACTCTTCATTCATGTCCCTTCTAGAGATTCACTTCTTTCCCAGTGCCCACAAGAAGTCAATTGATCCAGGAAGAGGTGGCTACCTATATATGATATCCAGAATTGCAAAGTCAAGCACTCAAAAATTAGGAAATGCCAGAAATGATGCAACCTTAATTTGGTTCCCTTGTGGGTTTGCGTTATGAGAAGGGCATGTAATTGATGCATTTATGAGGTACCATACAGCACTTCCTATACAAGACAACTTGTTTCTTAAAGTAAAAAGCATTACAGAGAAAACATGAAAAACAGTAAAAGAGCCTACTTGCATACTAATAAGCTTACCAGAGATCACCCCAACCCTCATATGTGCTCTGGCAGGAGCAGTCCTTCAACACCCCACCCCACACCCCGCTACACACACACACACAAATTCCTTGTGGTGACAAGTTCATCACAGCTTCAGCTCAGAACAAGCATGAGTAGGCCCAGTCTTTCCAACCCTTCCCTAAGGATTGGGGCCCTGAGCAGACCATGGGTCCTGTCTGCTTCTGGATAATGAAGAAGGCCATGAGTCAGTTTAAAATCAAGCTGTTTATCTGAAAATCCTTTCTTTGTCCCTGGAGAATCCAGTCTGAACTAATATATGCACACCTCAACAGGAGGATGGCTTCAGAGGGCCGATAATGGAGGAAGTTCATTAGCATCACCCCTCCTTCCTACATACAATGCCACAATAACACACATACAATTGCATTTTAATACAATGTACCCCAAAGGGGCTAACCCTAATTAAATAGGGTTTATCTTAATTCAATACACTTTATCTTAATAATCTGAGCAAAGCTTATGGAATTACCGGATATTGTCAGTCGGTCCCATCTCCCCCTTAGAGTTCATAGAATATCAGGATTGGAAGGGACCTCAGGAGGTCATCTAGTCCAACCCCCTGCTCAAAGCAGGACCAATCCCCAAACAGATTTTTGCCTCAGATCCTTAAATGACCCCCTCAAGGATTGAACTCACAACCCTGGGTTTAGCAGGCCAATGCTCAAACTACTGTGCTATCCTTACAGAAGTGGGCATAACTAGGGTGCTGCCCAACACCCTAGGGGAACCCATTGACTTTTTGTCTCAACAGGCTTAGCCCCCCAAATGGAGGTTCTGCCGTTACTTTTCACAATTTCACATTTCAACTCTTCAGATACCAAACATTCTGTTAGCAGCCAGCATGCAGCCTTTCAAAATCTGTATGCGGTTGTCTGACCACAAAACTCTCCATGGTGCTCCCCAAAGCACAAATATTTCTCCTTCGTGCCTTATTCTTCAGGGTCTCCAACCTCTGTTCCAGGGCACCACCTTTTTAAAAGACTAGCCACGTGTTTGTAAAAGCCCAACTCAATGTCACATAAAAGTAGTCCCTACTTCCCCTTCAGGTATGGAACGTGTGACACCTTGAGCTGTGTTTGAAGTGACGCCTCAGATATAACACTAGGTCTCACCATCTTTCTCCTTCCTTCTAGAGCAAGTGTCGCTGTCTGCCAGCCCTGATGGGTTGTCAGTCATGAGTAGCTTGGGTAAGGGGGGTGGGAGGGGAGAAGGAAGGGTGTTGTGGAATACACTTAGAAAATATGGAAAGCAAACCAGGGGAAAACACAGCTGAGCAGTGTATTTTTCTGTGCACTGTTATGTCTTACAAAGATAGTTTATTTGAACAACCAAGGCCCTTTCACATTGCCTGTTCGCTCTTTACAGACAAAAGGGTTTGTTTGTTTGTTTTGGTGATGGTTAGAATGGCAATAATGTCAAGATCCTTGGTTACCCTGCTGATCATGATGTCCGCCTGCTGCACAGAGAATAACATTAGTGCTCCAATGACCTCTAAACTGCCTTCCTTTTAGTGATGGGCTAATAGGGAAAATTGATTTTTAACAGACTCACTAGTTCTGAGACCCAAACAAAATTGCCACTTCTAGTAAGTGTATTTTCAGTCAATCATGTAAGTTGGCTTAGCCATCAATCCATTCTTGCTGCCGGGAAAGGTGAGGATGTGTCAAATAACGAGGCAACAGCTCAGGCACTGGAGACAGAGTCCTTGCCAACCCATAGATAAAAAGCTATTTAATAGTGTGTAGCACTAATCACATGCGATGCTCTAGGCAGGAAACAGTTGGCAACAAAAACTAGACATAACTAGATGTACCAAGGTAAGGTAACAAAGGACAAATTTAGGCTGAATATCAGGAAAGGCTCAGAATGAGGGGGGGCTCAGAAGTGGAGTATTCTCCCAAAGGAAGTGGGAGATTATATTTGCCTGTAATTTTTCATGCCAGATTAGACAAAACACCAGAACACGTAGTGTAAGGAACAATCCTTCATTGGCCTGGAGATGGACTGGATATTCCAGATGGTCTTTTCCATCTCTAACAGCTAAGCTCTGCACAGATAAATGTATGGGATTTTGCAAATGTGTCCCTCTGTGTACCAAATGCAAGGTCACAGTCTTTGCAGGATGGTCGGTTTTGCTAGAATATCTCATACCTTCATCTGGTAAATTTAAGTCTACTGGTTCAGGTGACTCCATCTCAGCCAACAGCTGCTACACAATCAGTCATTTGTAGTGCAAAAAAAATTGCACTGTCTCATCCAAGTGAGCTGTATTTTGCAGTGAAGGGGTGTCTTGTAGAATAGAATTTTACAACTAGAGAAAGATATGAAGACTTCAGATATACTTGGCAATATGGCAGTAGTTCCTTGAAGTGAGCTATAATGTGTGGGTGGGGCAGGGTCAGGAAGGGCCACTGATTTTGGGTGTCGACCCTCTGAAAATCTGACCCATTTAAGGTGTCAGAAATGGAGCACCCAAAAATTGAGGCAGCACATATCAATAGATCTTTTTGCAAATCTTAGACATGATTTTTTTTACTATAATTATATAGCATTTATATGCAAAAATCTTTTGTGAGATTGCACACCCTATGCAGTTACCTGAATCCCATTTCATTGCCTGACAAACATGACTGCAGACTGATAAAACCCAATCTAATACAGTGCAACCTGGTGCCACAGATGAAAAGCAGCAGATGAAAACAGTTTAAATTCATGAAAATCCTTCAGTGGGCTACTAGGTCCGCTGCACGCACGCTGCTGGGAAAGATGGAATGTTTGATTCCTAGTTCACAATGACCAAAAAAAAAGGGTTACGAAGATCATGATCCATACACAGATTCATGCCCCCTTTCATTTATATATTGACCCCAACAGAAATTTTCATTACTATGATCTTGTGCCATCCTTTGTTCTGTCCACTACACAGAATTCCAATTTACACATTTTGTATTGCTCATTGTCTACATTTGTGGAAAATATAAAGATTGAACGGTAACAGGAAGCAAACTAAGTTGTAAACCTCTTAAATATTTGTGATATTGCACTCCATATGTTTTATGGAAATATGCTCATGAGTGTGAATATGATGTAACTGGAATATGCTTTATGCAAAAGGTCTCTTGTAAGGTATCATAACAAAGGTTGTAAACTACTGAATATATTCCTCCTATTTGTATTCTTGTATCTGAAGCTAGAAATATGAAGTATAACTCTGAGGTCCTATTGTAATTATGCAAAGGGTGGGCCATTAATGGTGGTTTAGAATCTTGATGGCTCCCATTGACTAGGACAATTGGTTATAAATGGGTTATTACCTGCAAGCCTTCCTGTGTACGTGTGGGCCAACCCAGGAAGAATGGAGACTAGGGGTCTTATAGTGATATGTGACCATGTCACATGATACTGGAATCCATCTTAATCCTTGTACTTTTCCATTGATGAGGTGGGGGTGGGGACAAGTACAGACAAAAGATTCCCACCTTGTGCCAAAACTGTAAAAGGGGGTGGAGCAGGAAAAAAGAGGCTGCCAATCATGAGAAAACCCTTGTTTACCACCTGAGATGTCTGCTGGATCTAACAAAGATTGAACCAGGGAAAAGGATTGGGCCCAGACTAGGAAGGAGTCTAGTCTGTGAAAAAAGCTTATTGGAACATCTCTGAAGGTGAGATATTGCCTGTAATCAATTTCTTAATGTATTAGGCTTAGACTTGCGTGTTTTGTTTTATTTTACTTTGTGACTTACTTTGTTCTATCTGTTATTACTTAAAACCACTTAAATCCTACTTTTTATATTTAATAAAATCACTTTTGTTCATTAATAAACCCCGAGTTAGTGATTAATACCTGGGGGGGATCAAACAGCTGTGCATATCTCTCTATCAGTGTTATAGAGGGTGGACAATTTATGAATTTACCTGTATAAGCTTTATACAGGGTAAAATGGATTTATTTGGGATTTGGATCCCATTGGGAACTGGGTGTCTGGGTGCTGGAGACAGGTAACCTGCTGAGCTGTTTTCACTTAAAGCCTGCAGCTTTGGGGGCGTGGACCAGACCTGGGTCTGTGCTGCAGCAGGCTAGCATGTCTGACTCAACAAGGCAGGGTTCTGGAGTCCCAAGCTGGCAGGGGAAAAGGGCTCAGAGGTAGTTTCAGCACAGTGACAGTCCCAAGGGGATCTCTATGACTGAACCCGTAACAGTATTTTCTTAACTTTGGCACATATCTGTAGCCCATTGTTCATGGATGTATGGACTCTCAAATAGCATAAGACCATGTACCAAAGGGCTAGCAAGCCTAATGCAATTCTTTATTTACTTTCAGCCATTCTAAAATGTACATGCTGATCTTCGTTGTATAAATAAAGTAGCTTGCCGTGGCTGGAAACCTTTAGCTGAATACTGCAAGAAATGTAAGTTTTGATTTTGCAACACACAACTATCGTTATTATGTATTTTACTGCATACCATGCTGAGAGTGTCATTACATGTTTTGCTAATATGCTAGAAAATGTTTAAAAATAATGTAATTTACACAGCAGGAAGTTCAAACACATCTGTTGATTATTTTAAGGGAATTGTTGCTTCTGAAATTTGACAAATGCACCTGGTTACGTTGATTAGCATCTGACTATTAGAGGCGTAAGATGCTACTCAAGTAAGAAAGGGTGGCACAGAATATGGTCCTTTTTGATGAAAACAATCTTCACCTGGAGTGAAGCCTCATCTCACACAGACTACGTGCAGACATATCATAATTTACTATAAATGGGGAAACAAACAGCTAAGTCCAAGATGCTCCCTTTTAACCTGTTATCTGCATTTCTTTCATTTTGCTGATTCTTATTGGTATTTTAGCTCTTTATATATGTGCTAAAATGTTGCCCTCTGTCAGAAGCAATCAAACATGTAATAGACTGAAGGCAACTTCGCATAGGCTAGATAAGCTCATTTTTCAAGCCTGCAAAAGGCATCAAAGCTCGCTTTTAAAGGACATGCTGTTTACATGCTGTTTTAGTTTGTTCTCAATAATTTATTATCCATTAATGTCTTTTTTTCAATCTTACTTATTCTCCGTGGAGGCCGTCAAGTTTTATCTTAGGGCATGTTTAGTGTAAGGATGTGGAGAATAGAAAAGTTAATGGCTTGTCCATTAAGGCCTAGAATTTCATAGACTTGGATTTTTCACAGACTTTTTCCTTCTATTCAGTGGTGGATGTTTCTATTAAACACATTTAATAATCAAAGGTGGAAATGACAGATATTTGGGAATACTTCAGACAAATCCAGCAAACCAAACTCTCCTTTTTGTGCTCCATTAAGCTTTGTATTGAGCTTCTCTAATTTAAACTTAGCCATTTTAACATTAATATATTATTTAAATTAGGGCTTTCTGGAGAATTGTCTGTGCTGTAACTGGTTTCTGTTTACAAGAATCATCAGTGTTTACCCAGGATGCCCGCCTCCGTGTTGTTGCTACTTGTTACATTTTCAAAAAAGCATCTTTTTATATTGCAGTATCACCTGGAGGCCCAATTAAGATTATAGCCCCATTGTGTTAGGTGCTGTGCATATACCTAATAAGAGGCCCTCCTTCACCAACAGTCCAATCTGGCCACCACAAGCCTAGGAACTACAGTATTTACAATCCTCTATGGCGTATTGCTCTTGTATCTTAGGCAAATAACACATTGCAGTATCTCACATGCAGTGTGTTTGAGTTCGATAGCAGGAGCCGTCCTTCCAAGAATTTCTTTGCTGTGTTGCCGGCCCTTATATTTTTAACTGTAGATTTATGGTAAATGCGCATCCTGTTTTCCCCGTAGCAGCTATATTTTGTTTGCCATTTATTGATTATGTGAGTGTCAGATTGCATTAGATTATTGATTGCGCTTGTATTTTTGGACATGGCACACAATCTTTTACAAGAGCTTCGTTATTGTCTAGTTGTTTGTTTGAAGTCTAGGGCCCTTAATTCTTAGTTTTATAAGTCAGTTTTAAGAGTTCAGACACAACAGGGTTGTATCTTTCTTTAGAATCGTTCTTTAGCGCAAGAGCCATGATTTTAAATCTTTAGCTTTTTATTATTTGTATATGTTTCCAATGACTCCTGGCTTCCTGAAGAGACATGATTAGAATAACTGGCATATCCTAATGCCCTTAAGGCTTTCTCTTTGTTGTCTCTTTATACCTTTGGCATTTAGATCAAGCAAGTTTATTCATCTTGAAGCCAAAAATCCCTTATGTAAAATTTTCAACTCTGTTTATTTATTATAAGCATTGAAAATCTCTCTCTCTCAGGATTCTACCACCGCTTGCCATTGCTTCAGCAACATCTGTGCGAATAACCCTCCCCACCCACAGCTGGTGAGAACGATCAGAAGGTTTCATGCATAATGCAAAAGTAGGGGTTGCATCTGGGACTCTAATTTCAAGGCCATGTTTATACAATCAAAGATTCCACAGGTGTACATGCAGGATTGAAGAGCAAAACCACTGGGGAATGACCTAAGCAGATGCATGAGTTATTTTAGAAAGCATTTTAGGAAGTTTGAGTAATCTGAAATTAAAGCTGTACTGAGTATTGATATGTACTCTATCCCAGTTTCTCGAGAAAGTGGACCACAATAAAAAAAAAAACGAATAAAGTCAAATTTCAGGAATCTCCTTTCCCCAAAGTACTGTTTCCTGTAGCTCTGCAAATAACTTTGTAGTCTGAGCTATATCCTTTAACCATACCATTCTGTGGTTATTTGAGGACATACCCCATCTGATTAATTAAATAGGAAATATCAAACAGATTCCTTTAAACCCAATGTGTATTCTTTAAACCAAAATGAGCACATGAGACACACTCCATTGAATTGTTTTTGGCTCACGCTCTGCCGTGGAATACTTTTTAATGGCGTATTGTATATCAAGGAAATGCAAAATTTTGATTTGGCAAAATAGATTAAGTCTTCAGGGGTCAATTCTCTGCTAGGGTAAATGGGTGAAATGCCATTTAAGATCAATGGAACCACATCCATTTACACCTAGAAGAGAGTTTTGCCAACAGTAGGTAGTGCTGTATCTCAAAGGGCAACCAAAAGGCATTTGCAGTAGTCAAAGGGTATTATTTTCTCCTTTTTTGAAAAAGGCATAAAATCAGCGTCCTGGCGATGTGTCAGTAAAGATCCGAGATCCCTTTGCACAAGGGGCAGAAAATGAGCCCCAAAGTGCTGGCCAAATTACATTTAGAGTTATTGATTTTAAATGTATTTTGACTTCAATATGTCAGCCTAAAAAGAGAGCCTCTCACAAACTCCAGGCAGCTTGAAAGATAACTAAAAATATCCTCCAAGCAAGACACAAACAGTAGTAGCAAACCAACAACCACTTATCCCATAGAAGAAGCTGGTCCACAAAACTGACAATTCCCCTACCTCAGTGCCTACAAAACCCTGTTCTCTCCCAATAAAATTCCATGTCCCTCACGGACACACCCAAACCTCAACCCTCCCCCAAACCCCAAACAAACAGGTGGGCTGTGTAGTGTGTCTTAAAGGCCAACAACTTCTTTTCATAAGTCAGCCTCTGATTATTGCATTCTGAAGGCTGATTTCCCCTCTCACTGACACCAGTTCTACACCACTTCAACTCCATTGACTTAATTGAAGTTGCTCCTGATTTACCATGCTTAACCTAAGAACAGACTCTCCCTCTAGATAGAGGAATTTGTTTTTTTCCTGCCATGCACAACCCACATTCCTGCAACGATACAGCTGAATCTAGCCAAGCGACCTCTAGATGGCTCTTGAGGCTTGTTTTGTCAATTAGCAAGCATCTGAAATAAGTCTGTATCATGTTGTACCCAGTAGATTTACTAGGACTGTGTTACTTTTTAGTATCAGAGAAAAAATATGTCAAGGAGTGTTTCACTTTCAATGAAACTTTTCTCTTTGCATTGCCGGTCTTGCATACGTATCAGAATATTGTCACAAGGTGGAACACTGTTCATCTGGAGAGAGACAGAGGCGTTTGCTTATTAATATCTTGTAAAATATCCTGATAGCAGTTTCTACTTGTGCATATTTTACAATAGGTTTTATTTTTTAATTTGCGTGCACCAATTATCCTCCCCCCACCCCTGATCACTTATCCTTGTCTCAACTTATGGGGGGAAACGCACCAGTGTGGGTTTTGCTTATGGGGAGCATCACATGTGCGGTCTCAGAAACTGAATAATTCATCTGAAGGTGGCGCCCTTAATGTTCTCTTCAGCGAAATGACAACTAAACATTAAAAAAGCATCTGATTGACTTGTGAAATCCCAGTGCTTGACTCCCTCAGAAATTCTGTTTACAGAAGCACAGCCCTTTTCACACTGTAGAGGGCATCTGGGGTTTATTCTTGATTCACAGAGAAGGGAAAAAAACCTGGAATTAAAAAAGTAAAGCCAACGCAGATGCTTAGATCTAAGGTGACTCTCATAATTTCAAACTATCTTTTATCCTAAATAAAACCTATAAATTATTTGCTGTTCATGTTATATGCATTTCTTGCAATCAAAAAGGAGACACAAAGAACTGGCAATTAAGAGGGAAACGTTTGTCAGGCACCTTAATCACTGACAGACAAAGAGGCATCTATACAGCTGCCCGTGCACCTGCCTGGTCCCAGTGAAGGACCCAGGTGACCCTGAGCTCAGCGTCTGGATCTTTTAATGACTAACCAAGCTCTGTGTGATCTGGGTACTTACTCCACCGCTGGTAGAGAGGGATGAGGAGAAAATAATGGTTTTGATATAATGGTAATGAATTTTTCAGATGACAATTCCATTGTTATAGTTTTACTGCATGCAGATGATAAATTTTTTGCACAAGACAAATTTTCCCTCCCGACCTCCAAAAAAAATTTAAAAATGCAAGTCAAAAAAAGTTTACACAAACATGGAACCTTTACCTGAGAAGCCTAATATTGGCTCCAAGGTAAATAAGGGTTAGAAATGGTGCCTGCAACTTAAATTTGCTGATTACTTCTTGCCTCCAGGGTAGTAAAGCATTGCAGACTTTTTAATTATACATTGAGGCCTCAGTGACTAAACATCAGCCAGCTAATTTAACATTAATAAAGTGTTGTGCAAACTAAGAAGGATTCAATGCATTCTTTGTTCCAAAGGTTAATACCTTTACATATTGCTTGTGGGGAAAAAAAAGCTGTAAAATATTTATGAATTTTTTTTTTATATTAGTGGACATCAGCACCAATTACAGTAACTGGATGACTTGATCCCTATTTGCAGAAAAAGTCTTCTTCCTACTTCAAATGTCACACCTCACAATCAGCACACCAGGCCAGATGCTCAGCTGGTGAAAACTGGTGTCGCTCTATTGAAATGGAGATGTGAAAATTTACATCAGCTGAAGAGATCCTTGCTCACGACAGAGACGCTATTCTTGATACAGTGCTGAAGTGTAGATGTGCTCTTGCAGTACAAAAAAAAGTTGTAGAACTTGACGCCCAGGGCAATGCCTGAGCTGTAGTCCTAAAATGGGATAAATTAAATAGGATAAATAAGAAAACGTTACGAATGATATTGAAAAAAATAAAATTGATTGTCTGATATTGTGCTTTGGGTCCAGTTCTGCCCTGAGTTAGCTCTGCGGAGGGAATACGCCATTCCAGTGAACTTGGACCATGCAGTATTACTTCAAACTAAAACTCCAATTGGCATCAGTGTTAAAAAGTGATGGTGTGATCTGGCCACAGGTTTTTAATACAATGGAATGACCTGGTGTGTCTGTTTCTGCAGCAAACAAAACCACTGGGCCCTGTCTCGCACCTGTAGGAGCTCAGTTCTTAGGGAAGCCCATGGATTTACACAGCAGACATTCACAAAGAGCAGAAACTCAAACACTGAAAGAACCATATGCATGGGACCGATTTAGAGACATCCATTTCAACGTCACCTTCCTTTATAGGCCATAAATAGATATGGAAAAAATCACGTTAGCCACAAAGTAACACCACAACCTGCAGATTACAAGGTAATTAAACTTGAAGCAACCAAGTACAGTACTCCAGGAATAATTTACCTCTTGGTGTGGGGAGCTGATATTTTCTGATGTTTCTACTAATGCAAAATGAATGATCATTGGGAGCACAAAGCCTACCAGAGCTAAGGAATTAGCATGTTCTCTACCTGTATCTTTCACTTCTTAACACCCTTGATGACATTCCAATTTAGAAAGCAGCAATAACCATGTGGTAATTGTCTTTAAAGGTACTTACCATGTAATTTTATGGTCTATGTTTAAAAATACAGTGTGACAGGCTGGTAGTGCGGACCTGAAACAGCCCGCCCTCTTAGCAGGTGTTGATCCTGATAGGGAATGCTAAGTGTGTTTTGCTGATGTTAAGGCTCATTATTCCCCCCAGATTCAGGGAAGTAGGAATTGCTGTCTAGAGAAGGTTTGAGCTGAATATTACATAGTGTCATTCATTTCTGGGGTAATAAAACCAACCCCTTGGAAGGGGGTATATTTGGGTCCTACACACATCCTGTGGATTGTGTTTGACAGCAGGATGTGAACGGCACCAATTTATGGTTAGAAAAAACAGTTTGAATACAATATGACCTGACCTAAACTTTCACCCCACTCTTGAACTGAACTAATCCTGAATCTTTTTAGGAGATTTAAGTATTTTTGCTTCCAAATATACTTCCTGATTTTTTCTGGGACCTTTGTCCATTCACAGGCAAAATACAGAGGTGAGTCCAAGTTAGTTTAGATGGAGTCTAATTTGGTTGCACTGATTCTCAGGAAAAAACATTTTACTGATCTTTTCTGCAATTCAAATCAACATTAACGTGACCAGAAGTTATTAAATAGAAAGTGCTTTTTAAACTGATTTTTTTAAAAAATGAGGAGTCCTTTTAGACGTTTGTAAATTGCTGCTGGGATCCACTTTATTGGGCTACAATATCTGGTCCTCAACTAATCACTTTAATGTCCTATAACATGAGTACAGTCATTATGAGATTTGTATTTTAGGCCCCAATTCAGGAAAGCCCTTAGGCATGTACTTGAATAAGGGTGCTTTCTTGAATTGGGACTGGATATAAAAGACAAAAGGTATAAATATATGTTTATCAACACCCTGTGACGAGATGAAAATGATCAGCCCAACACACCCCTCTATGTAATTCCTAGAGTAAATCTAAGATAGTCCTAAGGGGTAGGGAGGGGGAGGAAATGGCGTAGAAAGACATCACACAATACATTACTTACAGTCATCATCTACAGCTGGATGGTTTCTGGTACCTTTTCAGCCCTACCCTAACATAACTATCATATGGTTATCCTAGCTATGTCGGAGCCATGGAGACAAAAAAAAATCTGCCTTCTATGTTCTATTTTAATTTTAAAACAGAAGAATAATTTTGACACAGGCCTATTTTAGGCTCCAACCCTGCAAACATTTATGCCTGTACTTAACTGTAGTACTGTGTGCAATCCCAATGGGACTACTTGATAGTAACATTAGGTGTTTACAGGATCAAGGCCTTAGAAACATCATATTGCCCTATATTTAAACATAAGATCTCCTATCAATACCAAATCGCCCTTTACTATGCACTCCCTACATAGACAAACGAATCCAATATAAGTAAATGGTGTGTCTTTTGCTCCTTACACAACCAAAAAAAATATGAAGAAAGCAAATGGGCACAGTGGGCTTCCAAATAACCATGTTCTCAAAATATATACAAACATACAATGCCTAGCCACAGACATACTGCTGCTCTGATTGGCTTCTAAAACACAGAACAAGCTGCCCACCACTAACGGGATCACAAACTATTTAAAGAGATGCCACATCATTCCTGTATACTACAGTAGGTAAATTTAACATATAACACAGGGACCAGGGGTCACCGGTGAGCACATAACACAAGAACCACAGGTCATCCCATGAAATTAGCAGGCAGCAGACTTAAAACAAACAATAGGAAGTATTTCATCACACAACGCACAGTCAACCTGTGGAACTCCTTGCCAGAGGATGTTGGGAAGGCCAAAACTATAACGGGGTTCAAAAAAGAATTAGATAAGTTCATGGAGGATAGGTCCATCAATGGCTATTATCCAGGATGGTCAGGGATGCAACCTCATGCTCTGGGTGTCCCTCTCCTCTGACTTCCAGAAGCTGGGAGTGGATCACTAGATGATTCCCTATTTTGTTCATTCCCTCTGAAGCACCTCACAATGACCACTGTCTGAAAACAGGATATTAGGCTAGATGGACCATTGGTCTGACCCAGTGTGGCCACTATTGTTGATATTTACTTGGTGGAACAATTTTTTCAGAGTGTTAAGATTATAAAAATGTAATCTAGAATAGCTGGTAAAAAATGCTGGGGGAGAGAAAGAGAGGACATTTTTGTGAGATTTTTCCTTTCCTGACACCAGGGCTGGCTCCAGGCACCAGCCCACCAAGCATGTGCTTGGGGCGGCACCTGGAGGGGGACGGCACGGCGCTCCGGCCGAGAGCTGGGCTGCGACTGGGCTCGCCACCCTCCCCGCAGCGCTCTGGCCGCCGGGGAGAGCGGAGCCCCGACTGTCTCGCCGCCCTCCCACCGGCGCTCCAGCCGGCCGGGGAGAGCGGGGCCCCACCGGGCTCGCCGCCCTCCCGCCCGGCGCTCTGGCCGCCGGGGAGAGCGGAGCCGCAGCCGGGCTCGCTGCCCCCCCCCGATGCTCTGGGGGGGACGGCGCCTGGCTTTTTTGCCTGGGCAGCAAAAAAGCCAGAGCCGGCCCTGCCTGACACCCTAAATTAGAAAATGCAAAAAATTTCAACCGGATCTGTAGTTGCTCAAAAACTAGGGAAAATATTTAGCAAAAAAATCTAAGTTTTTTTTTCTCATTTTTTCCCTTCACATTTTGAAGTTTTGTCAGAATTTTGAAATTTGAAAAATGTTAACCAGCTGTCGTGCTGGGAAGGAATCAGGGCCGGCTCTAGCTTTTTTGCCTGGGACGCGCCCCCCCCCCAGAGCACCGGGAGAAGGGCGGAGTGCCCGCCGCGGCTCTGCTCTCCCCGGCGGCCAGAGCACGGGGGGAGGGCGGTGAGCCCGCTGCGGCTCCACTCTCCCCAGCGGCCAGAGTGCCAGGGGGAGGGCGGAGAGCCCGGCAGGGCCCCACTCTTCCCGGCCGGCCGGAGGGTGCTCTGGGGGGGACGGCGAGCCCGCCGCGGCTCTGCTCTCCCCGGCGGCCAGAGCGCAGGGGGAGGGCGGCGAGCCCACTGCAGCTCCACTCTCCCCGGCAGCCAGAGCGCCGCGGGGAGGGCGGTGAGCCCAGTCGCAGCCCAGCTCTCGGCCGGAGCGCCGTGCCACCCCCCTCCAGGTGCCACCCCAAGCACATGCTTGGTGGGCTGGTGCCTGGAGCCGGCCCTGGAAGGAATGAAGCTGAACATTGTAGGTATAACACCTTCAAATACGAAAACCAGCCTTGCAGAGATTCAGTTTCTAATGGACCTGCAGTCCCTTCCCTCATGAAAACCAGTTGGCTTGGAGTGGGTGGGCAGAGAGGAAGTGTAAGAGGTGAGGCCTCCAGGAGCCAGTGGAGTAACTCTGTCCACAAAGTTGGGGTGAGGGGGAACCAAGAAACTGGCTCCACAGGTGCCCCTCATCCCTGCTGCCCTGTTGAGGGGCCTACCAGCATTCCAGTACCTCTGCCCACCCTGGGCCTTAACTCAACAGCACCTCAAATCCATCACTTCCTCTCCTCAGATCCAGCCTTTCCCCATCAAATCCATGATCCTTCCCATTAGGACCCATCCCGTCTCCTCTCTTTCTCTCAGCCTGCCCGCTCCACCTTCCTCTTCCCACTCCCCAGCCCACTCTCTTCCCCCTCTCAAATTTTCCCCTGACTCCTCACTCACTCCATGGCTCCCCTTTTCTCAAATTCCCCCCAAACCCCTGCTCCTGTCCTGTGTTTTGGCGCTCACCCTGTCACCACATCCTTACTGTTATTCCCTCTCCTCATCCCCATGGGAGTTCACCCTATCCCTGTCTGTCCCTGCTCTCTCTGGCTTCACCCCTGCAGCAAATTCCTTTGACTCCGGCTCCCATCTTCCCCCACCTCTCTCCCTCCACTCCCTTTGCTCTTTGCAGTTGAGGGCTCTGCGGGGGGATGGATGAATGAGCTCTGCAGGACACAGCAATGGGAACTGCTGCCCCAGGTGATTTCTCTACAGGGTTGAAAGTTGGGAAGGGGAAAATCTTCCGCTGTCCCCTTTGCCTGCCTGAAAATTGGGGTGGAAAAATCCTTGCCTCTATTTTGTGGCCCATGATCAGGAAACAGGTTGACTTGGTGGCAGTAGCATCATTAGTCGAACAGTCGTGTAGCTGAGCAAGGAAATAAGGAGGTCTGAAGCATGAGGGAGCTCAGAGTCTGTAGTCCAGGGGCTCCATTCAGCTGTGGCTTGATAGTTCAGTTCATTGCAGTGGAGTTGTGCGCCGTTATGGCAGGACTGAATATGGCCATGGGGACTTGGGTAAGGAAAGAGGGTGTGGGTTAGGGACACGTAAGGGGAGACTGGCACAAGCACCAGCAGGAGACAAAAACGGAGCAGATGGGAGAAAGTAAGCTACTGAGCAGGAAGAATTTTGGCCTTTAGTTTTACAATTGCTTTTTGCTGCATGTCTTCAAGGCAAACAGAAACCACCCCACTCCTGCCACATTAAAATGTGATCTATCAGTAAACAGCAGGCACAACGGCAAGGGATCCAGCACCGGCCCAGTCCTGCTCCCACTGAGGTCAGTAGAAAAACTCCCCTTGACTTCAGCAAGAGCAGGATCAGGCCCTAAATTCACAAGTTTGAGGGGGCTTGTTTGCTGCCGTTCACATTGCCAGTAAACAGTTCTGGAGAGCTAATCGCATACTAAAGCCACATCTGCAAGGCTGAGGCGAGAGCTAGGCACAGATTCCTTTTATTTTATTTATTTGAAAGATCACAGTGAATGCACATGGAGCTTCAATTACAAAAGCTTATGGGACCGAATTCAGCATGTGCTGTGAACTTGTATTAAATGATCAAATGCTAATGGGAAAGAGGCTCTTTTAGAGAAATAAAGAATTAGCATAAATTAATATAGTTCCATATGCACACGTTCTACACGGTAACAAAGTATCTCATCAGAAATGTATAAATATTTAATTTAATTCTGCCTGGTGCTGGTACATAGAGTTACAGCTAAGCATAGGAATATGAATTAAGAAGGGGAAAAATAAGCATTATACTATTAAGGTTCATAGAAAGGTCATCATATTTGCTACTGCTGTGCCATTAATTTAAATCTCTACTTTCCAGTGTGTGTGTGTGTGTGTGTGTGTGTGCGTGCGCACACAGGCACAGTCTCAAGCCAATCCAGAGGGTAGCAAGTAACTTGTCAGCAATTTGGCAGAGGAATTGCAATACATACGAGGCCAGATTCAGAGCCCACTGATGTCACTGGGAGTCTTTCCGTTGACTTCAGTGTGAGCGGAATCGGGCCCACGGTCTCTGGCTAATAGCTGAGAGTACACTTGTCATGCTTTCTAACAAGGCCAAGCAGCCAAGAGTGTTGTCCTCATGGGTATGCTGCAGCCTCACTACTTCAGCAAGCAGAGAGAGATGAGGAATATAAAGTTTAAACCAGAACTCTCTATATTAGTTACATGACAGGACAGCTCCTACAGACTCTGAACATGAAGGCCAAATGTTTCTCCATCATGTGAGAGACCCCTCACAATGGGAGGTCCTCGGGTAATTACACATGACTAATTTTAAAGAGAAAGTACCCATAATTAGGGCCCTATCAAATTCTTGGTCCATTTTGGTCAATTTCACGGTCATAGGATTTTAAAATAGTAAATAGCTGAAATCATGACATTTAAATCTGAAATTTCATGGTATTGTAATTGTAGGGGTCCTGACCCAAAAAGGAGTTGTGGGGGGAGTCATAAGGTTATTGTAGGGGGATTGTGGTATAGGACTGAGAATGAAAGTACATGATAATACAATTTCATTTACACATACAAAATGGGAAAGGACTGCCTAGAAAAGTTTCAGAGTAGCAGCCGTGTTAGTCTGTATCCGCAAAAAGAAGAACAGGAGTACTTGTGGCACCTTAGAGACTAACAAATTTATTAGAGCATAAGCTTTCGTGGACTACAGCCCACTTCTTCGGATGCCTAGAAAAGAGTACTGTAGAAAGGGATCTGGGGGTCATAGTGGACCACAAGCTAAATATGAGTCAACAGTTGCAAAAAAAGCGATCATTTTGGGATGTACTAGCAGGAGGAATGTTGTAAACAAGACCCGAGAAGTAATTCTTCTGCTATACTCCGCACTGATTAGGCCTCAACTGGAGTATTGTGTCCAGTTCTGGGCGCCACATTTCAGGAAAGATGTGAACAAATTGGAGAAAAGAGCAACAAAAATTATTAAAGGTCTAGAAAACATGACCTATGAGGGAAGATTGAAAAAATTGCATTTGTTTAGTCTGGAAAAGAAAAGACTGAGAGGGGACATGAGGACAGTTTTCAAGAACGTGAAAGGTTGTTACAAGGAGGAGGGAAAAAAATATTTCTTCTTAACTGCTGAGGATAGGACAAGAAGCAATGGGCTTAAATTCCAGCAAGGGAGGTTTAGGTTGGACATTAGGAAAAACTTTCTGTCAGGATGGTTAAGCACTGGAATAAATTGCTTAGGGAGGTTGTGGAATCTCCATCATTGGAGATTTTTAAGAGCTGGTTAGACAGACACCTGTCAGGGATGGTCTAGATAATTAGTCCTGCCACGAGTGCAGGGGACTGGACTAGATGACCTCTCGAGGTCCCTTCCAGTCCTATGAGTCTACGGTTCTATAAGCAGGTGTATGTGTTTGTGTATATGGATGTTGAATTTCATTTATGGAGATCTGTAACTGTGTGAGTGCGCAAAGGTGGGTGAGGAATGGGTGTGCAGGATGTCATTTGCTGAGTTCTGTAATCGAGTGTGGATGTGGGTGTGTTGGATTTCATTTGCTGAGTTCGGTAATTATATGTTTAAGCATGCGGGCGCGTGGGGCGGGGGGTTATTTATTTATTTGCTAAGTTCTGTAATTGTGTGTTTGTGTGCACATGTGCAGTCATGTGCCTGTTCTGGTTTTCATTTGCTGCGCTCAGTAATCGTGCATATGAAAGCAGACATGTTTGACTTCATTTCTTCAGTTTTGTAAGAGAAATATGCAGTGAACAGTTTAAATGAATCCACATCCACCCTGCAATATGTCACCGTCTAAGACTTCTCTTTGCATCAGTATATCCTGGCCTTGTATTTAATGGATTTTATTTTAAACAGCTCTCTCTACATTAATGCTCAAGAAATAACTCTTTTCATTGACCACTCTATTTTCAATTGCAGCTCCTTCATTAGTGTGATAAATGGTCTCTGGAAAAGAAGAGGAAAAGTTGTATAATAAACAATAGGAAAGAGAACAGCGGGAAAAAAGTGAGTCGGTGCATCCATGATCTGCACTGTGGTGTGGAGCTATTCTAATTGAACAACATCCAAAATGTTGCTGCTTTAGTAGCATCGTTCCCCTGGTATTAATAGCATTCATGTGGCGAAAACTTTAGGCAGCAGCTTCCAAAATGTACCAAATACTTGCAGTTTATCTCCGTATGTATTTTGATTGGGTCTTACTACTAAGTAATAATCACACTAAATATTACCTGCTCCATCTCACCTGTTCAGCAGTGGATGGGTTAGTGTCGGTATCTTTCCTCTAGACTGTACACTTAAATGTCTTCACTTGTGATAGGATGGTTCGGTGGATTAAAGCACTGGACTAAGATTTCGGAGATCTGGGTTCATTTCCCAGCCCTACTACAGACTTTCTGAGTGACCATGGGCAATTTGCTTAATTGCTCTGTGCTTCAGTTCATTTTCTGTGAAGTCAGGATAATGGTACCCCCTTTCTCCCACCATTTGTCTGGCCTGTTTAAATGGTAATCCCTTTGGACAGGGACCTTCTCTTACTGTGTTTCTATTGGGCCTCCTGTGTACTGATTTTGGGTGAAGCCTCTTGGCTCTACCATAATACAAGTAACTGGTGGTTATGCTAGGGATTTTGAAGAAGAGCTTCATTCGTTATACGCAGAAAATGAAAACCAGCAGGATCTTATTTAGGAGATAAGGCAATATGCCGTGTTTATTGTGAATACAGAAAGAATTAATCAGTTATAGCTATATTCTCACTCACTCACGCGCACACAGACACACACACACACACACAAGTTCTGCAAGGTTGTTGTTATAGTTACCAGCCTTAAAGTTGCTTGTGCCAAGTTACTGACCAGGTGGCCTGGACACGAAGATGGAGCCAAGTCTGGTCAGATGTGCATCCGATGCTCCTGGAGGGTGGTTGCAGAACCAGAATCAAAGTTCTCAGTTTTTAGAGTTTGTCTTTATAGGCCTGAGTTCAGATAAACATTTGTAACATGTTATCTTATCGCTTTTAGAACGGACTCTTTGTCTCTGGATGATTTTCTACAATTAGCACAGACCTTGGAAACTAATAGGCCTGCTTCAATTAGCACAAACTCAGCAGGCTGAGAGAACAGGCTGGGAGCCATATTTCTTTCTAATAATACAAGCCAAATCCGGGGTCTGTACTGGACCATACTTTCCCCAAAGCATCAATAGATATTAATTATTACTTTTAATCCAACACATTGTGGTACTCTGACATCGGTAAGCACTGAGAGAGTGAAAGGAAGCTGAGGAGTTGACTTTCATATTAGCTGGTCCTGGAAGAAAAGGACTGTAGCTGGTTGACTTAGAATTAAATTGTATTACTGGCATTGATTCGTATAGCCCCCTAGGTGAAGCAAAAAGATGAGATCATTGCTCAAACCACTCCAGAGCTCTCTCGTGAATACTAAATATCTTGAGAAGTCGCTATTATTGTGGTCCGGGTTTGGAAGAGCGGGACGTTGGTTGATGGACGTAGCAATATATGGAACTCTTCTGCAGTTACGGCATGATCGAAAGCCCATTAAGATCAGTTGGCGTCTTTCCAAGGATCTCACAGGGTTTTGGATCAAGATCTTAGCCTGAGTCAGGATAACAAAAGCCAGGTATGCCGCTAACGCTAATTTGATAATGTGTATCTAATGGCTGAAGACAGTTATTCTTGGCTGTTCTGCATTTTGATTTTTGGCCCTCCCCAAATAATCTCCAATTAGGAAATTCAGTGCTGAACAAATAATGTAATTGCTGTCTAATCATTGTCTAAATTCCCAAGCACTCATCCAATAACCAATGTGTTTTGCTTTCACTATTTAAAACCTTTATGCCCACAGACATTGGAACATTGCATGCTTTGCATCTTCAGCTGAAACTATTTCAAATTAGACACTTTTGAGAATCGTTGCAGCGAGAGATTTCTCTTGATTGTCCTGCCTGCCTGGGCATATAGAATGTCAATTCTGTTCAAGTAACACTCCTGACACTTGATGACTTTCTGCCAGGTTACATGTCTGACAGCTGTTCTGGGGTGCAGTTTTCCCAGGCACTGGCCTGACTACCATCATAAAGCCCATTACAGTCACAGGCAATTAATGTTACCCTCCTCAAGTGCTCATGGAAGTGATAGCAATGTACAGAGGATCATCATGAAATCTCTGACCTTTGGAAATATAAGCTTGAGATGAGAGCTGAGTTTGGGTTTCCATAAGCTCTTAAGGAACGGCGAGGGAGATGGCGAATTACACATTTTATAAAAGCAGCATGCAATTTTTTCTCACTTCCAAACACAACAGCGTCTGCTTTCCCTGACAAACAGCAGCTCCCCCTATCCTTCTGCCATACCTATTAATTACCCAACTGTCACAGTTTCATCTGGTAGCAATCAACCTAATTTTATACCAATTTTAAGGTTAACTACTACATTTGGGCCCGATTCTACTTTTCTTGATCACATTGCATATACGCCGCAAGTAGCCCCATGAACCAGGTCCTCAGCTGGTGTTAGCCAGCGTGGCTCCAGTGAAGCCAATAGAGCCATGTTGATTTATGCCAGCTGAAGATCTGGCCCAACTGATTTCAGTATAACTACAAGTGGAGTGAGGTCCCTTTGGGGCCTATATGGGCAATAATCACTCAGGACAATGGTTTGGTCGCAGTGCATTTTGGACACAATTACAGACAAGCAACGAGAACTTCAGATAAAATCACATCGTACATTACAGGATGATACAGCCCTGCTTTTTCCACCTCCTTCCTTGCAAGTCTCGTGATTTTTAAACCAATCTCGTGATTTGGGGGAGGCTTTGAATATTTGTAGTTGGTAACACTGGGACTGACAGCATCTATCTTTGTTTCCAGCTCTGTGTTTTTCCGGAGATTACGTTTCAGAATGAGATCTGCCGAGTGGTTAGTTCTGAGTGATTGTTCTTTATAATATTACCTTCTCCTCAGGAAGGATGGATGGATGGAAGGATGATTTTGCATAGTGAGAAGAGGAACCCAAGGGGAATGGTATGTACAGGTCAGGCGCCATTTCATTTCAGGGGGCAGGGTCCCTGAATCTTTAAGTATCAAGTACCAGATTGACATCTCTACTTGAGCTTGCCCCCAAGCAAGAAAAAATATAATCTAAAAATCCCTGCCACACTTCCCCACTCAGGATATATTCATTTATAGCAAATATACTCCCTCATAAATGACATGCAAAATATCAGGTAGTGAAAACACCCACTGCATTCATTCCTGGATGTGAGTGGGAGTGCTGCTTTCTATTTGAAATATCTGCAATGAAAATATTCTGACACTACAGATAGGATTATTTGAAATGATTGATTTCCCAAGCTAATGGATTATTGTCTGTTTATTTCCACGTGATTTTTTAAAATGACTAAATTGACCATTAACACTTCTATGGTATTACTAAAAAAATATAAAAATGCTGGTGTCCAAACAGACTCTGAAGGTATGTCTACAGTTAAGACCTACTCCATGTGTATGGAGTACACACACTGCATGCCCCGCTACCATGGATATAAACAGCTGAGTAGATGGGGCAGCATGACTTAGGCAAGTAGAATGCCCTATACACCTGAACCCCCAAGGTATATACACTACGCATAAGAATAGCTGTACTGGGTCAGACCAAAGGTCCATCCAGCCCAGTATCCTGTCTACCGACAGTGGCCAATGCCAGGTGCCCCAGAGGGAGTAAACCTAACAGGTAATGATCAAGTGATCTCTCTCCTGCCGTCCATCACCACCCTCTGATAAACAGAGGCTGGGGACACCATTCCTTACCCATCCTGGCTAATAGCCATTAATGGACTTAACTTCCATGAATGTATCTAGTTCTCTTTTAAACCCTGTTATAGTCCTAGCCTTCACAACCTCCTCAGGCAAGGAGTTCCACAAGTTGACTGTGCACTGTGTGAGAACTTCCTTTTATTTGTTTTAAACCTGCTGCCCATTAATTTCATTTGGTGGCCCCTAGTTCTTATATTATGGGAACAAGTAAATAACTTTTCCTTATTCACTTTCTCCACATCACTCATGATTTTATATACCTCTATCATATCCCCCCTTAGTCTCCTCTTTTACAAGCTGAAAAGTCCTAGCCTCTTTAATCTCTCCTCATATGGGACCCGTTCCAAACCCCTAATCATTTTAGTTGCCCTTTTCTGAACCTTTTCTAATGCCAGTATATCTTTTTTGAGATGAGGAGACCACATCTGTATGCAGTATTCAAGATGGGGGCGTACCATGGACAATAAGATATTCTCCGTCTTATTCTCTATCCCCTTTTTAATGATTCCTAAAATCCTGTTTGCTACACAGCTCTTTACACATCCAAGCAACGCCTCCCACATCTACACGCAGTTTAGTGTCTAGCTGCCTCCCCACTGCTGTTCCCCTACCAGAGCCTTCACTGCTGTGTGTAGCTACACACCGGAGTGACGTGTGGGCACAGCTGCCTGTCAGTGCAGCGTGTAGCTACATGTATAGTGCTTGTTCTTGACATGCCACCAGCAGCGTAGACAAGGCCAGACTGTAAACTGCTGGAGGGTCATAGTCTTTTGAACCAAGTGGTTAACCAAATTCAGGGTCTTGTGGGTTGTCCCAGTTAAGAGAAATATTTCCTGATAGAACCAGCTGTTTTCTTTGCAGTCTGGTTTATTTACAAGGATTATACACAAAGTCCTGTTTCCCTGAACACAGTAGGAATCAAACAGCAGGAGACAGTTTCTTTGTTCGCTGTTCCAAACCTGCCTTTCCAGCCAGCATTCTGTGTCCCCGCAGCGTTCACTCATAGCTTTCTCGCAGGGCCACATTACCAGAGCTTCTGTTACTGTCTCTGGAACTTCTTGCTCCTTCTGCTACACTGTCCTGTTTCTCCCTCCCAACGCCGCTACCCAAAACAATACCAACAAAGCTTTTCTCCCACATAGTTCCGATGCCTGAGCAGACTCACGTATGCTTTGGTTTGGGTGGGAGCCGCTTAACGCTCTCTTACTTCCCGCTATCTTCAATGAGGGATGGCGGTCACATCCAGTGGTTTAAATGAGGTTTAACCCACAACAGTTATGACGTTGGTGAGCAGTAATTCCCCAAAGTATGGGGGAAATCCTGGCCCCACTGAAGTCTTCTTATGAAGTCTCTTACTGACCAGAATGGGGTCAATGTTTCTAAGGTGCTTATATGCTCCCTCGTTAAACTGGAATATCTTTATCCTCACTGCATCCAGGAGCCGCGCCAGGGTTTTTGCCGCCCTAGGCAGCAGAGCTCCTCCTCTGAGCATTCGGCGGTGGGGGTCCTTCCACTCCATGTCTTCAGGGCACTTCGGCGGTGGGTCCCGGAGCGAGTGAAGGACCCGCCGCCGAATTTCCGCCGAAGACCCGGACCGGAAGGACCCCCCGCTGCCGAATTTCTGCCGAGGACAGCAAAATGCCACCCCCCAAATCCTGCCGGCCTAGGCGGCTGCCTAGGGTCACCTAGTGGAAGCGCTGGCCCTGACTGCACCCCTGCAAGGTAGGGAATTGGTATAGCCCCATTTTGTAGTTTGAGAACCAAGGCACAGAGAGTGAATGACTGGCCAAGATCACACAGGAAGTCTCTGGTGGAGCAGTGAATTGAATGCTGGTCTCCTGAGTCTCAGGCTAGCACCCTGGCTGTGGAACTATCTTTCCTCTCTAGTTAATGGGGCTGTTTCTAATAAGTGCTCATCTGTGTGAGTAAAGGGTGCACAACGTAGACCCCACACTACCTGATAACTGTACAGTGGCACCAGTGTCTTTGCTTTGTAATATCACAATTTTAACCCCTTATGGACCCAAAACACATGCAACTGGCATGTAGGTTAAATTTCTATGCATACAAATAGGTTAAATGGCTGATAATGTGTGTTCAGCTATTAAAAAAAATAAATACAGTAATTCACCGAAGATTTGGGGATGGGGTGGATGGGAGGGATCAGCCTAAGACCAAGGTCATCAAAATTCTCAAAGCAGGTTTTGTACCAATCGAAAAGGGGCTGTGTGCGGAGGGGGGTGAGCTTCCGTCTATGTATTCATAAAGTTTTTTTCAGCTAGGCTGCAAAGCTTTCAAACTCAAGCATCCCCTTGGTGGCAGCTTGGTGTCCTTGGGCCACAGATGTTTGGTCCTCGTATTGATGTCCAATATGTCCAGCCATTGAGGCAGATGGTGAGCAGAAAAATATTTCTGAACTTTTGGAAAATATTTCACCCAAGAGCCCGACAAGGGAGATGGCTGAAATTGGAAAATAATTTAATCGAATATTTTATTTTCCACAATAGACTTGTGTGCTGGGAAGAGTGCCATTTCTGAGAGGGCAGCTTGGCTGCCTTCCCTCTATTCAGCTCAGTGATACACCGTTTGCACCCCTTTCCTATTTTAAGCCCAAGCAGAGATTTGTATTTCATCTTGCAGAAAGGTAACAACTGATGCGAGAAGCCAGACTTCAGCTCACTCTTGCTACAGCAAAGCACTGAAGTCTTTTGTTGTTGTTGTGGTATATGACTTAATGATCAGTTCTAACCTCTTTGTAGATGCGTTTGTTCCTCCCTCAGGCCGTTTATCGTCTTTCTATCCAGGGAGGAGGAGAGTGAAAGAGATTAAAGGCCTTGATCCAGCAAAGCATTTAGGCCCAGATTTTCAAAGGTATTTAGGTGGTTCCTGACGAAGTGGGTATTCACCCACGAAAGCGTATACTCCAATACATCTGTTAGTCTTAAAGGTGCCACAGGACACTCTGTTGCTTTTTACAGATCCAGACTAACACGGCTACCCCTCTGATAAAAGTATTTAGGGCATTGCTGTGCTCAATGTTACAATGCCTAATTGATTTAGGAGCCTAACGACATGTCTACACTGCTCAGAAGTTCAGACTACGGGGTTGTGAATAGCAGTGCGCACCAAAATGCTGCCATGTAACTTCCCCATGTGAACTCTGCGGGCACAAACTTAAAGGTCCTGCAAACTCAGGACCTTTACGTTTGCACCTGCACCATCCACACGGGGGAGTTACAGTGCAGCACTTTGGTGCACACTGCTATTCACACATTTTCAAAAGGGATTTCCTAAATATCTTTAAAAATCTGGGCCTCGAGCATTTGCTTAAATTTAAGCGATAATAGTGATTCCATTGATGTCAGAAGGACTATCCCTGTATTAAGTAGTCCTATTGACACTACTCAGATGCTTAGAGTTAAGCACCTGTCTAAATGCTTTGATGGATCAGAGTGAAAAGGAGAGCACTTTACCATATTTTAAACTTAATAAACAAGCCTTTGTCCTGCCAAATATTTTATGTACTTTATAAGTAAAGTCTTTTTAAAGAGTTTAATTTCTTCTTTAGTTTTCCAAGGATGAGATTATAGATCACAATGGTATGCGGAGAAAGTCCGAGTTGTTATTGCCATCATAACAATTTTTTCAATTTTTAGTATTTAAAATCACATTAGGGCCAAATTCAGGCCCCGGAGAAGTGCCTAGGACTCCCGTTGACTTCTGAGGGCGATACTTGGGTTAGAGCTCAGCAACTGGCTGACAATGAATCGTTCAGCCATTGATTCTTGTCTCGTTTTGGACTCACAGAATGTCATCGCTGTTTTCATAAATAACAGTATTAACCAGACATAACTGACTGGATACACTCCGCACAGGTACCGTGCTGAACCCCATCCAGGGATCCTGCAAACAGGAGGTCAAACCTAGGCCGCTTGCAGCCCAACTGAATCTGCTACCACGGACTCCCGGAGCCGTAAGCATTCTCCAGGTTAGCTTACAAGAGTAGTCAGAGCTAAAACCAATCCATAGAATTAGTTTCATGGTGTAAAACCCGCACAGGGCAGATTCTTAAGAATGTATCTTGGGCGAATTCTAAAGACAATTTTATTCATCCTGAAGTCATAACATTTCTGCAGTGCCGTGGATTGTACCTAAATACTGTTTGCAACAAAAGGGTTTAGGATGAGGCAATGTATCACTTTGTCTGAACAGGTAAAGATGCACTAAGCTTAAAACACTGCACTCTGAACAGGTGTTTCAAAGCTAACTATCTCTCCAGAGTGTCACTTTGCTTATACCTTCCGCAGAGAAAAAGCACTTTTTTTGTGCAGCAGCAAATTGCTTGAGCTTGTAACAAAGATCACATAACTGTTTTCAAACTAATGCTTTTTATAGCTGCAGATAATACCAAAGGGAAGCACAGTCTTACCCTGGTCCATTTGTGAACCTAACAGCTATGTGCTCTAAATACCTGCTTTGTAACCAGACATCATGGGGCAGTGTATCTTTTCTATCTACATGACCACCATCACTCCAGTATCTGAACTTCTCGTGTGCATTAGTGAATTGATCCTCACAACCA
Organism: Malaclemys terrapin pileata; assembly: GCF_027887155.1. Taxonomy (NCBI): domain Eukaryota; kingdom Metazoa; phylum Chordata; order Testudines; family Emydidae; genus Malaclemys; species Malaclemys terrapin. The sequence continues at coordinate 7,620,723 of NC_071511.1, read as the reverse complement.
ATCAATGAGGTAGGGAAATATTATGATCCTCATTTTGCAGATGGTGAACTGAGGCACAGAGAGATTGACCAGATTCTCGAAGGTATTTAGGTGCCTAAAGATGAAGATAGGTATCCATTATATCTCCCATTAACTAACCTGCTGAGGTGCTTTTGGAAATCCCACTAAGTGTCCATCTTCAGCACTTAAATACCTTCCAAAATCGGGCCCTAGGTGACTTGCCCAGTGTCACACAGGAAGCCTTTGGCAGTGCTGGTTGTTGCACCAGATCTCCTGAATCCCCATTTGGTGCCTTCACCATAAGACCACCCTTCCTACTTAGGAGACAATGCTTTATATTAAGCACGTGGTTAGCTCCCTATGAAGTCAAATTCTTAAATGCTTTCCTGAATGGGGGCCAGAGTGACATTTCCCAAATATGACTGACCTGTTATGTGTATATTACAAAACACCTCTCTCAAGTCTTTTAGGAGGTGTAAGCCCTGCTAGTTAACTCCATTCCACCAGAAAGAATTATGCTTTGCCACTGTGTCTGGGCTGGAAAAAAATATCTATCTGAGGACTCACTGTTTTATGTACAACTAGATTTATATAGTGTATAAGTTTGTGAAGATCTTTTGGCTTCTTTGGGATGAAGGGAACTGTATAAATGTAAGATATTATTTATAAGACCAGCATGCTGTCCTTTTACATTAGAATATATATTAATTCCCACTTTAACTCTATTGACTGCTAGCAACTCATTTTCTGAAAAGTTAGAGCTAGGTATTCTAATGGACATAACACTTTCCATGAAAGGATAATCTCATCTCAGTGTGGAGGGATTTACATGCGTATGGGAACTTCCAGTGCAGTTAACGTGCAATTTTGGAAATCTCTGTGCATCAAGCTGAGAATATACTCTGAGCCTTCACCATCTGTTCTACCCTCTAAGATGAATACAACATCATAATATTCACAATCCACTTCTTTAAAAAGTAAAGTATGAGTCATTTAAATGCAAGTCTGAAGTCTTGGTTGCTTATTTTTGGAAAATAATTTGCATCTGCTATGCTTACTGTGAGGAAGACGCCCTCTGTGATATAAAGAGATTTTATTTTTCACGGCAAACAGGAATCCAGGCTAAGAGGGTTTCACTACAGTTGTTCATTTTGACCTCTCGAGCACCGTGATCCCAGCAGGCCCAAGAACTGATGAGTCATGCCCAAGAAGGTTGGCTCCCAATTTTTAACAGAGTGGCACTTATTTCCTGAGGGTGCTGCTAGCACCACTGGATGAATATTCATAATGCTGTCTGTCTAGGAGTGTTAAGAATGAGGCTTTCTTAATAATGCTGTATTTCCTGATATCCTGTCAGCCTCATTTCTTCACCGAATTATGGAAACTGTTCTGTTTGGTTGTGATTCCGACGGTAATATAAATGTAATGGCTAATATGAAATGGGAAGAAAGAGAAGATTTGTTCAGCTTCTCAAACCTCACCGACTAATATTACTGCCCAGTGCCACACAAGGAGCAAGGTACTCAGCAACATCGTTAAAGTGCTTTGCGGCTCTAATATATAGTGACAGAAATGCTTAAAAACGTATGCAGGAGTCAGAAAGAACGCATTTCCTTTCTTCCTCAAGCCCGAGTTTTCATGAAGGGTGGTGAAATTGTCAGGAAGGGATAAGAGTGAAAAATGGAGCTGGAGCAGAGAAGTGTTTGTATGTTAAAAAGCCAGCTTTCCCAGAGGTGCGAGGCCTTTCTTACCCCTCCATTCTGAGAGAGCACTGGACCGATGTAGGCATACTCTGAGCTGTAGCTATATTATAATATGTTCGTAGCAGTCCCCATTCTTGAGGCCACAATCTGTAATGCTGACAGACACAACAGTCTAGTAGAACTACAGTGGTCACCCTAAGACGCTTACCACATCTACCCTACTTACCGCGGCGTGACCATAGGCCTGATTCTGCATTCCTGCCCTTGGTATATATGGCAGAGCATGGGGGAAGAGGGCTTTAAGCCCCATTTGCACTGAAAAAACGCACAGGGTGAGATTTTCCAAGCAGGTTAGGGGACTTAAACACACACCTTCCCATAGGTGCTGGGATTGCTGTCACATCTGTTGGCTTGAAGTAGTTTCCATTCTATACAGGGTTTGCAGTTTGGTTTCATGGCTCTCAGCACCCCCATTATAAAAATTGTTCCAGCACCCCTGATACTTTCTGTTCATTGTGGTAGAGGATCTATGTCTAAATCATTTAGCGTGCATGGGAAAATCTCACCCTCTGTTTCTATTTATTTATTATTAGCTGAGCAAACTGAACTTAGCATAGAATGAAAGTTGTAAGGACAGTAGGAACTTTGGAGTGGGAATCAAAGTTACCCATGGTATTGTATGGGGGGGAATCATGATGTGGTGAATCTTGTCAGCAGAAGCAGGGCTGCTTGTTGCATTGCTACAGGCTTGCAGCCAGGAAGGCAAGGCAACTCAGTAAGAAGTTAAGTAAGGGGTTTACTGTTACTTAAAGATTCTTCGGTATCTTGTCGTATGTTCTCATTGCTAGCTGGCAACAGCTATTACAGAAGTGTGATTGTGCATGAAAAATAATCTCAAATAATGCCACATTATTCATGCAACTCTATTGCTACCCTCTTTCTTTTATTATTATTACCATGTCTATGACAGTAGCACCTAAAGGCCTCAGCGAAGGACCTCTCTGCTCTAGGCACCATACACACCCATAGTAAGACAGTCCCTGCCCCGAAGGGCTTATGCTTTGAATAGGTAAGGCTGGCAGAGGGTGAGAGGGGAAACTGAAGTGCGGAGAGGTGAAGTGACTTACCCATGCGTTTGACGAAATGGGCATGCACCCACCAAAGCTTATGCTCCAATACATCTGTTAGTCTTTAAGGTGCCACAGGACTCCCTGTTTGCTTTTTACAGATCCAGACTAACACGGCTACCCCTCTGATACTTGACTTACCCAGGTCTCCTGAGTCCCAGTCCAGTGCCCTGTCTGCGAGACCATTCTGCTTTCCCAGAGCAATGTTTGATACCATACTAATTACAGCCAGATCTCATACCTGATCGTTCTACAACTGTATTAAACCTGCCCCCTCTTTCACTCCTTGCCGAGTGGTACACACGGGGAATACTGGCTGCCTATCACTTCCATCCTGACAGGCCTAGCAGTGCATAGGAAGAAACATATATTTGTTCGAGACATAAAATTCCTCTGTTATTGGATTTCCTTAACCAGCCCTGAGGAGACATGATGTAGTCTGCTGGTTTTATGTATCATAAATCTTTAGCAACCTCTGAAAAAAACGACCCCCCAGAAATACAGCACAGCAGACTTGGAAAAAAAAATATATGGATTCAGACAATCATTTAATTGCTCTTTGGCCACTTGAGATTACAACAGAGGCTGGGTGTCACATGTATCTTTCCCATAAAACCGTGTGCTCTTTCTATTACGCACATGTTCTTGTACAAACTGCATTGCTTTCTTTCAAGTCCTGGAGCTCTTGGGTGCAGGACCATTACTGTGAGGGAGTAGGAATTTTTCCCAACGTTCTCTTCAGGGGGCAGTCAGGAAAGAAAAATTGTCATTCCTGGGGCTCTTGCCTACAGGTTCCTACCAAGAGTGTCTTCAACTCTTTACTGCTCTGTGGATATGTGCTGTACATCAAGGCTTACTGCACCTCTGGGGCTGTGTGCAGAACACCTGCCACCTTGCTGGCCCCTTTTTATAAATGCAATGCTGTTGAAGATGGGGAAAGTCACTTTGCCCAGGACTGCTGTGTTCAAAGAAACATCCATCTGTTTGAACGTCTAATCAAAAATTGTGGGCAGGGCTGATCACAACGTAGAGCCCTTGGGATAAATTCATCCCTGGGGTACACACCACCAATGCTCCAGGCAGCGCAGTAAGGGGGCAGGGAGCGGGGGGGAGGGGTTGGATAGAGGGCAGGGGAGTTCGGGGTGGTGGTCAGGGGGTGGGGGTGTGGATAGGGGGCAGGGCAGTCAGAGGGCAGGGAACAGGCATGTTGAATGGGGGCAGGGATCCCCAGGGGGCAGTCAGGAAGGAGAGTGGGGGTTGGATGGGGTGGTGGGGGGCAGTCAAGCACAGAGGTTCTGGGGGCAGTCAGGGAGAAGGGGTGGTTGGATGGTGTAGGGGTCCTGCGGGGGGGAGTGAGGAAGGAGAGGGGGGTTGGATGGGGCGGCGGGGGACAGTCAGGGGCAGGGGTTCCGGGGGTGGTCAGGGGACAGGGAGAAGGGGTAGTTAGATGGGGCAGGAGTCCAGGGGGGGCCGTCAGGGGGCGAGAAGCCGGGGGGGGTCAGATAGGGGGCAGGGCCAGGCCATGCCTGGCTGTTTGGGGAGGCACAGTCTCCGCTAACCTGCCCTCCATACAATTTTGGAAACCCAATGTGGCCCTCAGGCCAAAAAGTTTGCCTGCCCCTGAGAGAGACAGACTGTGTTGGGAGCCATAACAGAACCTAGAAAGACAGATTAGACTAAGAGAGGCCTCCGGCCAGGCCCACAGCCCATTTTGCCAGGGTATGTTTAGGCCCTCCATGAATGGAATATACGGGACAAAATTCAACCCTGACTTACAACCTGTGCCATCCACGGAAGTCAAATCACAGCAGAATTTGTGCCACAGAATGAAATAGGGTGAACAGCCTGAGCGAATGAGACGTTTCTACACAGCACACACAGAGTAAAATCCAGGCTCTGCTCCTTGCCGTCTCAAACAGGTTCAGCCTGATCCTCACCTGTTCTTGAGTGATGTGCTGGACATGAATACCTGCAGCTGTTCAGCTACCGCAGAGAGGAGCTGAGACTCATGGCCAGGAAGCCCCAGGGTTCCCTCACCACCCACCCCAGCCAGCTGCAGCAGGTGCACCCCAAGAACCCAGCCGTCCACACCCCAGAAGTCCTAGGCACCTCTGTTAGCGGTATGGGTCTGGACACACAATTCTCATTCTACCCACCAGAGGGCACAGTAGCTCTAGTCTATGCGATGCACTATTCCAATTTTTCTTGAGAATTCTGGGAAATCACAGTGCTTGTGGTGTTACAGAATCTTAATCCTGTACTTCCAAATATTAGTAGGAAGCCACAGAGTTCTCATTAGCATCATTATCTCTCAGGTCTCCACCCCAATTTCTGGCATATGGTAATTCCTTAAATTGCACAATTAATAAATAATTGATCTTATAATACTTTGTAAACTTTTAAAAGACAGTTTGAATATATATAATTCAATAGCCACCGTCGGAATACACCCTCTTTCCAGCCCCCACAAAGAGACAGCCTTTTCGATTCTAGGATGGTCTCATTAGCAGACAGTTAAATTAGGTCACCAGTGAAGGGCGCAGAAAGAACAGGGTAAAGAAGAAGATGTGATATTGGAGCAAGCCGACCGAAGCCTGATGTGGTCTCTGCACAGTATATTTGTAAAAGGCTATGGAGCACTGGGAGTCTAATACTTTGCTCCCTTTCCCCAAGCAGACGCGAAGGATGTAGTGGGAATTACTAGAACCCATTAAACTGGCACAGCTATGTAGGAGGAAAACATTCCTCACTGCCTGCATATTGCCCACGCCAGAGGGAAGAAACCTGGAAACTCATAGTCATGGAAACCTGAGCATATTGCTTTCCAAATCACCCACAAGCCTATGTTGGCTGGCTGTGCTGATTAGTGCAGGGCAAGTAAGTCTTGGCAGATGTGTGGAGGTGGTGGCAACAGGGTGACCGTGGCCCCAGCTTCTCCCCCTGGGAGTGAGCAGTCCATGTATTCCCTGAGCCTCGGGGCTGCCATTCTGCCAGATCTTTAGTTGGGCTACAGAAGACCAGACATGGGGCGGGAGTTCCTTGCACTGTCCCCTCCACACAGCGCATCTGCATAAGGGCGAGGCAGAATCTGGCCTTTAGTATTTTCTCTACTGTCAGAGCAAATGATGTAAAAGCTGCTTGCTGACTCTGTGAATGCCTAAAAATTACTTTTGTGGCAACCCATCTGGTTGGGTACACACAAGAAAGCGAGGGAAACCTCACAAAATTTCTTGCCACTAGCCAGCTTTTCCTGGGCCTAAATTCCTGAACCACATTCTAGCTTTGAGTTGCCTTGAATAGACAAAACCTTGGCTCATATGCCAGTTAGGTTGAAGAAGGTCAGATATTCCATAGTCAGGACATCCAGTGCCGACCTGTCACGGCAAAATCTCCCCCCCCCCCCCAAAGAATTGTACTTCTACTTTTCAAATCAGCCGTGACACACATTTTTTATTCTTTTCCCTAGGTACCTACCCAAAAGGTTGTGCGGTACTGAATGGTCTCACCAACAGTCTCTCACAATGACCCCCATGATGATAACATATCAGCTGAAAGGAGTTTGTGAAAGATGTCATAGGTGGGGTGGAATCAGAACCGTCCAAATACCATTTTAGCGTTAACATAGACCTGGGTCAAGGGAGAGATCTACATGGAGCGCTGTAATTACGGTCTCCATTGTCAGTACTTTCAGTGTGGCCATGCAGGGAAATGGCACAGTATGATTTTCACCCCTACTCTTTTCCATGTGAGTGTGTTAGATCTACTCGGATGTTGGGTCTGGGCCCTGAGCAGAGCACGAGCTGCATGGACACTGCTGACCACCAGATGCAAATGGTTGGAAAGAAGGAAGAGCCATGACTCCATTCTTCCATGGGCCAACTTGATGCGCAGAGGGGAAATGAGTTGCACCCTTTTCAGGGTTGCCGTAAATTACTCAGAGTCAATAGTTCTCCCTGAGTGCCTCTTTTGGGGAGACGGGGGCACAGTTACATACCACAGTGCTAATTGCCAAAATCTGGTTCTATGCAAATACCAGGCACAAAGAAGACAATTAACCAACAGTGCAAAGTGTCAAATAAAGAGTTTGAGAAAGGAAGCTTCAAGATAAAGAATCTTGCAGACACCTATTGTATCACAGGCATTTCTGTTGTAGTTTATAAGGAGAAAGAGGCTAAATAAAAATGTTAATGAATTTGTGTAATTTACCAAGATTATAACCGGGTTCAAAGGGAACTAGATAAGTTCATGGAGGATAGGTCCATCCATGGCTATTAGCCAGGATGGGTAGGGTTGGTGTCCCTAAGTCTCTGTTTGACAGAAGCTGGGAATGGGCGACATGGGATGGATCACTTGATGATTACCTGTTCTGTTCATTTCCTCTGAAGCACCTGGCATTGGCCACTGTCAGAAGACAGGATACTGAGCTAGATGGATGTTTGGTCTGACCCAGTATGGCCGTTCTTGTGTTCTTACCTCCTCCAAATGTTACTGTAAATGGGAAAAATTGGATTACTTATGGAGGATGGGGGACAAACAAGCAAATGAAAACCCTCTCATCAACATGGGACTCGGACAATTTTTTTCCCATTTAAATTCTTCTGATTGTGCCCCACAGTGGAATGGGAGGAACATTTCTCAGAGATAATCTGCCTCTGTAAGATAATACAAAGGATTTGACTCAAAGGTTCCAGAGGAAAGAATGAAGACATATTAGTTTTCAAAGTAATAAGGTGATAAGGCCTCATCCTTCAGTACATCAAACCTCTGTTTTTAACTAAATGGTCTTTTTCTGTGTAATTTAGAAATCACTTCACAGATAGAAACAGACAACAGAAATCGCAATGATTTGTTGTGAAATATTTTGTAACCCACCAGAAATGAAACCTCTTTGAATGTCCACATGAGAAACTCCTACTGGTTCTCAAATGGGCCTTCCTCACAGTGTGCTGAGAGAGACATGAGAGGGGAATGCCATGGCGGTACAGCGAAGTCTTGCATGAAGAGTGCAGATTACAATTCAAATTGTACTGCTTTATTGTGAAATCAACAATTTTTGGTGGGGGGAGGAGGAAGAGAGGAAAATGGCTTCATTACTTGATGGTTCCAGGGTACTCTCCTTCAGTAATTAAATTGTCCCATGTTGCAGCCTAGTATTTTTGAGCCCTTTAATGGGAAATAAACTGTGATAGTACTTAAGCCAAATGTCACTCCAAGCTTGTCAGCAGGAGGCACATTTAAGTGTTAAAGGGGTAAAAAAAAAAAAAAAAACGGTATGCCAGGGAGAATAGCCTGGACATCAGGTGGCGGGGGGGAGGGAAAGAGTTACCGCTGGGACGACTTACCCAGGATATAAATAATTAAGGAAGCCATCTTCCTTCAGCCGCGTGCTATATCCTTTACTTCATCTATTGTTCTCGTTGTGTCTTGGCTCGCCCTTACGTTGTCCTCTTTATATCTTGGCTTGCCCTATTTTTCATAAAGCCCCACAACTAAAGCTATCACATTTTGAGAAGAGAAAGAGACTGGTGACAGTTCAACTCTTAACAATGATATCCCCAAAATAAAATAATGTTAAAAAAATCTTTACTCTTGGTCTCGTAGCAATTTCCCTACAATCACTAACACCGGACAAAGTCCATAAATCATTCCTAAATTGCCTATCAGTACACAGTTGGGCTTTTAAGTAGAAAATAAAGTAGGGCAAATATACGAGCGCAATACAATTTAAAGATGTCGTATTTACATGCCACCTACTCTGAAGTTTTCACACTATTATGAGGTAAATGGGTGTAGCGCTGTTGGCCACAATAGAACTATCCCCATTTACACCAGTTCTGATTTTGGCTTTATAATTTGCAACCTAAAGACCAGATTGTGCCTCCCTCTCTCACATTAAATACTCCCAAATTGATTTCAGTGGGACTAAGTTGAGAAGGAAGGTACCTCTCAGCTGGAGTGGGGTTGTGAGAATCTGGCCTTCAGTGTATAATAGATTTTTATAGCACTTGGAAAAATAGTTTGCTTGCATTTCTCAAGGACTAAAATGTAACTAGTCCTTACTCTTTGCACCCATTTGTCTTACTCTCATTTTAATGATTATGGTAAGGGATGAAATTTCTTCTAGCCTGGGAATTAGTCTATGCAATTAGATTTCTCTGGCAGTAATAATAATCAAGGGGTTAAGACAATGAAGTGATCAGTGCCCAGTGTCTTTCCCCGGGACACATAGCGTGAGAATGTCAGACTCCTGGAGTCACACTATTCTGTCAATTCTCTTCTTATCAAGCAGGTGGTGAGTGAAAAGTTATTCAAGGATGGTGTTATGTACCCTTCATGAATTATGCATCTTAAACAAACTTACATGATCTGAAGCACTCAAGTGGAAGCCTTTTAGCTAGAAGCAGGCCACTGGAGATCTTCGCTACAGATCTCTGGTGATGGTTTAAAATAACTTGCTATAGTATTCCTGCACTCCGTCTCTCTTTGACTCAGTGGCCCATACTTCGCTTCATTTGCTTATTGCAACTGCAATGGAGCCTTTGAAATCCCTCTAGGAGAGACCCATCTTACAGCTTCTTCAATGGGTAAAAAGGCTACACTCTGTTTGTTTGGAGCTTTGTTTTCTGATGTGGTTTTTTTTTTAAGAGAGAAATTCTGCCAAAGTCACTTGTTAGCCTTTCATGAAAAGATAATGTGTGTGTGTTTAATATTTGCCTTCAGTGAAAGGGAATCTGGCTTTATCTTTATTGTGGCTATGGGCTGGTTGAAGTAATGCGTCTACTGTTGTGTGTCATTTAATCGGAATATTGCTAGTGACATCGTTACCAGGTGCTAATTAATGGCTTCCCTCAGGAATTGCATTGTTTGGGTGCAGGACATGACGTTTATTTTATGATCATCTGTATCTGAAAAATCTATAATGTAGGTGGCTGAACAGAAATTCTTTGTTTACTTGCTGTCGTCATTGAAAACATTCTATTCTCACATCCAACTCTTCAATCTAATCCACGTAATTCTCTCTCTGTATGGCCAGGATAGAACTGGGCCTCCTTTGCGAGGTGTCATGGTCCAGGCTCCTATGGGGCTAGATTATCATACTGAGGTTTGGTACAGCTTCATTCCATTGACTTCAAACAGGCTTGGAGCAAGGCATTGTTCAGTGTGAGTAAGGAAATAAGAACCTGGCTTGTTATAGACTGACTGCCATTTTGGATTCAGATTTGTATGCCAGTGAACAACTGAGCATCTGGGTGCTGTTGTCCAGGCTTATAAACATCAATGCTGCTGCCAGCCCGTCTTTCCTTTCTTTCATATTTCATCTCTGCCGCTCTTCAGAGGGATCAATAATGTCTGCAGACTGAGAACTCATCCTTCCCCAGCTAGGCGCTGATCCTGAGTTATTAAAGTCAGTGGGCGCTTTGCCATTGACTTCAATGAGCCCCTATCCCCTTGGTCCTCCCACTCACTGTTCAAAAAAACTTGGAAAACAAAATTTGAAAAAGTCACAATCGTTTGTGTCAGCCATTTCAAAATGAAGTGTTTCAAATGTTTCAACTTTTAATTTTGAAAAAGTGTTTGATGGTTGGTGAAAAACACTCACAAATGACCCCAAACTGAGCAAAAACATGAACCGAACTTGGTTTGCATGTTGTTTGCATGTCTGATATAGTAAAGGCCTCATCCTGAAATGTGTGGTACATCCTGTTGGCGTCAGTGGGAGTTGTTTAGGGTACTCAGCATCGGGTAGGATCTAACTCAACTTCCCTGGTAATATGGAGGTGTTCAGTTTTCAAATATAGGCTCCTTAACTGCAAAAAGAACAGGAGTACTTGTGGCACCTTAGAGACTAACAAGTTTATTTAAGCATAAGCTTTCGTGGGCTACAGCCCACTTCGTCAGATGCATGGAGTGGAAAATACAGTAGGAAGATAGATATATATACACAGAGAACATGAAACAATGGGTGTTACTATACACACTATATGGAGAGTGATCCGTTAAGGTGAGCTTTTATCAGTAGGAGAGAAAAAAAATGGTTTGTAGTGGTAATGAAAATGGCCCATTTCCAGCAATTGACAAGGAGATATGAGGAACTGTGTGTGGGGGGGCGGGGGTGGGGGGGAATAAGCATGGGGAAATAGTTTTAGTTTGTGTAATGGCCCATCCACTCCCAGTCTTTGTTCAAGCCTAATTTAACGGTGTCCAATTTGCAAATTAATTCCAATTCAGCAGTCTCTCCTTGGAGTCTGTTTTTGAAGTTTTGTTGTTGTAATATTGCGACTTTGAGGTCTGTAATTGAGTGTCCAGGGAGATTGAAGTGTTCTCCAACTGGTTTTTGAATGTTATAATTCTTGACATCTGATTTGTGTCCATTTATTCTTTTACATAGAGACAGTCCGGTTTGGCCAATGTACATGGCAGAGGGGCATTGCTGGCACATGACGGCATATATCACATTGGTAGATGTGCAGGTGAAGGAGCCTCTGATAGTGTGGCTGATGTGAATAGGTCCTATGATGGTATCCTCTGAATAGATATGTGGGCAGAGTTGGCAACGGGCTTTGTTGCAGAGATTGGTTCCTGGGTTAGTGTTTTTGTTGTGTGGTGTGTGGTTGCTGGTGAGTATTTGCTTCAGGTTTGGGGGCTGTCTGTAAGCGAGGACTGGCCTGTCTCCCAAGATCTGTGAGAGTGATGGATCGTCCTTCAGGATAGGTTGTAGATCCTTGATGATGCGCTGGAGAGGTTTTAGCTGGGGGCTGAAGGTGATGGCTAATGGCGTTCTGTTACTTTCTTTGTTGGGCCTGTCCTGTAGTAGGTGACTTCTGGGTACTCGTCTGGCTCTGTCAATCTGTTTTTTTTCCACTTCCTACTGTATTTTTCACTACATGCATCCGATGAAGTTGGCTGTAGCCTACGAAAGCTTATGCTCAAATAAATTTGTTAGTCTCTAAGATGCCACAAGTACTCCTGTTCTTTTTGCAGATACAGACTAACAAGGCTGCTACTCTGAACCGCTCCTTAACTGGTTATCTAATGCTCCAGACAGCCAGCTCCAGACAAATGATACATCCGTGTTGACTCAAGTCTCCAAATATGGGCTTTGCATGACTTACTTGCATGTCCTAGTTAAAAGTGGGTTCCCTGTGTGGGACCATTTTCAGACTCAGAGCTAGGGTTGAAATTCTTGACCAGGAAAATCTCTCTCAGACTTCAGTGGGAGTTTTGCCAGTTTAAAACTGCAGGATTGAGCCTTGTCTTTACTTTTCATTCCCAGGTAGGTGCAATAACAGTTATTTATGTAAATTTCCATTTTAAAAGCATGTTTAATGTGGAAAACAGCATTCATTAACGTCATATGCATAGGCTAGTATTATTTTACCTTTAGGGTCTGATATAGTCATAATGTATATTTTTACTTCAGTGAAAGACTTGATCGGCCACATTGTCGGATGGTGTGACTCCACTGATTGCGGTTTGCTCTGCCATATTTAGCATGTGCATTAGCTTTTTTCCTCCAAGTTTTTGACTGAAGGACAGATTGTCATTGTTTTAAAAATGTTTCTAATGAGCCTGATAAATGTGAGCGAGGAAAGATCTCATTTCACCTTTTTAATCACATAACCAGCCGTCTTGCAAATGCCGTTTTAGAAATACAGATTAGTGCAAACGCGCAGCAGCTTGGTTTTGTGACATGAGCAGGAGTGCCAGGGAAAGAATTTAGGTTACTGGAATCTGGATGTGCTGTATTCTTCCACCTCATTTCGAAAACAAATTTCAGAGACAGACAGAAAGAGTCCAGCAAGCCAAGCAAGCATTTAATTGCCAGTGTGTACTCAAGAGCAGAGCTAGCTTTATTGAGTGCAAATGTTTGGGTTTTTCTGAAAAAATCAGAAGAACAAAGGAGTTCAGTTTGACCCTGTAAGCTCCCTCTTAATCATTTCTTTGATCAGGATTTTCTCCAAGGAACTCCATTGGCATTCTGAAACATCTTTCTTGGCACGCAAGCTATCTCCTTATGGAATAGAATACAGTGATCTGTCAGACACCCAGCACTGTATAGTGTGTTCTTTTAAATTATTACTACACCAGCTCTGCCCTTCTCTGACCCTTCTTATTGTCCTTTCCAGTCCTATAACTTTCCCAACTTTCTCGTCCTCGACTAAGGACGTTAAATCTATAAAATCTGTTCCAAACAAAACTACTTGGCTAAAGTGCCGGTAATTAAACACTGGAGGATTTTTTATTTTTTTTTACATTGCTCTTGAAATCTGTTTTGCCTAACTCTAAATTTGAATGCCGCAAAAAATGTATTGGGATTCTTTAACAAATCTCTTGAAATTGTTTGAGAATGTCAGTAAATTCAGAGAGATCAGGTGAGTGAGGTAATATCTTTTATTGGACCAGCTTCTGTTGATGAGAGAGACAAGCTTTCAATCTTACACAGAGCTGTTCTTCAGGTCTGGGAAACTAACTCAGAGTGTTCACAACTAAATACAAGGTGGAACATCTTGAACTCAAAGAAGACTCCACACCACAATGTACCCATGGATTTAAGGATATCAACAAATCCTTCCCCAGACAACTCCAAGAGAAACTCTATAAACTCATCCCTCCATGAACCAACCCCAGTGACCTTCCACATGCTTTCCAAGATACACAAACAAGGGAACCCAGGCAGATCATATCTGGCCATGGCATTCTTACTGAAGGAATATCGGGTCTCAGTGAAACTATCCTCAGACCACTCACCACACAAAGGGCCAGCCTCCTCCAGGACACAACTGACTTTCTCCACAAACTCCGCAACATTAACAACCTCCCTCAGAGCACCATCCTTGCCATCATGGATGTCACCTCCCTATATACCAACATCCCTCACATAGTTGCCTGCTTCAAATATTTACAAGACAGTGGAAAGCCCTCAGATATCCACCCCAAAGACATCACCAAATTCATCCATTTCATCTTCATCCACAGCAAGTTTACATTCAACAATAAACACTTCGTTCAAACCCATGGATGGGAACTCCCATGGATACAAGGATGTATCCCCAATATGCCAACCTCTTCATGGGCTACCTTGAAGAAGAATTTCTGGACAATGAAATATCTGAGCTACATTGATGATATTTTCATCCTCTGGACAGGTGACTTAAACTCCATCATAGATTTCCACCACAACTTCAGCAACCACCATCAGTCCATCATGACACCATGATCAGCTTCAGCAATGGAACCTACAAACAACCATATACAAGAAACTCACAGATCCAGCAACCATCCCAAGCACACCAAGAAATCTGTTATCTACAGCCACGTACTCGGACACCACTGAACGCACTCCGAGGAGAAAGTCTGGGATACACACTTTAACCCACTGAAAACCACCTTCACCAAACAAAGACACCCCACCAGAGAAGCAGATGGCATCATGGAATGGGCCACCCAAATACCCCAAGAGAACCTGCTTTAATACAAATATAAAACCCTCTCTGACTGCACACCCTAGTTGCCACCTACCACCCCTCACTGGAACCTATACAGCCTATCATCAAACAACTACAACCCATACTCAATAGGGACCCCATCCTGAAAGAAAGTTTTCCTAAAGCCTCTCTTCTGGCCTTCAAACAACTCCCCAACCTTGCCAAGCTCATCATCAGAAGCAAGCGCCCCACAGATTAGGACACACCAACTCAAAGCGGCACCAGACCCTGCCCGAACAACAGATGTAAAACCTGCAAACATTATCTTCACTGCTACAAGGATCAACAACCCCACAATGCACCTTTCAAGATCCATGGATCCTACACATGCCTATCACAATATCTGCTGTACCTCATCCTATGCACTAAATATCCCAACAACTATGTGGGTGAAACCAGACAATCACTACAATCTCAAATGACCTCAGACTGCAAAATGATAAAGGACACACACACCACATCGCCTGTGTGAGCATAGGCGCCAACTCTGTGGGTGCTCCGGGGCTGGAGCACCCACGGGGATAAAATGGTGGGTGCTCTGCACCCACCGGCAGCTCCCTGCCGTGCCCCCCCCAGCTCACCTCCGCTCCGCCTCCTCCCCTGAGTGTGCCGCAGCTCCGCTTCTCCCCCCCTCCCAGCGCTGGGAGGGAGGGGGAAGGAGGGAGAATGCGGCGCACTCGGGGAAGAGGCGGGGCCAGGGCAGGGATTTGGGGAAGGGATCCAATGGGGCGGGGAGGGGGCAGAGTTGGGGTGGGGACTTTGGGGAAGGGGTTGGTATGAGAGTGGGGCAGAAGGGGGCAGGGCTGGGCCGGGGACGAGCAACCACTGGCACCTGGAAAAGTTGGCGCCTATGTGTGTGTGAACACTTTTCACAAAGCGATTACTCCATATCTGACCTCTAAGGAAACCTGTGCAACACAAGCCTGGGAGCTTAAATTCATAACTTTGCAAGACGCCAAAAAACATAGACTGAATAGAGACACTGGATTTATGATAAGCCACTAACTGCTTCTCTCCACACCTTCCTTTCCTCCCTATGACTGGAGGGGCCACTTCACCTTGAATGGTCCCTTGAAATATATGTTAATTACTTTCGGTAAACGGTCTCTTCCACCTTGTATTTAGCTGTGACACTCTGAGTGATGCCATGTCTACACGACAACATTATGTCAACCTAACTTACGTCAGCATCCAGCCACGGCAGTTATTAAAATGCTTGTGTGTCTGCACACTTGGTTCCTTGTGTCGGCGGTGGGCGTCCTCACTAGGAGCGCTTGTGTCAAATGTAGTCTCGGTGTGGGGCATTGTGGGATGGCTCCTGAAATTCAGTAACAGTCGACATAAGCAATGCAGTGTCTACACTGACACTACGTCGATCTAATTACATCGACACTGATTCTACGCTACTTGAGGAGGTGGTGTCGCTAATTCGACATGGAGAGGCACTTATGTCGCAGGAGCTAAATTTAATGAAGACACTTCCACAGCTAGATCGACACAAGGCAGCTTATGTCGACCTAACCACATAGTGTAGACAAGGCCTTAGGTTTCCCAGACCCAAAGAAGAGCTCTGTGTAAACTCAAAAACCTGTCTCTCTCACCAACAGAAGTTGGTCCAATAAAAGATATTACTTCACCCACCTTGTCTCTCTATTATCCAGGGACCAATATGACTCCAACAATATTGCATTCAGTAAATTCAGAGGTGCTTATCTTCTCTCTGAAATATCAGTTGGACTGATATGCTAAACAGATTAATTCAGACTAGACATTACGGGAGCTAGAGCCACAGCTGTTGTAAATCGGTTTTAAACTCAATTCAGTGGAGTTATGCCTGTTTACACCAGCTGACAATCTGGTGCTACCATGATGTTTGCATTGGTAATCCCTCATGTCTGCATTTGTTGAAAGGTAAGATAGTTGTCTCCAACTACATTCATGCCCCTCCTCCCTGCAACTTAACAACAAACTTAAGAGTCAATTACTCTATCCTGGAAGTAAAACAACAAAAATGATGACTCGGAGAAGGCTGGATTTAATTTCATCGTAGAAATTGGAATATCATAAAAAAATCAGAAAATGCATTTTGTATGTCATCATTTGAAAGCATTTTATTATAAATTAGATTTGTGCGTGACTTGAAATAGTAAATAGCAAAAGGCGTCAGGAAAAGAAAAAACTTTCTAAGCTCAATACTTTGGCCAAATTCTACTCTGTGCAACTCCGCTGGGCCAGGTGCAGATGCACTGACCTTGATTGGTACTTTGCAGCACGAGCAGTCACGCTGAAGTCAGTTGATATAATTGAGAGCTGAATCTGGCCTTTCAGCTGTGAGTGGTATACTCATCCCTTTTCCTTTTTGTTCTTTTCCTAGTGTCAGTTTAGCTGACAGTAGGAATCCAAACTATAATCGTACTAATTACTGTCAATATCCCGAAATTACACTTCACGCTACTGAATTAAGGCCCAATCCTCCAAGCACTTACTCAGGCAATTAAATCCTTATTTACCTGAAAAATTCCAATGACGACAATGGGGCTGATCCAGCTTGTATTCCCATTGACATCAGGAGAAGTAAGATTAGGGACTACTTTTGTGATTAACATGCTTGAGAGAAGCGGTTGCAGAAATGGGCCCATAAGAACAGCCATACTGGGTCAGACCAATGGTCTATCTAGCCCAGTATCCTGTCTTCTGACAGTGGCCAGTGCCAGGTGCCCCAGAGGGAATGAACAGAACAGGGAATCATGAAGTGATCCATCCCCTGTCACCCATTCCCAGCTTCAGCCCTTAACTGAGTGATTTTCTTCAAATGCTGCCTGAGATTTTCATTTGGAAATTTTTTAGATAAAATTCTAACCTCAATGCTGAACATTTTATCCAATTTGGTACAGTTTTAAAAAAAAAAAAGCTTTAACTTTTTCTATTTCACCTAAAACATACTTCAATTTGATCTTTTCTATAAGGCTAACATTTAATTATTGGGAAATGGTATGCTGTATGTTTTGGGTTCTGGAGCATGTGTGACATTGCTGGTTCCAGTTTATGCTGATGTAAACTTGGAGTAATTCTAGTAAAATCAATGGAGTTCCTTTGGATTTATTTACAACAGTGTAACTGAGAGCAGAATTTGATCTGCCATTTTTACTTGCCGCGTTGCTTTCAATCAGTAGAATTCTTTTATTTTTTAATAGAAGCTTGTTTAAATAGAAGTGCCATCATATTACTGTATTTTGCAAGCTCCTGGGTAGTATCATAAAAATGTAGTTATACAAAAGAAATTATTATGTAGACTAAGTGACATTTTAGCATACAGTAATCTGTCAGACAGGTTGTTAAAACTCTGCATTTCACATTATATGAAACTATTTAAGCAAACTTAAAAGTGTCAAAATAAATCTGTCAAGTATCAGAGGGATAGCCGTGTTAGTCTGAATCTGTAAAAAGCAACAGAGGGTCCTGTGGCACCTTTAAGACTAACAGAAGTATTGGGAGCATAAGCTTTCGTGGGTAAGAATTATTTTATGTAAAAGGATGGTTTTTAAGGCCTTTTCTTTGTTCAGTATGTCTATGGAAAAAACAGGCTGACCAAAAACATACAGTGACCTGAAGATAAACTGATGTTTAAAACACTTAAGGGCCTGATCCAAAGCCCACTGAAATCAATGGAAAGATTACCATAGAAAGTAGTGAGTTTTGCCATAGTTAAATTCAGGTTGGCTTAGAGCCTTTCTTTTTATGTGGACATTTAGAGTGGTATTTTCTATTACAATTGTGCTCGTAAGTACAGCTGGGTGAAATTTTTGGCCAATACTTCTTGTGCTGAAAAATGCAGATTTAGTTTTACCGAAACCTTTCCTAAATTTGCGTAAAAACTGGCTGGCTTGTTTAAGCCCCACCCCCCCCCCCCCCCCCAAAAAAATGAAGTTTCATTTTGACATTTTTGATATGAAATGTTTTGATATTTCATTTCAAAATTTACTTCAGTCTTCTTTAAAAAATTAAAATGTTAAAAAGCTCAAAAACAAATTAGTTTGTTTTGGGTCAAAAAACTGTTCAACCTGAAGCAATTTTTTTTCAGTTTTGAAAAGCTGTGCCCTACAGTCTTGCGTCCCAAAGATAATATTTATGACACTGGTTATTTAGGGAAACTTGCATCCCTAAATCGCTCTATTACCTCCAATAACTTGATTCAAAACATGGGGTAGAATTCTGTTCCTATTTAAGTCAATGGGCAAACTCTCATTGACTTCAGTGGGGCCAGAATCACCTACAGTATTCAAAGATACTATATTGTCCTCTTCCAAATCCCTCCTTAAAACTCACCAGGGCTGTGATTTAATGGCTAGGCAGCTGAGCTGACACTTTCGTTTATTAAAGTAATCAACTGTTTAGCTTGTCCTCTGCACCATTTATTCATTTTATCCACCTCTTACTTTCTCGTCATATGTGTAGATTGTAGATTCATTGCGGCAGGAACTTTTAATGTGTGTGTGTACAGTGCTTAGCACAATGGGAGGGACCCTGATAACTGGTTGAGGTTTTCACAATAGAAATAAACAATTGCAATAATCAAGACTTCCAGTGAGGTGTCTCAAGATGGGCTTAGACAGAGAGGGTATGTTCAATTTACCTTAACCAACTCAGGTTGTGTTCCTCACTCCATTCTTTTTCTTTCCCTTCTCAGCATGACAATAACTCCATAGGTTATAGCAGCCAGACCTATGCTTTCAAACGCTTGTTTTGATTCAGTACAAGATGCTTGAGCCTGTTGTCAAACGTCTAACCGCAGAGACCACGATACTGCACTTCATCTCAGTGTAATGCGCACACCGCCACTCCCAGTTAAGAGGTAGAGAGAACCGCAAGTTCATTCTTGAACTTCTCACTAATGCAGTGCATACTGGCTGCCAGTACATACCTGAGTATATTGACCAGGTATTTGTGTTTTTAAAAATGTTCAGATCCAGTTCCGAGTCCCATTTGGCCCAAACAACAGAGGACTATTGGCCTTGCCAGTGATGCCATGGAAAGCAGCTACTCCCAAGCACCAAACCCTTTTCCCCAGAGTCCAAGCCTTTCCCTGCAAAAAATGCAGAAGCCAAACCCCACACAACTTACCCGGTGGGGCCTCTGTGAACCTCCAGAGAGGGAGCATTGTACAGTGGAGTGAGTGTCCCACACCCCTTTTTCATACATTCTAGAGGTTTGGTTCTACTCCACCCACATCAGCAGAACTGAAAATATATTGCCAGATCCTCAGTTGTGCCAAGCGCATCTGCCCCCTGGTACGCCCCCAATGCACTGCTCTCTGAGAGGTGGGGGACACAGATGGCAGCCATGTCTGAGGCTCTGGCCCAGGGCCCTGCAAGTATCCTGTATTTTAAATGTATTAAGTTTGAAAACAAAATGTATAAATCAGACTTCCCACTTTCACCCTCCACCCCCGCTGTAAAATTGATATAACAGACCCTCTTTCTAAAACATAGCAGTGGGACTTGGATAGTATCAACAGATAAAATAGCACTTAAATTCCTGTTCAGACGTGGAGATCAGCAAAAAATACCTAAATACGTTATTTGAGAGATTTCACCTCTCTTTTCAATTGCAAGTTTTCCACATTCAGATCAGTGTTTTCTTGCATTCTAGGTCTGTAGCTTGTTTCTTGAGCAGTTAGTTGTAAGTATTTGATCATCAAATTTCAAGCCCTTTTGACTGGATAATCTAGGTCACATGAAATGTTCCTGTTTCTTGACTGGATGAGTTTAGCTATTAGAAACAGGTTTATGTGGGAATAATCTCCTAATACAAATTTGAAATTTGCCTCCCCTGTATATTTTGTGATATTCACAACAAATTTGCTGTTTTATTGAACCTTTCTGCTAGTAGTGTCATTTGCCAGACTATTTACAGAGAATGAAATTCACCCTGTCCCAATGTAACCCAGTTTATTAAACTCTCTGTACCCTGTCCCAATGTAACAGTTTATTAAACCCTCTGTGTACCTTTTGGTTTCACTTTCCAGTTAAAGTCACCCCAATCGGTCAAAGGGAATTAATTTAAATATTCAAATAAACATTTACATGCCCAGCTGTAGTCTAAGGATTTTCCATTTTCTACATATACGTTATTCTCCAGATCTAGATTGGGTAATAGATTGTGAGTTTGAAGCTGTTATGTAGCACATGTAATGTTATTTAAACTTACAAGAGCCTACTGAGATTTCAATACTTTGTTCACCAAGATCAGCACAGTAGTTTGGTTTAAATAACATGAAATCCATTTTATGTACTGATTACTCTTTTCCATTTGTTTTTAAAAAGAAGCATTAAATACTCCTTGAGGCATTCTGCAGAAATTGTTAGAGAAATTCTAGCTTTTAGGATTCTTGATGGAAACGAGAGAGAAACTTTTAGACACTGATCCTGAAAACATTTCCACCCATGACTAACTTTACATCTAGGAGCAGCTCTCTTCAGTTGAGTTCAGTGGGACTACTCACTTCCATAAAACCACTGACAAGTGTAATAGTTTGCAGTGCAGGATTGGGGCCTTCGGTTGTAAGATCTCCGTGGCAAGGAATGTCTTGATATCTGTGTCTTTTTACCGCACCAAGCACACTGCTGGCTACTAACAAGTAGCAAATAATTCTTTTAAACTGCAGACTTTATCCCTATTCCATTACATTTGTGCCCCTTCAGCAGCTGGCTCAAACACCCAGGTGATGATTCTTCTCCAAGATCGAGGCCTCGCCCAACAACAACTTTTAGCATGTGCAGCAAGCACGTCCTCATCAGGTACCCAAGTCCCAACAGAGCTCCGAGGCCCAGAGAAGCGGTTTGTCAAAGGTCACGCAGGACAGAACTTCAAAATCCATATACTAACATTCTAACTAAAAAACATATTCCCAGCTGCTATAAACCAGTGTAGCTCCAATGATTTCAATGAGATGGTTTCCATTGGCACCCGTTGAGGAGCTAGATTGTTTTAATCCAGTCTTCTCCAAATTGCTCTTCTTCCTCTAACGCACATTCAAATAGTTCTGATGACTGTTAGCCAGACCCTTCAGACTGGGCACCAAACTCTACCAGATACGCATATGGCCTCCCCCCGCCCCCCACTTAGAAGAGATTTGTATTTTTACTTGTCTTCCAAAGAGATTTCCTTCATTCCTGTCAGCGCACTCTGTTGTCGCTTTCTGGTGCGCCGAGCTGAATGTCTTTTTTTAATTGCATCAGTAATATTTTATACATTCTGAAGTGATATTAAAAATTAAATTATTTCAGTTACCTAGTAATTTATTTTGTATAAGGGAGACAGACAGTTCCCCATGGACAAGAGCAGACAGGGAAGAGTGAGAGACGGTATATTAGACCTGTCTTTCTAATAGTGAACCACCTTGTCCATTCCTGGAGGGGTGAGGAACAGACACTTTGGTACATTCGTCGTGGTTTATTGATCCTGTTAACATTATCTTGTGGTGAGATCGATGCTGGAGTTTCAGTCTGGCAGGAGACATGTAAATGAGCAGATGAAAAATATGCCAAGACAAATGGCTTCCTAATGGAAAATGAGATGTGAGAGGAAACAACTGGAGATGAGCAGTATGTGAGTAAGTTGGAGACAGTGTTGTAAAACTAAGGGCCACATTCTGCTCTCCGTCATCTAAGTGTCCCTCCCACTGGCTTCAATCCCTGTGGCTGAAATTCCAGTGCCTGGAATGAGACTGCAGCAGTGGAGAGAATGTCTGTGGGTTTTAGGAGTGGATTTAACACCCATCCAACTCCCACCGTTTTCCCTGCACAAAGGGCAGTTGCATCCTATCTGATTAGTCCATCTCTCCTACATGCCAGTTACAAACAGGCTGTGAGAGTCCTGTTTGTTTTCACTGATTGAAGTAATTTTGTTATTTCTGCTCTTATGAGCCATCCACCTTCTTTCATAAAATGTCATGTTTACCTTTGAATCTATCAGCCAGGCCAGCCTGTTAAAGTCAAGTCCCAGCTGGAAATGAAATATCATTTTGCCATAAGAACACTAGAAACACCCTCCATCTGCAATTAGCATGTGCACGTTACAATAGGCAGCTACATCCGACTCTAGGCACACTGCTTAGAGGGATGACGTGACTGAAGAGGTAGTCACGGGATGCTGTCTCAGCCCTGCGACACACATGGATTTTTGTTTTCAAAGCCTTTGGTGATGCTAGGCGCAATCTAGGGAAGTTGACTCAATCCTCAGTAATAATGGAGCAAGCACATGTATGTCCCCATTCATAATGAAAATAACAGCCTGAACCTGCATGACGGTCTGTAGCTAAACTATCAGAGGGGTAGCCATGTTAGTCTGTATCCACAAAAACAATGAGGAGTCCGGTGGCACATTAAAGACTAACAGATTTATTTGGGCACAAGCTTTTGTGGGTAAAAAACCCGCTTCTTCAGATGCATGCAACAATTCCTCATTGTTTTTGTAGCTAAACTAGTCTCTGGAGCCTCTGACCACAGTGTCCTGTCCTATCCCCCACCTTCCCCAATCCCATCTCATTTCACATACAGTCTGGGCTCCTCATTCTGCTCTTTAAGGCTTTGCATAACTTTCTGCATCTCATCACCTGTCAAGCCCCAAGTTTGCCCGTTCCTGTCCCCTCCTTTTGTCACTTGTCTCCTCCTCTGCTCCCTGTTCTTTGTGCCTTTTTTCACACTGCTGCCTTGGCATGTCATCCCTCTGTACTTGGCACCAATCATCCTCACTGGCCTCCTTCAAACTCTAACACCAGCCCCCGTTCCTTTTGCCTTGCTTTCCACTGATGACTTCCACTCCTGTGCTGCAGTCAGCGTTTGCAGGTCCAGCTCATAGAGTGTTTGCTTGTGGGACAGTGACCATATCTTCTAAAATTTCTGTAAAGCATTGGGCAATATTGTATGGTGTTACATAAAAGTATCATCATAATACCATTGGTGACCTGCCTTCCCCCACTAACTGTCTAAGATAACATGAGAATCTTCCTCAAAACTAGCCTGGTGCAGCTCTGAGTTTGCAGCACGTTTCTGAGACAGAGCTTTAGATGGGATGTGTAAGTAACTGCAAATAATTATTGTCACTAAAGAGATCCCCAACCCATATTCCCAGATCTGAACAACAGTGAACTCTGAGCACTTGGAATCAGAACCTGGATCCAGATCTGAATTCAAACCGCTGGGCCCAACAATCCCCAAACTCTGTAGTGTTTGAAATCCAGAACCAAGATTTGCTACTCAGGAACATTTCCACTTATCACCTAGAAAACTTGACCTCCCTATATCCCTTGTTATTAGCTCTGCTGTTCTGCAGATGGCCTTGCTGTTCTTGTAAAGTAACACTTCTTACATCTTCTGCCTGGTGAGTCTTAGATCACCACGCAATTTGAACAAAAATAATGGTGTTAGGGAACTTTCTCTTTCAAACTAGGTGAGAGTTTTTTCCCTGCTAGAAGCTGATGTGTATCTCAGGAAATCAGTCAGCCACAAATGAAGGAGGAGCTGGCGATACCCAAAAGAGTGTGTGAATGAAATTGAAAATAATATCTGAGGAAGCTGCTCAAATGAGAAAGTTATACATATTCCCAGTGCTCGCATTTTTTGACGTTTTGGAAAAATTAGTTGCGTGAAACTACCCTCAGGCTACTCTGAACTGAACTGGTTCTTTGTCAGTATATCACCATGGGTCTCGCTCTCTCTCTCTCTCTCTCTCTCTCTGACCTTGGCTGCATTATGGAGATTATGTTTTCACATGGGTGAACTGTTCTTGAACCAATTCTCCAATGTATTCTGTTTTTCTTCCATGTGAGCCATGCTCTCCTCTTTTTATTTTATTGTCTGTCTCTTCTACAAATGTAGTTGTAGCCATTGTAAGAAAAAAACACTTCAGTTAATGTCTGAGTTCCTCTTGTCCTTCCTACTTGTAGATACTGATACCTACGATAGTATAAAGATTCTTATCCTGCAGTTTTTTCTGTTTTTATTTTAAAAATCTTATCCAGAATCTCTAGTAAAATAAATAAATAACACTGTTTATTGACCGCTTCTATTGGAGCCTTCTTTTCTGACATAGGAACCTGAATAACAGATCAGACCTGTAGTTATTCTAGTCCAGTATCCTGTCTTCAAAAGTGGCCCATTATCAGCTTCTTCAGAGGAAGATGCAGAAACCCCTGTAACTGGCAATTACAGGATAATTTTTCTAAAGGGGAAGAGATGTGTTTGTTTTTATTTTTGCCTTGCCATATGAAGAGTCTTGCATGTTCTCTGTATTTGTACTAGTACCAAAGGATATGGAGGTATAGGCTTTCTTAAGCATCTCAGTGGCTTCATTGGGAATTTCACCATGACTGTTGCTTATCAGAGCAATTTTGTATGCACGGTCCGTTGGAGGAGGCCACACTTTTGGGCAGAAACTACCTTATTATGAGTGTCTGGTAACATATTTATCATGAGGTTCATGAATATTATACTAAATCTCTTAAGGGAATGTCTGCATACTTAGAGTTCATATCTACATTCAGATATACTCACGTTCTGGCTCTGAGTCATATCACATTGGTAGTTTTCATGTGGAAAATGCAGTGTGCCCATCTTTCTACACAGAAGATTTGCAAGGTAAACAAACCAATAACAAACAGAAAACCCACACATTTTGTGTCCTCAAAGAGAATGAACCACATGTGACAGACATTAGTCATGCCACTTCATGCACAACTAGAAAATGCTCAGATGTTGTGGTGACGAGGGCATTACAAGAACTGGTATAGAATAGAAATAATCCTTCTACAAAATAACAGCGCTAAAATGCTAGCAAGCGGTTATGAGTGACCATCTTCCATGGGTCATTTCCCTCTCACCAACTGGAACTGATGAATGATCACTCTCAGGTTCTATGTCCTGGTCTCTCATGCCAACCTCACCAAAGTCCTCCTGAGTGGTCATTGGTCTCCAGTGGGACAGCAACTCAGTGCTTAAAGTAAGAAACACAGGAACCTGTGTTAGACAGTCTCCCTTCCCCTCCTGCTGTGTTGTTGGTGCCGGGTGACCATGAGTCTCCCAAGAGGCCTTTGATGTGACTGGGAGAAGAGACCAAGAGTAGAAGTTGACAGTGACAGCTGAGGGGCTCTGGTTGTAACCAAAGGGGCTCATGAGTAACAGAAGAGGGTCAGCTCCTGTGAACTTGCTAACATCTCTGGACACTTCAGCCATATCCTGGAAGAGCCATCCTCCCCGAACATTTGCCTAAGCAAATGGAACTCTCTCTCCCATCAGGACAGAAGAACCGTTTACTCCTCAGCTATAGCTGACTCCTGTCAGTAACTGTTATGCGCTTCAGACTCTCCACAAACAGGAATACCTGACTAGACCAGAGATTCTCAGAAAGAAGGCCACTGTTGACCAACCAGGTTCTGCTGGACCTAACCAGGGAAAGCAACACCCAACCTCTGGAGAAGCTTAACTGGACACAGCTGGGTGCCAGAAAGTCCAGGTGATAATGGGATTGTTACCTGTGACAATCTGTTGAGGCAGCAGCCATCTGGATGGCAGCAATATATATCTCAGGGATGGTCCTGTCCATTGTAGAGGTGAGCCATCCATGGCATGGGCAACAGAAAGGGAAAGTGCTTTTGAGTTTTTTGAAGTCTCTGTCTTCCTAAACAGTGGAGGAGTGTAAAGGAAAGACCAACATTTTTCATTGTGCAGTGGAGGAGAGCAAATTGCACACTATGAAACTTAGCTGATTTTTGAATCTTAGGGCTTTGGGCGTCTATCTCGAATCACTCCAGCAACCAAAACCTACATGTCTAATCAAGCCCAGAAGTGGGCATTCACCCACGAAAGCTTATGCTGCAATACTTCTGTTAGTCTTAAAGGTGCCACAGGACCCTCTGTTGCTTTTTACAGATTCAGACTAACACGGCTACCCCTCTGATACATGTCTAATCAAGTATGTTTATTAGATGCCTGGAGCATTTCACATTGTAGCCTGAGTGCCCTTCCTAATCTGCTATGTATTGTTTTTGAAATAGAGCTGTTCGGTTTTATTGCCAGTTGCAGTGGAGTGTGTATATTGTTTTACATTCTCAAAGCAACTGTGGGTTAGGATATATTGTTCTGTGAAGGTTGAGATCATGTTGTCAGCATAGAATTTCCCCTTGCACATATCATTTGCTTATTCCTATTTGAAGGATGGCTTTAGTAGGAGATGTTTCTGTGAATTCATTAGGGACACATTACAAATGGAAACACTGATATCAGTGCCATAATGCACACAAGATTCTATATCCCAGGTTAAATAGCTCTAGTCATGCCTACAAAATTAGCTATAAAACCTGACAACAGTTGGTTTATTTATTAGCTGCTGGGGTTTCCATGGCACCTATTGCTATGGCAGATAGGGTGCTGAATTGTAAAGATTAGAATGCACATTAGATATGTCTATTTATAAAAGCAGTCAATCATATGCTAAACAGAGTACACCTGTCTTGCAGCACACCATGTCTGAAAGGAACTGCCAGTAGGAACTAATTCTAAAGAAGCTGTCAACTGAGCAACCTTCCAGCAGTCATGGAGTTTTGAAACTTAGGAAATGTCAGTAGGAAACAAGCAGCTGATACCGTAAGAGTCTATTAGTAACACCTTGAGTTATGCCTAAAATTCCATTCTATTTTATATAGATGCTCATACTGTGTTCCTTATCGTGGTATCTGAACGCCACCCGGTAGCATATCAAATAGCATGACTACACATCTGTCACATGTTGTTCTCTCATCTTCTCCCCAGGGAGAGAAACATATGCAGTAGAATGTCTTGTTTTGATAGGGGTTAAGTTTTGGTTTTTTAGTTTTTTTTTTAAATATACACTATGCTATGTATTTACGTTGGAGAAGGCAGGTCAGAGAAATATGCCTGGTCCTTCAAGTAGACGGTGATGAGGTTTGAGATGGTCCTTATATCCTAAGGGAGTTCATTCCACTCAGACCACGTCCCAAAAAAGTTTTGTCTCCCATGCAGACGGGCTTTCCACTTATGGAGAAGAGTTCCATTGTGCTGGAGGAGTGAGGTTATCAACCAGGGTCTTTATCCTGGAACTATAGGTGGTATTTTAGGAGGCCACGGAGAGCCTTGAACACAAATGCAGAGAGGAAGCCAGGGCAAAGATCTGAACCCAGTTGTTACAAGTTTTTGGTGCCTGGCACACTGTTCTGAATTGCAGAACAGCTGACATTTTCGTGCCTACAGCCCATTTCAGTAGTCTAGGCTAGAGATGACAAACATTTGGATAGGGATTGTGAGGTCTGCGTTACAGAGGAAAGGTTGCTATTGCAAACCCATTGGGTGAGATGGAAACACACCTTCAACAGATTATTCCTCCATTCTCCTGAATGTTTCCTCATCACTTTATCTGGCAGAGGCAGGGATCTAGATGAAAACAATGGAGAGGAAGGAGACTAGCTCCTGGGTGTGATGGAAAGGAAATTTACAGCTGAGTATCGTCAGCCTGTTGGTGACACTGCAGCTCAAAGCATCGCAAAAACTCTCCGATAAAGACATTGAACACAAGGAGTGACAAGGTAGAGCCCCGGAGGAGCCCCATTGCAATGGATGTGGTTTAAGCACTGAGACCCTGGAGACCAAGGCTCAGTTCCCAGCTCTGCCACAGACTCCTTGTGTGGCCTTGGGCAAGTCACTTGATCTCCCTATGACTCCATTCCCCGTCTGTACAATGGGGATATTAGCACTGCCCTGCTTCATAGAGGTGTGGTGAAGATAAATCCATAAATACTTGGGAATCTCTGGGCACCTAAATTGCCGCTTGTAAATTTCGGCTACTTCACATGAGCAGAGCCACCTACGTTCTGATGCACAGCTCACACCTAAGTCTCAGCAGGACCCTCCAGCTAGGTGTTGTCCAACCTAGCGTGCCGGCTTGGCCTAATCCACCACCATACCAGAGCGTGAAAGGTTGACTCTACAGCCTGGTGGTCATGGCACTAACGTGGAATGTGAGAGATCCAGGTCTCTCTTCCGAGGACTACTTTCTGGAAGTAGAACAGCATGAAAGAGCCTCACCCCAAAATATCCCATAGCCCTGTGATCAGGGTACTCACCTGAGAGGTGGGTTCAAATCCCTGCTCCCCATCAGGCAGAGGAGGGAACTGAAGCTGGGTCATCGGCACCTTTGGTGAGTGCTCTGTCCACTGAACTAAAAATCATACGTGGGAGGGTTCATCCTGCCCACGTTTTTTGTAAGAAAGGGCATAGACACCTAACTCTGGAAGAGGGTTCATAGCTGTAAACCCCGAGCAAAGGGAGGTGCCCAGAGTTCATAGAATCATAGAATCTCAGGGTTGGAAGGGACCTCAGGAGGTCATCTAGTCCAACCCCCTGCTCAAAGCAGGACCAATCCCCAATTAAATCATCCCAGCCAGGGCTTTGTCAAGCCTGACCATAGGTGCCTATGTCCCTTTGCAGGGTGCCTAACTCTCCCCATGCATTGAATAGGGAGCCTGGGCACCTTTACTCAGGGCTGTCGATCCCACTTGGCAGCAGGGCACCTAAATACTAGGTGTTTCAATGCTGAGTCTAAGTCCCCTTTGTGTATCTAGCCCTAGATGCTGCAGGATAAAGACTAGATAGATAGATAGACAGACAGGAAAAGCAACTGCCAAGTGGAAACTACTTGGAAAGGCCATTCCATCCACCCCCAAAAGTTCTCACAAGTGAGTTAACAATTCCCCATGGTCAGTGATATTGAAAGCTGCAGGTAGTTCCAGTAGAATCTGCATGTGCATTGCTCCGCTAGTACAACCTCACTCACAGGTCTCATTTTAGTTCTCCTCCCACAGTGACAGGGATGAAATAAATGTGTTGTTTAGTACAGCTGGACCTGAACACAATAAAACATCACTGTCCTCCAGATTTATTTAGGGGGGAGCAACGATTTCTATCCTACCTAGTTTCAGATTTTTCCTCTGTTTTTTTCCCCTGTGAAATTCACCTTTTTCCAATATGTTTTTAACAATCAATTAGTGAGTTGCCAAGAAACAATCCATATTACAGAATGACAAATTAGAGAAGTTTCTTATGAGATCATTTCCCCCTCCAGTACATTTAAATTAGTGAAGCTTCATTTGCTGGACAGCTTGATCATAAGGGGTTGGCTGTGCATGAATGAATGTAACGTTATGTTGGTGTTATTCTTTTAATATCAAATGGTCTTTAATACTTTATTTTTAATTAATCTAGTTTGTAGCTCATGTTAGGTCAGCTGGGTTATTAATGAGAGATGTGATGCATGGTTTGGCAGAAAATTTGGTGGTGACAGTAAGGACTGCTTGTTGAATCACAGTTCCTGAGAAATACTCCAATCTCTTTACCCTGTAGTAATGGATTCTGTAGGCTACTCTACCACTGACTTATCTGGGTCACCAAAGAAATTAGGGGTGGGGACTTCTAAGGTGCTCAATCTTGGCTTATCTCTGCTCTCATTGAAGTCAATGGTACAACTCCCACCAATTTCACTGGGAGCAGAATTAGTTCAATGCTCATCACTTTTGACACTCTCAACCCAGGTAAATAATTGAATGAGAAAATATTTGTTAAAATTTAGAAATGTACAGTCCAGGTGCCAAATTGTGGCCTAGGCATGTACAGTTTGGGGCCATTCTGAAGTGTCTCATTGGGATCACCATATATTGTTTTGGTAGGAGCTTTGCCTTCAGAATTCAGATCCCACTCCAGCAAAGCATTGAAGAACATGCTTAATTGTAAGCACATGAGCAGTCCCATTGACTTTAGTGTGCTTAAAGTTAAGCATGTGGTTAAGTGCTTTCCTGCCTCTGGCCCTAGTGCCTTTCTAGTTAGCTTTCTGTTAAATTTGGGTGATTTGTATGGGGGCATAAGAGCTACCATAGACAAAACCCATTTTGTTCCATTTCCCTTTTCCAAATGGATTTCCTGTTCTTCGCTCATATCAGCCTTGTCTGATATTAGGTCTCCATTACATAAGAATAGCTCTACTGGGTCAGACCAAAGATCCTTCTAGCCCAGTATCCTGTCTTCCAGCAGTGGCCAATGCCAGGTGCCCCAGAGGAAATGAACAGAACAGGTAATCATCAAGTGATCCATCCCCTGTCGTTCATTCACAGCTTCTGGCAAACAGAGGCTAAGGACACCATTCCTGCCCATCCTGGTTAATAGCCATTGATGGACCTATCCTCCATGAATTTATCTAGTTCTTTTTTGAACCCTGTTATGGTCTTGACCTTCACAACATCTGCTGGCAAGGAGTTCCACAGGTTGATGGTGCATTGTGTGAAGAAATACCATTCACGCAGCTGTTCCTGGTACTGTTACCAGGGAGTTACTGATGATTACAAAGCCCATCACCTTGGCGTTGGATCCATAGTTTACATGCAGCGGCACTAAGACAGCTATGATTTCTTGTCATTATCAGTTGATCCAGTGTTTACTCAGTAGTAAACAAGAGGATCTGAATGCTTGATCCAGCTGGAAGACAGAAAACATGTGCTGGGCCCAAGTTTATGTTGCACTTTCAGGACCTGACTCTCCACTGCCTGGCACTTTGTGGAGTCATTTATACCTATGTTCAGTGAGTGCAAAGTGGGTGTAAAATGTCACTAGATCAGCATTATACATTCAGCTTGCATGAGTGCAAATGAGCACAATAGAGGCCTGGTCCGAAGCACAATTAATTCAGTGGGCGGGTTTCCATTCACTTCAATGGTCTTTGGATCAGGCGGTAGGTGAAAGGCAGTGGAGAATGAGGCCCTCGCTCTGTGGAGCTAGCTGAGTCTGGGACAAATTCTGCTCACTCTGGACACATGAGTAATGTTCACTGAAATCAGATTGTGCCCCCTTACTCAATGCGGTTACTTTGTGACTAAAGTGAGCAGGGTTTGGCCTAGAGTCTGCCATTTATTCTAGCATCTTTTCAATAACATATAGTTTAAAACAAGCAAACAAACCAATCAAGCCTCATTAATAACTGCAGATTCCACCACCAGTTTAACAAGAGATGCAATTTAATTGGGGCCCAGATTGCTTTGTGTAACTCCGTTAATGTAATTGAGTAATGCATATTGATTTTGCATGGGTCTGGAATCTTTTTTCTTCATCTAGTGTAAGAAAGCTTGTTGAAGAATTATTAATCACACCATAATTGCTTTAAGATCTATGCTCTAATTAAAACTGTAAATTCTTTATTACATCTTTATTTTAATTAGACATACAGAAAGACAATAATTTTACAAGACTCCGTGTACAATAAAATTACCCCATTTAGCAATGCTTCAAAGAGCCTACACTTAGGACACACTGAGATTGTAGTAGAACTTCCTAAATTAAGACATGAGTGATCCAAGTCACAGTCAAAATTAAACATGCCTTTCTGACTGTAATTAAATAGCTTTACACACACACACACACACAAATCTTCCATGTGCAACAAAGGACTGGAATCATCTACTGTAGTAAGGCTTTACCTTCTCTTGGTATTGTGCTTCACTTCTTTTGGATTTTTTTTATATGAGATTCAGTACGTTCTGAAATTTAAAAAGTCCAATCCAAGGCCTTTAAAGAGCTTATTTTAATAAAAATGAGCTTATTATCATACCAGCTTTTAATATTTCTCTTTGGTTAATGTTCTTCCTGCATCTGTGGGCCTGTAGGGGCTTTCTACCTGCCTGAAGGAATTAAAAATAAAATTATCACATTTCTTTGTTTTGCTTAAAAGCAGACCAAAGCAAAAGACCTGACTCTTCTCCCGCTGCGCACAATAGGGGTTTTGCTGTTGGGGAGCAGGATCGGAGCTAAACTTTCCACTTGGCTTTTTGTGGACTAGGAACCCAAAGGAACCTCATGGGTCAGATCCTCAGCTGGGGTAAATCATGTTGCACTGATCTACTTGGTTGATTCAGACGTGGCAGCACACCTTTACAGCAAAGGTAGTTAGTTTATAGAATAGATCTTTTCCGGATAGGGTGTCTACTTTTTCAGATTTTCAGTATTTATTTCTACTCCCATTACAGTCCATTTATAAGAAGTCAATTTTGGGTTTTTTTCAGTCCATTTGTCTGAAAATTAACTGGGTTTTCCTCCCCCCCCCACCTTCTTTTTTCTGAAGCTATCTGCTTCTAGGCACGGCTTTCCAGGGTGCTTCACTGACCCCTTCCAGGGAGTACTAAACACTGCAAGAATAATACATTTTGGTGTGTGAGTGTTTGCTAAAAACCTATTCTAAAATGTTTGCTTGAAAGGGGTTTCTTTTTTTTCCCTTTTTTTTTTTTAACAGGTAATTGGTTTTAACTTCAAATTGGCGAGTTTACTAACGTATCACAATGTGCTGCTCCTTTGTAATCCATAATTCTGCATCCTTTACTCACAGTGAGTAGCGCTTGCTCATGTGAGTATTCCTTGGTGTATTCATGCAGGCAAATTGGGAAAAACACAATTTGCCTCTTTTCCATGGGAGACACACACTGATTAACTCCCACTCACAAAGCGGATTTTAAAATAAGGATTTGAGCAACACATTGGGTGCATCTTACACAGATATGATTGTTTCAGAAAAGGGTTTTTTTTGTATATCACATTTCCCTCCAAGAAGCTGCAGCATATCTCCTGTCAAAACCCAGATTACTACATCATATAGCAATGTTTAACTATCTAGGCCTGTGGGCTTTGAATGAAAAGCCAGTTAATAGCATAGAAGTTGGTAAACGGGGGACAGGTGGGTGTATTTGGCCCTAATTCCCCCACTCACAGGAATCCAGCACTCAACAGGTGTGCTGTCAAGGGGTGTCATTCATCAGATAATCTCTGGATGGTAACCAGATACTCTCAGAGATGAAAAAATTAATTATTTCCCTTCATGGGGATGGTGGCATTCGAATCTTCACCAGGCCTTATACATCTAGACCTGACTGGAGTCCTTACTTGCTCTGAGTAGTGATAACT
Source organism: Malaclemys terrapin pileata (assembly GCF_027887155.1). Classification (NCBI taxonomy): domain Eukaryota; kingdom Metazoa; phylum Chordata; order Testudines; family Emydidae; genus Malaclemys; species Malaclemys terrapin. The sequence goes on along the minus strand of NC_071511.1, from coordinate 7,587,403 downwards.
CAGGTAAGTAGTCCCATTAAATACAATCTGGATTTTTCAAGGTAGGCAAGGGGGACGTGGCTGGAACATGCTGACCTCGGGCTGTCTCCTTAGGTGACCATAACCAGCTAGCACAAATAGAGCTGTCTCTGGGCTGTTCTAATGCAGACAAAGGCAAAGAATGAGGAATTTATAATCACCCTTGCAGTCCTCTTTCCCCACCCCCTTCCAGTTCTGGTCTGATCAGAGAAGCCTTTATATTTCACATTCCTTTCCAGCCTTATTTTAGGTTTCTCCATTTCAGTAGCCATCACTTAGCTTCAACATTAAAACTTATTCTTATATTTCTGGATTTATGTTTAAAAACGCCAAGGTCTGGTAGGTGCCTCCACTAATTATAATCCCAGCATTCAAACACCCTTCCCTGAGGTGGTTGCCAGTACCCCAGGCCTGAGCGAAAGCCCACTGAAGTCAATGGGAGTCTCTGTTGTCAAAGGACTTTGCATCAGGTTGGCTCTAGAAGGCACAGCAAATGAGTGAATTAGATAAGCATAAGTAGAAGTCTATTTGAAATATGCATGGAGTCCCTTCCTTGTGGAATAGGCTGCTGTGGCAATGCATAGCGGTAGGTCTGAGAGCTCACAGTGCTATCTTTCATCTAAGGGATAATGAGGGTGGAGGGAAGCTTGTGCTTAAACACAGAGGGCTGCCTGCCACCACACAGATTAGCACATAGATCAAACGGCCTTGCCAGCCAGGTACTCTTTCCCCTCAACCGTTTCATTTGTTCTGCAGTCTTTGTGAAGTTCGCAAGATATTTCTGCCCCAGCTTCTGTTGCAGAGGGTGGGATTTTAAGGCAAAAGTTCTAAGGAATGCACTTTCCTTGTCTGCCTTTGCTTAGCCTGGAAGCAACTCAGCAGGTCTTTTGGCAGGAAATCTTAAACAAGGAAACTGCTAGGTTTGGAATATTTTTTCATATAGATTGGTTTTTCTTTGTGGAACAGAGTGAATAGAAAAATAGAGGGAGCCAAGTCTAAGTTAAGTTTCAAAGGAAAGAAAAATGACTGTCTTTTTATGGGGGGAAGTGATGTGAATCTCTGGATGTGTCTTCAGTGCAGAGTCATGTTGAGTTATGACTCAAGCGGTTCCCCACACTTGAGTCCCGTCCACACACAAACACCCTTGACTAGAGCACAGTGGTGCCTTTAACTCAGTTTGGCTAACCTGACCAGGAGTGTCCACTACACCCTGAGTTAGCACAACCTGAGCTGCTAACCCAATCACTTGGATCAGCTCAAGTATGACTTTGCAGTGTGGCTGCACTCAGGGCTGGTCAACAGTGAAAACTTCCTCTGGCAAAAGTCCACATCCCTGAGTGACGTAGCTATGTGGACATAACCCCTGGTGCAGACAGCGCTGCTGGAAGCTTTGATGGCAGAATTCTTCTGTCTACCTACCTACTGCCTCTCAGGGAGATGGATTACCTACAGTGGTGGGAGAACCCCATCCACACTGCAGCGCTGCAGGTACACTGCTGTAGCATTTTAAGTGTAGACATAGCCTCAGTCAAGCGTGGCTAATTTGAGAGGAGTTAACTCACATGGAGATAACTCAAGGTAACTCTGCAGTGAAGATATAGCCTCAGAATCTAGAGGCATCTTACGCCTGTATGAGCCACACTCCACTCCACAAACACAGACCTACAACAGCATGAGAAAATAGCTCTTTCTATTTCTGTTCCATACAGAGGCTGGCTTACGTTATGTGGTACACCACACTGTCAGGATGATAAATCCCCCTTTGCAAATGTTAATTGAAGAAAACTGAGATAAAATATCTAAAGCCAAATCTAGAGACACACGAGTGGGTCAGAGCCTCAGCAGGTCTAGCTTCATTGACATCAATAGAACTATACCAATTTAGAGCAGCTAAGGGTCTCACCCACTGACACAGAATCATAGGATGGGAAGGAACCTTGAGAGGTCATCTAGTCCAGTCCCTGGAATCATGTAAGACTAAGTATGATCTAGACCAGTGCTTCTCAAAGCCGGTCCGCCACTTGTTCAGGGAAAGCCCCTGGCGGGCCGGGCCGGTTTGTTTACTTGCTGTGTCCGCAGGTTCGGCCGACCGCAGTTCCCACTGGCTGTGGTTCGCCGTCCCAGGCCAATGGGGGCTGTGGGAAGCGGCGTGGGCCGAGGGACGTGCTGGCCGCAGCTTCCTGCAGCCCCAATTGGCCTGGAACGGTGAACCGCAGCCAGTGGGAGCTGTGATTGGCCGAACCTGCGGACGTGGCAGGTAAACAAACCGGCCGGGGCTCTCCCTGAACAAGCGGCGGACCAGCTTTGAGAAGCACTGATCTAGACCATCCCTGACAGGTGTTTGTCTAACCTGCTCTTAGAAGTCTTCAGTGATGGAGATTCCACAACCTCCCTAGGCAATTTATTCCAGTGCTTAACCACCCTGATAGGAAATTTTTTCTTAATGTCCAACCTAAACCACCTTTGCTGCAATTTAAGCCCATTGCTTCTTCTCCTAGCCTCAGAGGTTAAGAAGAATAATTTTTCTCCCTCCTCCTTGTAACAACCTTTTATGTATTTGAAAACTGTTTTCATGTCCCCCCTCAGTCTTCTCTTCTCCAGACTAAACAAATGCAATTTTTTTCAATCTTCCCTCATAGGTCATGTTTTCTAGACCTTTAATCATTTCTGTTGCTCTTCTCTGGATTCTTTCCATTTGGCCACATCTTTCCTGAAATGTGGCGCCCAGAACTAGACACAATACTCCAGTTGAGATCTAATCAGTGTGAAGTAGAGCAGAAGAATTACTTCTCGGGTCTTGCTTACAACACTCCTGCTAATACATCCCAGAATGATGTTTGCTTCTTTTGCAACAGAGTTACACTATTGACTCATATTTAGCTTGTGGTCCACTATGACCCCCAGATCCCTTTCTGCAGTAGTCTTTCCTAGGCAGCCATTTCCCATTTTGTATGTGTGCAACTGATTGTTCCTTCCTAAGTGGAGTACTTTGCATTTGTCCTTATTGAATTTCATCCTATTTCCTTCAGACCATTTCTCCAGGATTTTAATCCTATCCTCCAAAGCACTTGCAACTCCTCGCAGGAGTTTTGTCTTTGTACAAACTGAGCGAGAATTTCAGGATTTGGTCCATTGTCAAAAAAGGAAGATTAACAGAGATTTGGAAACGTGGACTATACAGTGAATGGCTATACTGCCACAGTTAGAATGGTATTACTCCAAGAAGTATTTTCCTAGGAGCCATAAACATCGTAGTGTCCTACCAAAATGATGGTGTGAAGCTGTGACTTCGCTTGTGGAGGCATTACTTCCTGAAGTGATAGAACTCGAGCATACCTTTCAGTGGTCACATATGTGAGGCATAAGGGGAGGGAGAGACAGTGTGACCTAATGTCTAAAGCACTGGACTGGGACTCAAATGACCAGGTTTTAATCCTGGCTCTGCCACTGGGTTACCTTGGGCCAGTCACTTCACCTCCCCGTGCTTCTATTTCTGCCTCTATAAAATGGGGGCAGTTATGTGGAACTCTTTTTTAAAATACTTTGAGATCTAGGAATGAAAAGCATAAGGTGTTAATTATTATTATTATACTAATATTAAAAAGTAAATGGCAACTGAAAAAATAGTCGTTTGTGGATTTCATGGGAAAGTACATTATGGTGGGTTGCTTAAGCAGATCAAGCCTGAGTTGGAGAACTCTTTTAGGCACCTTCATAGGAGACATGAAATCCTTTGTGTTCTCCTGCTAAAAATAAATGCATTAATAAATAAATAGGCTTCCTATCACTCAGGACACTTACATTATTTAACCTGTCAATACATTTCAGCTATAAATCAAAACGGATGATTTTGACATCTTTTCCTTTTGAGCTTCACTAAATGCCTGTGAACTTCTATTCATTTCATATGAACCCAGTATCGAGGATGGATATACACTTCCTCCAAGTTTTAAACAACATAAATTACACTGATTCGTGACTCTGCTAAATTATTCCCATATGTAGTACCTTTTAAAGTCCCATTGCCCAGGGATTTACTATAAAGCAGGGCTGAAAGCTTTAGTTTCTTTGTTATAGTGCAAACAGCTTTATCATCACAAATGAAGCAGAAACGTATGATTAAGTGACTGCACATGAATTAAACCTCTTCAGCTTCCCCAGCAAAGGCTATGGCAATTGGTAGTGTGCGTGTGCGAGTGTACTGCCTCCTGCTGGCATGGTGCAACTCTGCACTTCCCCAGCGGAAGTCTGTGCTTGAAAGGCACCACAGAGACCATAACATCATTGGTGTATGGGGATGATGAACTCACAGCTGTGTACCACAGGGAGCTGGTGCATGCTGGTGATATCACTAAATAGCTTCAGCCAGCCATCCAACAGGACTATAGCTTTTGCCAGTCAACCATGTTCTCTAATACATGTTGTAGCATTCAGTGAAAGAGCAGAATTACATAAAGCTCTGCACCCACTCCACTGATCCTCTGCACCCACAGCTTGCCAAGAACCGCGGGGGAGAATAATACAGAGGGAGCCCTTAAACGGGACAACAGCTTGTGCAATACATCAAATACCAGGGGGAGGGAATGCAGCAAGGGAGTGTGCAAAAGGCCCCGTCCTTTCCTGCAAAGGAAGTATAGATGCATAAGATAAACTATGAACATTATATTTGGCAGATAGGCAAACCAGTGCAGTTCTTCAAATCTGCACCCATTTCTAGAACTAGACTCCAACCAAAACTATTTTAAGGTTCTGAAATGCTTGGGTAAGTTTTCTCCATTTCTGCTTTCTGTCTGCGTCCATTGCTGCAGTAGTGTTAACACTCAAAAGTGGAAGTAGCAGTATTGCAAATCTCACGAGAGAAGTCTTTTCTTTGAGATTTTCTGCCCAGTTTTGCAGAGTCAGGAGCTCCAGGGAGCTTAGATTACTTTCAGATAAACTTCCAGAGTGAAACCTTGGCTTCATTGAAGTAAATGGGAGCTTTGCCATTGATTTCTAAGGAGCCCAGAATTCACCTCCCAGACTTTTGAATGCTTATCTGGACTGAAGTCAAAACCCCAGTCCTACAGCAATTTGACAATTGTTGCAAACTGTATAGTTAATTATTAGAAAGATACTTATAGCTACCTACCTTGGTGAGGCTGACTTTAGGCAAGAATTAATACATTACATACATTAATACATCATTTAGAGAAGACATATCACAAATCAGCAATGCTCAATAGAAATAGACAATGTAGATCTCACCGGTAGTTCAGTATTGGCATGATCCAGCATTGGCATTACCTTCATTACCCAGTCCCAGCAGGACAGAGCCTGCCAATGGTCCCAGTCTCCATGTAGGTTGTCCTTGGCACCAGCTCAACATACTTTCATAAAGGATTCCCATAAATGAGTAGCAAAGCAGGAAACCTAAACAGCAACAACTTTTATTTAAGCACTTCCAGCAAAACCTGGGAACAACAAAAGCTTAGCCAAGTGTCTCTATCCTTCTCTTGTCTGAGTAAATGCAGTGAAGGAGACAGTAAGGTTGCCAGGTGTCTGGTTTTCAACCAGAACGCCCGGTCAAAAAGGGACCCTAGCGGCTCCGGTCAGCACTGCTGACTGGGCCGTTAAAAGTCCAGTCAGCGGTGCAGCGGGGCTAAGGCAGGCTCCTTGCCTGCCCTGGCTCCGTGTAGCTCCCGGAAGCGGCCGGCATGTCCCTGCAGCCTCTAGGCACAGGTGCAATCAGGGAAGCTCCGCGTGCTGCCCCTGCCCTGAGCGCCGGCTGCATAGCTCCCATTGGCTGGGAACCGCGCCCAATGGGAGCTGTGGGGCTGGTGCCTGCACAGATACGCCTGGCTGTGCCTCCGCCTAGGGGCCGGACATGCTGGCCACTTCCGGGAGCAGTGCGGAGCCAAGGCAGGGAGCCCACCTTAACCCCACTGTGCCACTTACTGGGAGCCGCCCTGAAGTAAGTGTCACCCAGCTGGAGCCCGAATCCTGAACCCCGTTCCGCACCCAAACCCCCTGCCCCAGGTCAGAACCTCCTCACACACCCAAACTCCCTCCTGGGGCCCGCACCCCCTCTCACACCTCAACTCCCTGCCCTAGCCCTGATCCCCCTCCTGCACCCCAAGCCCCTCATCCCTAGCCCCATCCCAGAGCCCGCACCCCCTCCCACACCCCAACCCCCTACCCCTGTCCTGAGCCCATTCCACAGTCCAAACCCCTCGACCCCAGCCCAGAGCCCCCTCCTGCACCCCAAATCCCCCATCCCCAGAGCCTACACCTCCAGCTGGAGCCCACACCCAGTCCTCTGCTCCAGCCTGGAGCCCCCTCCTGCACCCCAAATCCCTCATCCCCAGAGCCTACACCCCCATTGGAGCCCACACCCCAGTCCTCTGCCCCAGCCTAGAGCCCTCTTCTGCGCCCGAAATCCCTCATCCCCAGCCCCACCCCAGAGCCTACACCCACTCTTGCACCCCAACGCCCTGCCCAAGCCTTGTGAAAGTGAGCAAGGGTAGGGGAGAGCAAATGATGGAGGGAGGCGGGAGGGAGGGAGTGGAAGGAGGGGCCTCAGAGAAGAGGCGTGGGTTGGGACAAGGTATTTGGTTTTGTGCGATTAGAAAGTTGGCAACCCTAAGACACAACCATACACATAACAGCCACACCCACACTATGTAAGCATCCTGTCATTTCCCTCCTTACGTATAGATTTTGCCACCTAAAGGGGAACACCAAAGGACTTCCGTCCGGATCATGAATTTTTGCGGCTTTGTGATCAATTGTAAAACGGAGAGAAATGTCCAAAGTGCAAAACTATTCCCTCTGCCTCCAGTCCATCTGGTGACTGAGCGTCTGGAGCTGTTTCTCGTTGGTTACATTTCTGCAGATTTCATGCTGAGCTGGAGATAAATACATTTCTTCTCAAGTCCAGCCACAGTTCCATTGGATTTAAAATGTCTGATTTGGCACTTTCTCCAAAACAGAGAGAGAGAGAGAGAGAGTGTGTGTGTGTATTTGTGAGCGCGCACATGCATCTTAGACTTTTGCTGGTTTGAATCACCCACTTCTGGGGGATAGCACATCACGGCTATGGAAAAATAGGCTGGGCAAAATTCTCCCCTGTGAGTTACACTCCCTTATCTGTAGCAAGAATCTGTATTGCACATTCTCCACTTGTTCTGCTTGCAACATGCTTCTCTGGATGTGGATGGAAATTCCACACAAAAGGTGAGTGCAATTATACGTAGTAGAGATAGAAAAAGCCGACAGAGGATTTATATCTTTAACACTTTTAGACCACATCCGCATGACCACTGAAACTGTGATATCATCTGTATTTAATGTGCCGATTGCCAGCAGGGCTGTAGGGTGGTTTAACAGAGAGAGTGGATAAAGGATTT